>NC_138378.1:46097789-46143948 GCF_054177405.1 Leptonychotes weddellii
AGAGAGAGAGAAAAGTCTACCAGAAACCACAGTAGACTTGGGTCGTGTCGTATATAAACGAATTTACAACCACACTTTCATGTTGGAGACTGGTTGTCCTCACTCACACACTTCTTCCCCTTTAACCTCCCCAAGAACTCAGCTTCTCCTCCCGGGCTTCCTCTGCAGGGGATTTCTCCTCGGCCTTCCTTCCCTGGTCCTGCTGACCTGTAGGCAGAGGGTGACCTTGGCCCCAACTGTGAAGGCCTAGGGCAGCAGCAGGAGGCTTTTGCCCTCCCTCTTTCTTGCAAGCAGGGTTACTGGACATAGCTTCCTAGCCGGCTGTTTGGGGATTCTTAGTTTTTTTTAAAATTGCTCAGGGTTCCAAAGGGAAATGAGGGGGAAACCCACACTGTGCCCCTAGTTACAAAGCTCATAGACATTGGAGCAATCTGAAGGACAACAGGCAGGCAGAAGGGTCCCTGATGCCCAGGTACAAACCCACCCCACACCATTGCCTGAGATGTCTTGGGCCTGCCCCAACCCATACTGAGGCACCCCCAGAGGCCCAGCCTGAGTCAGGGTTTTAGCTGGGGATGAGCAGTCCCCACAAAGCAGAGGCAGGAGGGTTCTGGCACATGCCAAAGGTCCTTCATGCTGGGGTGTCCAGGAGTCCTGGACAGGCCTATGAACCCAGACCATGTGCAGCTCTCCAAACAAGGACCATAGTGTGTGACAAAACTCAGGCTTGGCGAAGAGGCTGGTAGGTGCACATGGGAAGGCTGCAGTAGCAGATCTGATTGAAAAGAGGATGCCAGTTGAGACAGAAGCCCTCACAAGCACGCTCACCTTGGCATGTGAACTTGAGCATATGTTTTGTTTTAAAAGCCATATTCCAAATGAATACCATCCATAACCACACTGAAGGGGGGAGAGGAAGACTGACCTAGGTGACTTTGGAAAGCAGCATCTTGCCTGGATACTGTAGGAATTAAGACAAAAAGAACCATACATAAATGCTGTAATCTAATCAGCAAATGTGTTTCTCACTGGAGTATGGGTAGTGAATCTGAAACTAATCCATGCGCATACTAAAATTGAGCAAACAAGGAATATTTTGAAGCTAATGAGAACCAGGTTCATCACGGTTAGAGAAAACAGTTACAACTTAAAGAAAGGGAGAAAGCCCAAGGGGGACCCATGTTGGTGGATGGAAATCTGAACTATCAATATAAAGTCATGGCTTTCATATATATATATACAGGTAAATGATAGATGTAGATGTGTGTATACGCATGGGTTAGCACATGCACAAATTTTTCCCACTCTCTCCTGGGAGATCTAGAAGAAGTGACACCTAGAAATGATAAACACGCTTAGTGCTCTGATTTTGTTTCTAACCAACTTTCACCAATTAAACAAACACACACACACACACACACACACACGGCTCTTTGTGAAGTAGTTAACTCCAGGACAAGAGCAAGGAAAATACAAGATGAGCCTGGAGCATCCTATGGTGCCAGAAAATCAGGAAATGCTCAAAAAAGATGGAGGCTTGTAGAAAGACCACAGGAGCCAACCTGAAGAAAATCCTAAACACAAGGCTGGAACCATTTGAGGAACAAAATAGAAAGCGAAGGTATTAGGTTATTACACATAGGCATAGAATAAATATCTCTGAGTTCTCACTGATATGAATTTTTAAAATTGATATAATCAATAACTAAATGGAGGAAATGGGTGAGCCCTCCCTTATAGGAAACACCAATTGGTAAATGTAGAAGGAAACAAATCATCCCCATTACGTAAACCCTACAACAATATTTGTTCCAGGAAAGATCCAGTGATGGGTGCTGAAATTAGTGAGCAAGAGTTTCAGGAGAAACAGGATTTGCACAGTTTCTATGTATCTTCCCCAAAATATTTACTAACTACAAAAGGAATGGTAATAACCTTACAATGGAGAAACCTCAGCAGAAACCACCTTCACCAAGTAATCAAGGTCAACATCACCAGTAATTAGACCACGTTGACACCTGGAACCCCCTGATATGATACACTAAGAAAGGCCACAGCTTCATTCTCTGGTATTCTTAACAAAAGTGTATAACCTCAGGCCATTCAGGAAAAATCATCAGACAAACCCAAACTGAGTGATATCCAGCAAAATAACAGCAAAACTCTTCAAACGCACCAAGGTCATGAAAAACAAGGGTCAACCTAGAAGTTACAGTTTACAGGAGAATAAGGAGAAATAAGAAACACATAGTCTTCATTTCATTAAAAGTATTCTACTAATGTTAATTTCCTGGTGTTAGTAATTGTTCTATAGTTATATAAAATGTTAACATTAGGGGAAGCTGGGTAAGGGATATATGGAAACTCTTTGTATTAGTTAGACTTTTCTGGGAGTTTAAAGCTGGTTCAAAATAACAAGTTGTTGTTGGTTTGTTTTTTGTTTTTTTTTTTAAGAATTTTACTTTCTTTCTCCAGATAGGAAGGATACAAGTTAGAAATTTTACCAAAGTTTAACAGTAGTCCTTCAAAATGCCCTTCAAAATGGGCACAGGCCTCTAGACAGTCCTCGGGTTACACAAAAGCCTTGTGAGACTGATTTGACCAGAACTATTAATTGCTCTTTCTCAGGAAAGCACAGGATCAATCTTTTTCAAGAAGCCTTGCATTCCAACTCCATAGTTGAGGATCTCCTGTTATACAACAGACTGAACCAAGCACGTCAATCAGGCTGCATCAATCTATTTACTGCCCTGTGGCTCACAGGGCTCCCAACCAACTCCTTCCCACTCTTGGTCCACTGAAAGTCTGCTTTCTGCCAACAATAAGTCTGAGATGAAAACACAAACATGAGCTCCCATTAGCTAGATGTCCAAGGGAGTAGAGGGACAAAGGAAAAATACCAAGTTTTTTTAAAAGTAAGTCCAAACGCTGTTGAATGGATAGCTGGAAAGAATTAACCTATGTCCATTCAAGGGCCATTCTTGCCTTGTTCATTTTAAGATCTAGCTTGAACACTTGTCTTTGAACCATGTAGTCTTAAAGAAAACAAGTTTCCAGTGCACAGTCAGGGTCCTGAATTAAGAGTTTGCTGAAATATCTACACTCTTGCAATTTCCTCCTTGGCTCTCACACCACTACCATCCACCATTTACTCAATTTACCATATGTTCTGTTATCTTTTATTTCTGGAAAGTGTGTTCTGTGCTCCCCGTTTTATTGGGTCTTCTAATTTTACAATAGGTTGAAGGGATAAATCCCATTTTATGGCTTGCCTAGCAGGGTACTGATGTTTTCTTTTCTGCTGCCTAATTCCAAACAAATAACCACAAAACAGCAATTTCCTTTCTATCAGCTGAAACAGTGCAAAGGTAATTCTTTGCTAGACTATCAGAGATGAAAGCATTTAAGGGGTATGAGCTGTCACGAATCAGACGCTCACTTACAGAACTGAGAACATTCATACCTGCAGTGTTTACTGCAGGGAGCTGACTTCTCCAAGCTGCTCTCTGGATGGAAATCACCTTAGCCTGACATTTCTGACAGAATTCCATGATGCACCTGGGGGGCAAGGGGATAATGAGGAGTCATAGGACAAAGGGAAGAGAAATGTAAGATTTGAGAACACAGCTATCTAGACAACCAACTCACATATAGCTTTAATTTTACAAAGTACTTCCCCACTTATTATCTCACTTGATTTAGCAAAACTTTATGATTTGTCCAAGTTCTTATCCCTATTGCACAAGTAAGAAAACTGAGACAACTTGAGAAAACCTAGAGAGTGTTTAAGGGGTCTACTCAAAACAAAAAGCAAGTTAATATGGAGCCAGGACCAACATTAATTCTGACACAGAGTCTTAAATTATTCTAACACTATTCCTATTGTTTTCTTTCTTAAAGAAGCTGTCTCCATCTGTCATATGATAAGATCAAGGTGTGTAGGATACAGCCACTCTTTCTAGAGAGAGCCAAACTGACTGCCTGGCCTCCCTCCAGCTCAGTAGTTATATCCTCTCAGACCAAGGTGAATGGCTGGCCAAGTACATGCCCACAGATGACACAAAGTCCAGAACAGAGGTGAATGCAACCAACTCTGAGACTTGGCAAAGGAGATGCAGACTGGCTTTCCAAGAGATAGCGACTAGCATTGCTCTCACGTGCAAAGATAATCCCCAAACCACATCATTTTTATCAGTCAAATGTATGCAGTCCCCATGAAATGAAAAGCCCTACACTCACAACACTCCTCCTTGTACTTGGATTTTGTCTTTGGGTGAGCACAAAAGGGTCCTTTGGATGGAGGCCATAAAACCCATGAAATTTTATGGAACCCATCCAATTTACAGTGGCACCTTGAGCTACCAGGGAAAGCAGGGTGAGTAAGGTGTTCGCTGTGGACCTTATTTGAGAAAGGAGAGACAAACATCCTGGTATCGAAAGAGCAAGAGCTTTGGATTCAATGAACTTAACTTGCAACCACATACCAGAGGACCATCCTGGGCTCAGCTCTGTCTCCTCCAAGGCTCCTTCTTCCCAGAGATTGGTGCTAAAGTTTAAAGGAGATGATTTACTAAAACAAAACAAAACAAAAACATTAGCCTCAAACCATTAGCATATGCTTATTCTTACTAGAGCTTGTTTCCCCAAATCATATATTTGGCAAATGTTTAAGTAGCACAGGTGCATGGGAGAACTCCTAAACACACACAAAAAAGAAAAGTAGTTCTTAGTGCTTCCTATTACAGAGTGTAAAATGGTATTTCTCAACCACAACTCTTATAGGCAAGCCACAGGCTAAAGCAATGATTGTCTTACACATATGGCCCTTACTGTTGTCAAGGCTTATTATAAACTTCTTTCAATTTGAAAGCACAAATGAAAACAGGTGTTCAGGAAGCAGAACTACGTGCTCTTTATGGATCCTTAAAAGTGCTGTGCTGTTAGTTCCTTTAGCAATTGTCTCTGTTTCATCTCTTCCCTACAGATTGGGCAATCTTGATGGCTCACAATGAAAATGCTGCTTGTTTCCAATGTGAATACTAATGACATTTGATTGAATGTTTATCTTGAGATAATCAGCTAATGATTTTGCTTTGAAAATGTGTGTACCAATAATTATATACATCACAGAAAAAGAAACACAAGTGTGTTGGAATTTTTTTCATTTTAATATCTACTAAACAACAGCAAGATGAGAAATATTCTTTCTCCTTGCTGCAGTGATATGCAAGCCCATATATTTGAGGACAAATAGGATGCTATAGAGTTTCAAAACTTTAAATCATAATATATCCCATGAAATTAACAAATGTTTTTAGGTAATGTTCATTGATGGGAAGTGAAATGAAACAAACAAGCTTGTGTCTTGCTATCAGAACTGTAATTTTGCAGAACCTTTCAGGAGAGCAATTTGGCAGTATAACTCAGGACCATTAAAACTGCTTTTACTTTGCAGCTAGTAATTTCTATTTTAGGAAATATTCCAGAGAAATACTCTTTAATGTAGAGAAAGGCTCCACACAATGCAGCTTATCACAGCATTCTTTATAATAGGGGAATGTTAGAAATGACTAAGCAGATATAAGAGAGTGATATCACTAAAATGGCAAAATAGGAGTTCCCTACTGTCTTCCCCCAAAGAACACCAATTTTAACAATCACTCACAGGTGAGAGGATATTTATGGAAGTCCAGGAGTTCAGCAGAGAAGTTCCAGCACACTGTTGGAACAAAAAAATATCCAAGATTGGATACATCAAAGAGGGTTAGAGGAACAGTGCCATTTTACCCACATCCCTTTTCCCCAAGGTGGCACAGCTCCATGCCAAGACAGATATTCTCAGTCCAGCTCTCTCCCAGGGGGAAGTTAGGGCATATGAGTGAGCACCTGGGTTCCACAGCTTTGCAAAAACACTGCCAAAGAAGCCCATTTCTTTCTTGCCCCATGCAGAATACTGATGTGTGCTGCATGCCTTGGGGTGGGGATAGGCTGGGAGAACAGCAGCCAGAGCTCTTGCAGGGCATCTAAGACATGTAGGTCCTACTAACCACTTTGCAGATTCCATCAGAAAGCCTGCTTTTGAGCCACTAGGGACATCTTGCCTGTGGATCCCCTAACTTGCCCACAGGCCCCCCCAACATTCCACATGCCTCACCCATACGAACTCCCACCCTGTCGCTCACTCCCTGTGTGTACTCCTGAGGGAGACAAGTGCAAGTTTTTGCAGACAATTAGTAAGCAGGCACAGAAAGTCAGCCAGACCCTGCAGGACTAGGAGAAAATACATAGACTTGAGCATTTAGCAACGCCATAGAGAAAGCACCCAGTCTGGCTTTACAAGATCTAGGAAAAGCATACAATCTTAAGAGGGAACTAGAAATGTGGAGCAGGCATACACAAAGAAAATATCTAAGAAAGCCTCAGAATCCCTAGCAAGGCTGACAGAAAGTATTTCTTTCCTGAAGGTAGTCAGGAAAGAATGAAGGAGGTGACTCCTTCTTCAAATGCAAAGACAGCAATGTAAGACTTCAAGAAACATGAAAAATCAAGGAAACATGACACCACCAAAGAAACACAATAATTTTCCAGAAATCAACCCCAATGACACAAAAATCTGCAATTTGCCTGAGGAAGAATTCAAAATCGTTGTTTTAAGGAAGTTCAGTGAGCTACAAGAAAACACAGAAAGACAATTCAATGAAATCAGGGAAACAATACATGAACAAAATGGGAAGTTTAACAGAGGCTAGAAATCATGAAAAAAAGAAGCAAACAGAAAATCTGGAGCTAAAAACACAATGAATGAAAAGAAAAATGCAATAGAGAGCATCAATATTAGGCTTGATCAAGCATAAGAAAGAATCTGTGAAGCCAAAGACAGGCTATTTGAAGTTATCCAGATAGAAGCAAACAAAGAAAAAAGAATGAACAAGAGTGAAAAAAGTCTACATGAATATGGATACCACACTATATGGGATATCATTAAGAGAAACAATCTACACATTATTGGAGTCCCAGAAAGAGCAGAGAGTTATAAAAAGAAAGAAAGCTGATTTAAAGGAATCATGGCTGAGAACTCCCCAAATCTGGGGAGAGTTGGGGACATCCAATTTTATGAAACTCATAGGTTTCCAAAATTTTCAATTCAAAGAGTTCTACTCCAAGGCACACAATAAAAATATCCAAAATCAAAAACAAAGGGAAAATTTTAAAAGCAGCAAAAGAAAAAATAATCCTTACCTATGAGGAAACTCTCATAAGGCTATAAACAGATTCCTAGGCAGAACCTTTGCAGGCCAGAAGAAAGTTGAATATTATATTTGAAGTGCTGAAAGGGAAAAGGGACAACCAAGCAAAGTTGTACTTCAGAAATAAAGAAAAGATAAAGGCTTAAAAAAAAAAAAAAAAAAAAGCTAAGGGATTTCATCACCCCTAGACCTGCTTTACAGGAAATGCTGAAAGGAGGTTTTCAAGCTGAAATAAAAGACGTTAATAAGTAACATGAAAACATATGAAAATATAAAACACAATGGTATAGGTAAATAGTTAAATTCAGAAGACTACATTACTGTAAGATGGTGGTGTATTAACCATTTAACTCCAGCATAAAGGTTAAAGAACAAAAGTATTAAAAATAACTATACCTAAAATAATTTGTTAATTTGTACACAATATAAAAAGATGTAAATTGTGGCATCAAGAACAGAAATGAGCGGGGATAAAAGGGTATAGTTTTTGTATGCAATCAAAGTTAAGCTTTTATCAGCTTGAAATAGACTCTAATATCTCTAAGATGTTTTATACAAGCCTCATGGTAAACACAAAACAAAAACCTACAGTAGATACACAAAAGATAAAAAGAAGCATACTGGGGTGCCTGAGTGGCTCAGTCAGTTAAGCGTCTGCCTTCAGCTCAGGTCATGGTCCCAGGTTCCTGGGATCGATCCCCGCATTGGGCTCCTTACCTGGTGGGGAGCCTGCTTCTCTCTCTCCCTCTGCCTACTGCTCCCCCTGCTTGTGCTCATTCACTCGCTCTCCCTCCATCAAATAAATAAATAAAATCTTTTAAAAAAAAAAAAGCATACCACTATAGAAAATCATAAGTCCACAAAGAAAGACAGCAAAAGAACAAGTGAAGTGCAAAAAACCAGAAAATAATAAGATAGCATTAGTAAGTCTTACTATCAATAATTACCTTAAACATAAATGGGCTAAATTCTCCAATTGAAAGGCATAGACTGGCTGAATGGATGGAAGGAAAAAAAAATAGACCCAAATATGTACTAATAACAAGAGACTCACTTTACCTTTAAGGACATAGGGACAAAGTGAAGAGATGGAAAAAGATATTCTATCCAAATAGAAACCACAAGAGAGCAGAGGTAGCTTTATTTATATCAGAAAAAAATTGACTTCAAGTCAGAAACTATAACATGTGACAAAGAAAGTCATTATACAATGATAAAGGAGTCAATTCATCAAAAGGGTATAAAAATTGTAAATATATATGCACCCAACATCGTAGCCCCTAAATATATTAAGCAAATACTAACAGATCTGAAGGGAAAAGAAGACAACAATAGCACCCAACATCGTAGCCCCTAAATATATTAAGCAAATACTAACAGATCTGAAGGGAAAAGAAGACAACAATACAATACCAGTAGGATACTTCAATACCCCACTTTCAACAATGAATAGATCATCCAGACAGAAAATTAATAACCTAAATAAAAGTACAGACCAAGTGGACTTAACAAACATGTATAGAATATTCCATCCTAAAGCAACAGAATATACATTCTTCTAAAGTACACACAAAACATTCTCCAGGTAAATCATATGTTAGGTCACAAAACAAGTCTTAGCAAATTTAAGAAAAGTGAAATCATACCAAGTATATTTCCTGATGATGACAGTATGAAACTAGAAATTAATAACAATTGGTATATAATAGTATATTAGTTTCAGGTGTATAACCTAATAATTTAATATATGTATACACTACAAAGTGATCACCACAGTAAGTCTAGTTACCATCTGTCACCATACAATTGACTCTTCACCTTTATCCCCTACCCCCAACTCCTTCTTCTCTGATAACACCAATCTGTCCTCTGCATCTATGAGTTTTGTTTTGTTTTTTCATTTGTTTTGTTTTTTAGATTTTACATATAAGTGAAATCAAATGGACTTGTCTTTCTCTGTCTGACTAATTTCACTTAGCATAATATCCTCAAGAACCATCTTATAGTTGCAAGTGGCAAGATTTCCTTCTTTTTATGGCTGAGTGGTATTTCATTGTGTATATATACCATATCTTCTTTATCCATTCATCCATGCATGTACACTTGGGTTGTTTCTGTATCTCAGCTATTGTAAATAATGCTGCAATGAACATGGGGATGAATACATCTTTCTGAATTAATGTTTTCATTTTCTTTAGATAAATACTCAGAAGTGAAATATGATAGATCTATTTTTAATTTTTTTAGGGAACTGACATACTGTTTTCCATGGTGGTTGCACCAACTTACATTCCCACCAATAGTATAAAAGTGTCCCCTTTTCTCCATAACTTCTTCGATGCTTGTGATTCCTTGTCTTTTTGATACTAGCTATTCTGACAAGTATGAGACAGCTCATTGTGGTTTTGATTTGCATTTCCCTGGTGATTAGTGATGTTGAACATCTTTTCACGTGCTAGTTTGCCCTTTGTATGTCTTCTTTGGAAAAATGTCTATTCAGAGCCTCTGCCCATTTTTAATCAGATTATTTGGTTTTTTGTTATTGAGTTGTATAAGTTCTTTATATATTCTGAAGCTTTTTGAAAATTTTTTATGTATTTATTTGAGAGAGGAGAGAGAGGGAGAGCACAGAGGGAGAGGGAGAGGGAGAAGCAGACTCCCTGCTGAGCAGAGAGCCCAACATGGGGCTCAATCCCAGGACCCTGGGATCATGACTTGAGCTGAAGGCAGACGCTTAACCAACTGAGCCACCCAGTTGCCCCTTTGTATATTTTGGATAATTAGCCCCTTATTGGATATATGATTTGCAAATATCTTCTCCAACTCAGAAGGTGGCCTCTTTTTTTTAGATTTTATTTATTTATTTGACAGAGAGAGAGAGCGAGAGCACAAGCAGGGGGAGCAGAAGAGGGAGAAGCAGGCTCCCCACTGAGTAGGGAACCCGATGTGGGACTCGGGGCTCGATTCCAGGACCCTGGGATCATGACCTGAGTCTAAGGCAGACGCTTAACTGACTGAGCCACCCAGGTGCCCTGAGGGTGGTCTTTTTATTCTGTTGATGGTTTCCTCCACTGTATAGAAGCTTTTTAGTTTGATGTAGTTTCATTTGTTTACTTTTGCTTTTGTTGCCACTGCCTTTGGAGAAAATCCAAAAAATATATTGCCAAGAGTGTTGTCAAACTTACCACCTATGTTTTCTTCTAGAAGAAGAAGGAACTCTTAAAACTCAACAATAAGAAAACAAACAACTCAATTTAAAAAGTGGACAAAGGACCTTAATAGACACCTCACCAAAGAAGATATACAGATAGCAAATAAGCTTATGAAAAGAAACTCTACATTAAAGGAAATTGTAATAATAATGAGATACCACTCTTCACCTATTAGAATAACTAAAATCCAAAACACTGGCAACATCAAATGCTGATGAGATGTGGAGCAACAGAAACTCTTCTTTTTTGCTGGTGGGAATGTAAAATGGTAGAACTTAGAACTTAGAATTTGGTAGTTTCTTACAAAGTTAAACATAGTCTTCATCATATGATCCAGTAGCCACACTCCTTAGTATTTACTCAACTGAGTTGAAAACTTAAGTCCACACAAAGACCTCTGCATGAATGTTTATAGTAGCTTTATTCATAATTCATCTTAGAAGAAACAAGATGCCCTTCAAGAGTGAATGTGAATTTTGAAAAAAATATATTACAGTTGAAAAAAAATAGTGAATGGATAAACAAATCATGATCCATACAAATGGAATTTTATTTAGCAATAAAAAGAAATGAGCCATCAAGTCATAAAAAGCTTTGGAGGAAATTTAAATCTCTGTTGCAGAGTGAAAGAAGCCAATCTGAAAAAGTTACATACTATATGATTCCAGTACGGACATTCTGGAAAAGATAAAATTACAGAAACAGTTGAAAGATTAGTGTATGCCAGGGATTGAGGGTGGGGGAGGAGGTTGATACATAACATAATGCATTCATCAAAACCTATAGAATGTGCAACACAAAGAGTGAATGAACCCTAATGTGAACTATGGGCCTTAATTGATAATAATGTATCAATATTGGTTCATCCATTTAAACAAATTTACCACATCAATACATGATGTTAATAATAGGGGAAACCATGGGGGTGGGGAGGGAGTATATGGAGAATCTCTGAACTTTCTGCTCAGTTCTCTGTAAACCTAAAATTGCTCCAAAAAATAGTCTATTAATTTTAAAAAAATGATAGCATGACAAAGTCACATCTGAAAAGTAATCAAATGGCCAAATATAAGTATTTTTTATTCCATTGGAAGAGGCCGAAGGAGATAATGCCATTTCTCCACATGATCACCAGGTAGCTACTGCCCCAGGCGGCCTCCATCCCTTAGGGGACAGCCCCACTACAGAACCCTAAGTGAGCTGCATCTCTATGCCTCACTTCCCTCCACCATAAGCCCCAGAAGCTGTGTGGAATTTTCAGGTTCCGGTTCATTATGAGATAGAGACTGGGGAGTCAGTGCAAAGACAATAGCCAGTGTATGCAAAATGTGGGATCTTCAGAAGAGATCTTCAGATGGGCCCTCCTGGCAATCCTACTAGAGTCTTCTAATCCACTCATTCTACTATCCTTCACAATGTTACGTGGCTGCCCCACTTTCTTCAAAGGAGGAGAATAGCCCATCTTCTCCCATCCTAATGCCTCTCGTTTCTACAGATGATAAATCTTTTCGTTTTACAGAGAAAATAGAAGCCATTAAGTAGAAGAGGTCCATCTTCCTAATTCCTCATATACAAATCCAGCTGTGTCTCCCACTTCCTAGCTTCTTCCCTTGTGTTAATAGCAGGGATGCTGTCCTTCCTCCTACATAGGGCCAGTAACTCCCCTGGTCATTTATTGCATCACTACCCAGCTTTTCAGGGTCTTTATGTATCTACATAATGAGTATGTGTGATTATATGTAGTAACAGTTTATGCACACTAGGCCTCTTCATCTCAATCATATGCATCCTACTGGCATTAAACTAACCATCTCCTACTTCTATAAGCTCTTTTCCACTCTTTACTAAATGTCTGCTATTTTTTTAAAAAGCGCTCCAATGTGACCTTCAATCTACCACTACCATGCCCCTTTGGCCTTTCATAAACATCTTTAAGAGTCATTTAGAGGGTCCAGAGTGAGCAAAAAATTCATGTTTGACCCACCCCCTCTGATAACAGCAATGTTCGATGAAACAAAAAGAGAAAACCCAAATGAAATAGCTTATCTCAAATAGCAAAAACAAACATAACAAACCATAAAGGAAGACATATGTAAGTCTGAGTACATTCAAATTAAAAATACCTGTTCAAAGAAATAAACCAAACAAACTGAAGGATAAGGCACAGATTGAAAGAATATATTTGTAATGCACATTCCTGGCAAAATTAGGCTCCACAGTACATGAGGAAATCCTACAAGTTAATAAGGAAACATATCTCCAGATAATAATGGGCAAAAGGATGAAGTCATTCAGAAGAGGAAGCCAAATTGCCAATAAATAGTATAAAGATGTTGAATCCCATGAGTAAATGGGGAAGATAAATTAAACCATAACAAAACACATTTTACACCCATCTGAAATGCAGATTTAGAAAGTCTCATGATGGGGATGTTAAAGAGATGGAAATTTGTATGCTATTGGTGATACTCTGGAGAGCCACTGACACCATCTGGCAAAGCATCAGGCATGTGACTTTATACCCCAGCATCCCCACTTCTAAGAATATCCTGATACATGCATATAAGAAAGTGTATTACAGAAAGTTCAGTGGAACTCTCTTTGTAATAAGAAACACTCATAAACAGCTTAAATGTCCATCAATAGAAGTTGCCAAATTAGGGCATATTTCTAAAATAAATGAACTTGAGCTGTATCTCCTGTGAATAAATGGATGAATTTCTAAAGCATAATATTGGGTTTTTTAAAAAGCAAGTTGCAGAAAAGTATGTAGCATATAATATCATTTATAGACAAATTAAAGACTTAACAATATTTTGTATCATTTACATATACATTTAAATGTATTTATAGGATTATATATGCAAAGAAATGAAAGACACCAAATTAATGATAACACTTACCTCTGGAGGATAGGGAGAGGGATTGGGCAAGAGTATACCAGGGGACTCAACTACATCTTTAATTTATTTTAATCAAAAGTAAATATGACCCCATGTTAAGATCTAATAAAACTGGTAGCAAGTACATGTATGCTCATTTTATTATTTTCTAAACTTTTCTTCTACAAATTTTATATTTAAAAAATGTAATAGTCATCCATACTCTTTATATTCACCTCTTTGCCTGGCTGCCATCCTCACTGCACTCCAGATTGGCTTCCAGAACCATCAGCACCCCACCAAAACTAACAAAGCCAATGACTTCCTTATGTAAATTTCAACACAGGTTTTTTGGTCTTCTTTGACCTACCAGCCATGGCCTCTTGGCTTAGATGACACACTCTCTGGTTTTCTCTCTACCTCTCTGGTCATTCTTCCTTTCCCTCATTGAATTTCTCATCCTCTTCTGCTGCTGCTGAAAGCTTTCAGAGGGGGTCTTCTGGCATGTCCATAAACTCTGCAGACCCACTCCCAGTGAAAATTATTTTCTTTAAAGAGTCATTTAATGTCTATGGAAATGGTCCAAAGGGTATATAGTAAGTGAAGAAACAAATGAAGAAAACCTATGAAAATTTGATAAGAACAGCAAGAGTCTGTGGTATTTGAACTCAGAGCCCTCCTCTTGGTTCCCAGCTCAATACAATAGAAAGCCTACTGGTGCAGCCAGGAACACAGAGCTCTCTTTCTCTCCAACAGTGAGTCAGAGGGCTTTCCCCACAAGAGGAGCAGGGTGTCAGCATTTCTCATCCTGTCCCCAGCTACCTGCTGATGAGGCTAAATTCTAGGCAAGTGGTGCCAAGAAGTGAGGGCTCCCTACTTCTGCTCAACCTCCGCTCATAAGACAGAGGCTTTACCTTGAATGGCATCACTGAGAATCCTGGGACCTCAGTGGTCCTTTTCTGTCTCATAAAGCATTATTTGCATGCCAGGAGACACAACCCAAAAAGATCTGAGTCTACTGCTCCCTACTTCACCAAGCACTCATCCCCTAAAGTGGGAATGTCATCCAAAGAGAACTACACCATTGCTCCCATCCCCGGCTCCAAAGTTGTGGCTCACACGTTTTACCTGGGAGGAGAAGTGGGCAGTAAACAGACAGCTCCTAATCTCTTCCCAAAGAAATTGATTTCATTTAGAACAGAGTATGGACAGATTCAAGCTTAAGGGCATTCTCATAAATAGTGAAAGTCATGGTGAAGGCAATTGAGCTAGTCTGTCCAAGAGAACCTGGGAAAGAGAGAGATAGGAGCCCACCTGGGGTCAGAGCAAATATCAGTCACTGACCTCAGAAATTATTCCTTTAAAGGAGCCTAATTTTAATGGTTAATCTCTGGAACAATAAACACCCAGGGGCATTGATGAAAACAACTGGCCAGCAATTAGTGGAGTTTACCATCTAACTGTGGTCATGGAAGGAAACAATTAAAGACAGCCCTGCCAAAACCAGTGTCAAACCAGGGTGACTGGGCACACACCAAGGCTGTGTACCTCCTGAGGAGCAACATCAGAGGCTTAACACTGTGGGCGAGGGGGGATAAACTTCACTAAAATAATCTAGCTTGTTACTAAACAAATAAACAAACAATAACAAGCCGAGGGATGGGGGATGGGAAGCCAGTATCTGGAGTTGCTAGAATATATTATCTAAAACGTCCAGTTTCAAGACAAACAAACCAAAAAACTAGGAAAATGTGACATTAAGGGAAAAGCAGGCAATAGAAACTACCTGTGGGAGAAAGCAGATACTTGAATTTAAATAACAAAGACTTCAAAGTGGCCATTATCATTATATTCAAAGAACTGCAAGAAACTATGAATTAAAGAAGTAAAGGAAGTTATGATGACAATACACATTTGGTACAGTATTCAATAAAGTGATAGAAATTATGAAAATGAACCAAATGGAAATTTTGGTGTTGAAATAGCAAGTTTACTAGAGGGGCGCAACAGCAAATATGGGCTGGCAAAAGAAAGAATTAGTGAATTTGAAGATTGATAAGAGACAATGCACTCTCAGGGGAAAAAGGAGAAAAGAATGAACAAAAACAGCCTCAGAGAATTGTGAGATACTACTAAGAACACCAACATATGCATAATGGGAGTAACAGAATGAGAGGAGAGAGACAGAGGAGCAGAAAAACTATATGAAGAAATAATGGCTGAAAACTCCCCAAGTTTATTAAAAGTTAGCCTTCCTCAGAGCTCACGTCTGGGCTCTCTCCACTGCTCACTCTGTACTCTCCCTGGCAACTTGATTTATGTCTGTGATAGTAGTGACTTACCTATTTTGTCTGAGTTCAGACCTCTCTAAACTCCAGACCTCTATATCCAGCTCTGTATCCCATCTCCTCTCATGGGTCTGAAAGGGGTGTTTCCAAGGTGACCTCAAATTTATGGTTTGCTCTACATTTCCCAGCCCCCCTCTGGCCTATGCCACAGTGAACTTTCACCTGGATCACTGCAATGCCTTCCTTACCAAGCACACATTCATACCTATGTGCTCACCCCACCCGTTCACTACCTGCAGCCAGAATGATATTTTCCGAACACAGTTTGATTGCATCCAGCCTGTCTCACCCAGGAGAGTATTAACTGCCCCTAATTACCATAAAAGTCCTTGGCTTGGTCTGCAAGGCCTGTGTGGTCTGGCCCTCTCTCTAAGTCTTACCCTGTGAGATGCTAACCATGAATGAACAGTATGCTAGTGAGTCACACAGGCCTTGCCTCAGGCCTAAGTATCCAGTGTGTTTCCTCCACCACAGGGTCTCTGCATACAGTGTGGCTTCTGCTGGAATACTCCTTCACCTCTCTTCACCTAGTAACCCCTGCTCTTCCTGGAGCAGATCAAGCGTGGATTCTTCAGAGCAGCCTTCCCTGATTCTCAAACTAGGTAAATGCCAGAATGCATTCTCAAAGCACAGTGTGTTTCTTATTCACAGCCCTAAACAGAGTTGCAATTTTAATTTTATTTGTGTGATTAATTGATTGATGTCCATCTCCAGTGGTATTCCAGAGTTCCACGATCGCAGGGTCCATGTCTGCTGTGTTCCTCACTGTGTGTCCTGGGTCCAGCACACTGCTTGGCAAGGATGCTTTGGATGGAATCATTTATTGAAGATCTACTCTGAGCCATTTATAATAGAAATCAAACCACCATCTTAATTTTGCATTGGTTAGAACAAAATGGAAACTATATAATTAGATTTGAAATGGCATCTTTAGGGGCGCCTGGGTGGCTCAGTCAGTTAAGCCTCTGACTATTGATTTTGGCTCAGGTCATATCTCAGGGTCCTGGAACTGAGCCCTGCATTGGGCTCTGTGCTCAGTGGGGAATCTGCTTGAGGATTTCTTTCCCTCTCCCTTGGCCCCTTCCCCCCACTTGTGCATGCACTCTCTCTCAAACAAATCTTTAAAATAAAATGGCATCTTTATATCAATAATTATTATTGTGCATGATCTTCCTCATAATTAAAATACATTGGAATGCTGTGACTAAAGCTTATTTGTGAAAGGCTTATAATACTGAAATAATTTTAGGTACCTCTGTTCCCCACAGAAGCCAACCAAAGGCATTAAGTTTAATGAATACTGCTTAGGAATGAATGTATGTGAGCCTACTCAATAGAAGCAAAATAAGGGTCTTTACCACAGGATCATTTACTTTTATAATGAGATTATTTATTGGAAGAAGAAACTTAAGGTTTTAGTTTAACCTAAACAATAAGTGGATGATTTAAACATTTTATTCAGCTTGCTTTCTATTTCAGGCTGAAGGAGATTGATATATAGGGAGAAAGAATTAAATGTCCCATACAAGTTCCACTGCTTTAAAATATTGCTCTCCTAGCAGCTCATTTAGAAGTTGAAGATAGCGTGAAATCATAGATCTTTTAGGCAATGTACACTTTCTGTAACTACGTTTGGGCCGCCCGCCCACCCAGCCCTCCTCCAGCATAAGTGATAAGATTGACACTGAGTTAACATGAAATGTATCAGTCAGTTTTCACCAGGTTTTACTGCAGAAACAAGCAATCCCTTATTTATTTATTTATATTTATATTTATATTTGTATTTATATAAATTTATATATATAAATTTATATTTATATTTTATATTTATATATTTATTTATATATATTTATTTATATATTTATATTTATATTTATATATTTATATATAAATAAACATAATAGTTATATAAATATTTATATATATAAATATACTTTAATTTATATATGTATAAATATACTTAATATTTATATATATTTTATATATAAATATACTTAATATTTATATATAAAATATATAAATAAATAATTTTTATATACAAATATATTTATATATAAATATATATAAATAAACATAATATATATATTTGTCTATATAAATGTACTTTAATTTATATATATAAATATACTTATTATTTATAATAAGGGAAGAGACCCACCATATTCTTCAAGTGTCTGCACAGATGTGGTGGAGGTCCTGTCTGCTCACAAGACTCAGCTAAGGCTCCGCCTGATGCTAATACAAGGAAAGTGTACTTGCCCCCCAGGAGGTGTGGAAGTCACCCAGTGATGGTGAGAGATGCACTCCATACAGAAAGCAGTTTCACTGGAACACAGCCACCCCCATCCCTTTACTTAACGTCTGTGGCTGATCTCAATGCAGAGTGTGGCAACAGAGAAGCTGAGACCATAAAGCCTAGCCCTTTACAGAAAAGAATTGCCAACCCTGGTCTGAAACTTAAGTGAAGCAAGAGCATGGTGATAACAGAAGGCAGGTAGGTTCTGGTTAGGTTTTCTTTGTTGTTTTAAAATTCTCTATAGACTATGAACTTCCGCCCCTCTTCTCTGTACCCTCTTTTTACTGACTAAATCTGGGATGGACATTCCTGCAATTCTGTCCTTGGTTTGCCACGTTGATCATCATTAAATTGGGGGGGGGGATTTTTTCTCTTATTTTTAAGTTTTCATTTTAATGCCAGTATAGTTAACATACAGTGTTATATTAGTTTCAGATGTACAATATAGTGATTCAACACTTCCATACATTGCCCAGGGCTCATCATGACAAGTGCCCTCCTTAATCCCCATCACCTAATTCACTCTATCCCCACCCATCTCCCCTCGGTAACCAGCACTTTCTTCTCTATAGTTAAGAGTCTGTTTCTTGACTTGTCTAAATTTGGGGCTTTTATGAGGTACAAATACTCTTATGTGTTATATATTATTTAAAGAAAATTCTTCTTGGGGCGCCTGGGTGGCTCAGTTGGTTAAGCGACTGCCTTCGGCTCAGGTCATGATCCTGGAGTCCCGGGATCAAGTCCCGCATCGGGCTCCCTGCTCGGCAGGGAGTCTGCTTCTCCCTCTGACCCTCCTCCCTCTCATGCTCTCTGTCTCTCATTCTCTCTCTCTCTCAAATAAATAAATAAAATCTTTAAAAAAAAATAAAGAAAGAAAATTCTTCTTTGTGTCAAAAAAATTATTAAAATGTACATAATTTCATAATCCGGACAAAGCCATTTTATTGTGTTTTTAGATTTTCTTTCTGAACTACAAAATATGTATGTGATTTGGCTTTCTGTCAAGCACACTTACTTTGATATAGATGTTGCTAAGTAAGAATTTGAGGAAAATGTGTATTCCTCTTACTGCTACAGAATGACCGAGATTAGCAAGCAATCCACTTAAGAACTAAATGCTTTCCTGATGGATGACAGGCTACATTCAATCAAACCATGAAATGCTTAGCAACTGCTGTCGTGTCCCTAAGTAATTTGTTTCTTAGGTTTCTCCCCTTCATGTGTCCACTGACAATGATATTACAATGAATCTTACTCTACAAGCCTCTTCTCTCACTTCAGCTTTTTCTGGTGCCCCCGGCCCTCCCCCCACACTCCCCATACCCTCACATAATCTTGCCCTTGCTATGGAGACAAGATTGCCCTGGCTTTCTAGGGAGACAAAGAGCAATAAGCAATAGAGAACTTTTTATATCATCATAGGCACAGACATGAAGCCATCAATACTTGATTATTTTTAATGAACCCAACGTTTAAATCTTTACCACTTTGTTACAGTATGACCTTATAACCCCAAATCAGCATATGAAACCATTTTGATTAAAGTTTTTGAGTACATGTCCTTGTATAACACAAATTAAAGTGAAATCATCTTAGTTAAAGCAATCAGTTGTTTTTAAGGCAATAGCAATATTGCAAACAATATTAGACATAGAATAATCTTCATACATAGACTGGTCATATTTTTTTTTCTTTCTCTCACAGTAGTTGAAAATATTCATAAATAAAAATTTAAAGTTCACCTCCTTAAATTATGTCTGTGATCATTCATTGAGCACTTTTGGTCAAACATCTTGAAATAAATAAGTGATAACCTAAGGAATAGCCTAACCACAAATGGAAAATATTAATAATTTAGGTTAATGTTATTTTTCTAAACTTTATGAAAAACTCATATGTGCATTACAACATATATACATACTCTAACATACAATGTGCTTTATTTTAATTTCAATTTATTATTAGCAAGGGTGCAAGGGATTTTGTAAGTGTAACTGGTTCAAATTGGTGGTAATCTATACTAAAAATTTGTATTATAAAAATTTTCAAACATAAAGCAAAAGAGTGGTAAATTAACCTCATTTTTCAACATTCTAATGTTTAAATTATCCCAATTGGGTCATATGCACCCAAAAAAGCACCCATACCACATTTCTGCAAGTATGATTACTTGTCTATTCCAGACTTTCCTATTCAAAGACTATCCTGTGGGAATGGCAGTGAAAGATTGTACAGTGAACTGAAATTGAGGCCCTAAAGTCATGACCAACTGGCACTAAAGAGAACTTACAGTATCTTAGTGAATGCACATGAGTTCATGATCATCAAGCCACCTTAACTATCACTTTCCTAACATGTTGCCTTCCTTTAAAAGAGCAATCTTTGGGGGCGCCAGAGTGGTATAGTCAGTTGAGCAATTGACTCTTGGTTTCAGCTCAGGTCATGATCTCAGTGTTGTGAGATTGAGCCCGGCGTTGGGCTCCATGCTCAGTGAGGAATCTGCTTGAGACTCTCCCTCTCCCTCTCCCTCTACCCCTTCCCTCTGTGTTCTCTCACTCATGCTCTCTCAAATAAATAAATAAATCTTTAAAAAAATTAAAAATGAATAAAAGAGGAGACTTTCAATTTATTTTTATTAAAGCATACCCATTTCATGCTCAACATATCATGCAATATCTTGTCACATCAAATAATTTCTTCATTCAACACATATGCACTGCATGTTGACTATGAGCCAGACACTGGTCAAGCCACTGGGCATATAGAGGAAAAGTGAATGGTCTATGTTGTCATGAAGCTTATATTCTAGTGTTAGGAGGATGGGATAAATATTTGAGTTAAATGCTACACAATATTTTAAAAAGCGCCAATATTCAAAGGTTGACATAAGACATATCTACTCTTCAAAGATATCCATTCAAATCATTGCATTAGCCTTAGGTCTGTTAAATCATTTTTGGCCAATGAGCCCACATTTTTCCAAACTTTTGAATTTACTGTCTTATAATAAAATTCAGTAACAATATTTCTTTTAACATTCTAGAGACTTTAGATATTCCAATAATAAAGTCCAACCATCAAGGACTGTGCATGGAGTATGTGTATATAACTTTATTTGTTAAGCTTTCTCAAAATAATTTTGATCTAATATATCATATATAAAATAAACATTATTGAATCATTTCATCAAATTTGTGTTATATCACAAATAACTATTATATTGCAACATCTTTGATAGGATATTCTATACACTTTTGGAGGGAGGATAACCATATAAATTAGTATCTAAATAAGGACATTTTTAAAAGATAAAGAGGGTGCCATTAGTAAATCAAATCAGGAAAATCAGTTTAAGTCAAGATTTACCCGGGCACATGATTTCTATCGGCCACCTTAAAGTAGTCTTATTTCTAAAAGGTTCTTTCCCAAACTTAAACTTCTACCCAAACCTCTCCTCCAAGCTCTAGGATTTTATTTCTCATTGTCCACCTATATCTAACTTGGATGCCTGGTAGGCATCTCAAACTTAGCATTTCCAGAATCAAACATGCTTCCACTGGCCTTTCCATGTCAATAAATAGCCATGCCAACCTTCCAGTTGCCCAGAGCAAAAGCACTGGAGTCAGGTTGGTTCTCAGGCCCACAAACCCCAGGTTGGGAGGAGCCTTAGGCTCTTATCGGTGTATTGTCTGAGACTTCTTTCAAAGTGATGATTGAGAAAGTTCCACCTGGGGGTTGGGAGTAGCAGGAGCTCCATGAACCCACTACCCAGTGGTAAAACCATAACTAATAAAACTATTTAAAAATTTTAAGACCTCTGGAAATTGTCTTAAGGGCACATAGTTAAGGAAGAAATAACTATTCAAGAAAAGTGTACTAAAACTCAGTTAATATGATGACAGTCTTTGGCACATGAGCCACAAACTGCTATCTCTCCTGCTACACTTCATGTGAGTGTGACAATAGGGATCCTTTGCTCTTCAGTTCTCAGACAAATGCTACAGTATCTCCCCAGGAAGGGCGGGATGCCAAAATTTCTCATCCCCACCAACACAGATTACAGAGGCTAAATTCCTAGTGAGTGTGGCCTAGGGGTTACAACTTATACTCTAAAAACTACAAGACATTATTGAAAGAAATTATAGAAGATGCAAATAAATGGAAAATCACCCCATGTTCATGGGTCACAAGACTTAACATGGTTAAGATGGCAATTACTCCCCAAATGGATCTACAGATTCAATGTGATCTCTCCCCCAAATCCCAGATGACCTCATTGTAGAAATTAACAAGCTGATATTAAAATTCATGTGGAATTTTAAGGCACTTGGAATAGTCAAAATGCTCTTGGAAAAACAGGAACAAAATGAAAGACTCACACTTTATAATTTCAGAATTTACAACAAAGCAACAGTAATTAAGTGAGGGCAATTCTGACACAATAGGCACATGAATGAATGGAATAGAATTAAGAATATAAGAATCAACTCATACACGTATGGTCAACTGATTTTTGACAAGGGTGCCAAGATCAACCCATGGAGAAAGAATTTTCAGCAAATGGTACTGGGTCCGCTGGATAGCCACATGTGAAACAGTGAATTTGGGATTTTACTTCACACCATATATAAAAATTAACTCAAAATGGATCAAAGACCTAAATATAAGGGTTAAACCTATAAAAGTCTTAGAAGAAAACATAGGGCAAGGGCCTCATGACACTAGACTTGGCTAGGACACCAAAAGCACAAGCAACAGTAACAGCAACAACAAAAAATAGATAAATTGGAATTCATCAAAATTTAAAACTTTTTGCTTCAAAGGATACCATCCAGAAAGTAAAAATAGAACCCACAAAATGCAAGAAAATATCTACAAATCATAGATCTGATAAGGGACTTGTATCTGGAATGTATAAAGAGCTCTTACAACTTAATAATAAAAAGACATATGACACAATTGGAAAGTGTGCAAAAGACCTGAATAGATATTTCTCCAAGGAAGATATACAAATAACCCATAAGCACATAAAAAGACGCTCAACATTATTAACCATCAGGCAAATGCAAAGCCAACTACAAGATACCACTTCACATCCACTGGCTACAATAAAAAAGTCAGATGGTAACAAGTGTTGGCAAGGATATGGAGAAATTGAAACATTCATGCATTGCTAGTGGAAATGTAAAATGGTGAAATGCTTTGGAAAACAGTCTGACAGTCCCTCAAATGATTAAATATAGAGTTACCATAGGACCCAACAACTCCACTCCTGGGCATAAACGTATGTCCACACAAAAGCTTGCCTATGACTGTTGATAGCAACATCATTCATAATAGCCAAAAGGTGGAAACACCCTTCGTCCATCAACTCATGAGTGGATGAACAAAATGTGGTATATTCATGCAATGGAATATTATTTAGTCATAAAAAGAAAGTAAATAATGACTCATGTTACAATTTGGATGAAACTTGAAAATATTATGCTAAATAAAATAATCCAGTCACAAAAAACCACATACTATATGATTTCAGTCATATAGAAATCTCAATTAGGGAAACCCTTGGGGAGACAAATACATAAGATTAGTGGTTGTTTAGGGCTGGATTGGACTAGGGAAATAGGGTGGGAATAGCTAAAGGGTATGGAATTTCTTTTTGAGGCAGTGAAAACGTTCTAAAATTGACTGAAGTGATGCTTGCTTATCTCTGAATATACAAATATCATTGAGCCATAGCCTTTACAGGAGTGAATCATATGTTAAGCGTGTTCTATCTCAATTGAGCTGCTGAAGAAGAATGTAAAGAGAATATTATGGGAACCTAGGGGCGCCTGGTTGGCTCAGTCAGTGAAGCGTCTGCCTTCAGCTCAGGTCATGATCCCAGGGTCCTGGGGTCAAGCCCCATGCTGGGCTCCCAGCTCAGCGGGGAGCCTGCTTCTCCCTCTGCCTGCCGCTCCCCTGCTTGTGCATGCACTCTCTCTCTCTGACAATAAATAAAATCTTAAAAAAAAAAAAGAATATTATGGGAACCTTGTGTCAATAAATTTGACAGTCTTGAAGGATTAAAAACTACCAAATCCCACGCAAAAAGAAAGAAATAACCTGAATAACCCTGTATCTCTAAATGAAATTGAGTTTATGGTTCAAATTCAATTGAACTTCCCACAGAGAAACTTCCTGGTCCAGTTGGCTTCATTCACTATGTACCAAATTTTTAAGGAAGAAATAAGACCAATTTTACATAAAGTTTTTAGAAACTATTAAAAGATGGGACATTTCCCATCATTTTATGAGGCCAGAATTATTCGGATACCAAAATATACGAAGATATTACTAAGGGGAAAAAAAGAAGAAAAAACCTAGACTAATCTCCCTTATGAACACAGACACAAAAATCCTAAGCAAAATTTCAGTGAGTCAAATCTAGCAACAGATAAACTATCATATTTTATCACCAACTGGGTTTCTTCCATGGAATGTAAGCTTAATGCTCAAAAATTAATTTACCATATTAACCAACTAAAAAATAAAAATTATATGTTAATCTTATGCATGCGTAAAAAGCATTTGACAAAATTCAACATCTGTTCATGATAAAAAGTCAGAAAACTATTAACAAGAAGGGAGCTGCTTCAATCTTTACAAAAGATAACTTCAAAAACCCTACAACTGACATCAAACTTACTGTTCATAAATTAATGCTTTCCCTGTAAGATTGGGAATAATGTAAGGATGTTTATTTTCCCCCTTTTGTGAAATGTTGTACCAGAAACCCTAAATAATGCAATAAGCAGAGAGAGAGAGAAGAGCAGACAGGCAAGCAGCACATAGATTGGAAAGGAAGAACTAAAACTCGATTTGCAGATCGCATGATTGCTTATGTGGGACATTCTAAAGAATATACAAAAAAATCCAGCAGCTCTAATAAATAAGTTTAACGAGATCCTTAGAGTACAAGGCCAATACACAAAAAACAATTATATTTCAGTATACCAGCACTAAACAGTTGAAAATTGAAGTTTAAAAATGAAAAAATATACAATAGCATAAAAAATACTTAGGAATAAATTTAACAAAATATGTATAAGACACTTATGCTGAAAAGTACAAAAATATCATTGAAAGGAGATTTTAAAAGACCTAAACAAATGGAGAAAGATGCTATATTCATGGACCAGGCGACTCAATATTAAGAAGTCAGTTTTCTCCAGGGTGACCTATAGCTTTAATGCAATTCTAACCTATACCAACAAGCTGTTATGTAGAAATTGACAAATTGCCCACAAAATGTGTGTAGAAATACTAAAGGATTAGAATATCCAAAGCAGGGGCACCTGGGTGGCTCAGATGGTTAAGCGTCTGCCTTCAGCTCAGGTCATGATCCCAGGGTCCTGGGATCGAGCCCCACATCGGGCTTCTGGTTTGGCGAGGAGCCTGCTTCTACCTCTCCCTCTGCCTCTCTCCCTGCTCATGCTTTCTCTCTCTCTCTGTCTGTATCTCTGTGTCTCAAATGAATAAATAAAATCTTAAAAAAAAAAAAAAGAATATCCAAAGCATTCTTTAAAAAAAATAAATTTGAGATATTTGGTATTAAAAACTAAATATGCCTCACTCTGCAGAAACAGACCTTCAATGGGATCCAACAACACATGTAATTACATACTACATTACGCTTACAAACATACGTTACATGTACCTACATCAAATATGTGTCTGTATACACATAAAGATTTATATTGCATGTACACTTTTATTAGATGCATATATAACATAAATACCAGTGTGCATGCATACATGTCACAAATATGCATGTTTATGTCACATGCATGCACACATGTGCATTTACATTACATGATGCATAGTTGCATGCCTACATATGTGCACACGTATATTGTACATACCTACATTTTGTATATACAAAATGTTTACAGGTACATGCCTACATATGGGCATCACATTACATACATATGCACATACCTATGTTTTGCATACAAACTTACACTCATGCACGCATGCACACATATACATTTACATTACATGCATGCATATACACAGACACATAATCGGCACCCTGTGCCTTGTCTCATTCCCACAGAGCCCTCACATCTCTGTCTACCAATAATTGCCTTAAGGCAGTGGCTCGTGTGCTATATTAAATTACATTCTCCAGGATATTTAAGTGTAACTCAAAACCCAAAAGGCACACTAGAAGTCCAGAACAAGAAATATGTCCTGGTGGGCACCTGGGTGGCTCAGTTGGTTGAGCGACTGCCTTCGGCTCGGGTCATGATCCTGGAGTCCCGGGATCGAGTCCCGCATCGGGCTCTCTGCTCGGCAGGGAGTCTGCTTCTCCCTCTGACCCTCCTCCCTCTCATGCTCTCTGTCTCTCATTCTCTCTCTCTCAAATAAATAAATAAAATCTTTAAAAAAGAAAGAAAGAAAGAAAGAAATATGTCCTGGTGAAATGACAAGTAAATGCTCTTGTTTTAGGGTAGAGCATCATATTCTTCCTTTGTCATCCTCAATGTAAACCCGACCTGCTCCTAAGCCCAGCCAAGTTGAAAAACAAGGAAGGAAGGAAATTAAGTATGTTAGATCCTTTAAAACTCCAGTGGACAAACTGTCAGCTTATTAACTCTCATTTTCCTTCTTAAAGTTTAATTTACTAGTCTTAAAAACCTTAAGTTATAGAAAAGGAGAAATGTCACAGGTACCTGCAGTTTTAAGGCATGCTCGAACTATTTCTAGACGTGTTTGAAGAAGAAATCAGGCCATAAAATAGAAGTATTTAAACCAATACACTGCCAGTTCTTTTCCCTCAGCTCAAAGCTAGGCTTGAGAGAACTCAGCAGAAGGGCTGAGGCTAGAAGAACCCACTTCACAAAAAAGTAAATCGTTCTTCTACTGAAACATTAATGGTTTTGCTTTGCAGCAAGGGTTTGAGGAGGTCATCAGGAAAATCTGGAATAAGCACGTTTCTGACAATTACTGCATGCATCTGATCACTTACCATCAGCAGCATTGTTTTCTAAAGGACCCTTTAGTTCATGGTCGTACCTTGTATCGGGCTCTGTGATTGTGTAAGATCCATCATTACTTCCAGGTATTACACGTGCAATCATAATTATTTTAATGGATCATTTACTTCCCAAACTTTACAATAAATGCATTCTTGTACTGAGCTGATTTGGCCAAGATCACAATCATGCCTCTTCTTTAATAGCCAAGAATTTATACTTGCCACCAGTCACTAAGAATAATTTTCTCTTTGAGCAAAGACAAAACTACTGGGGCACCTGGGTGGCTCAGCCAGTTGAGCGACTGGCTCTTGATTTCAGCTCAGGTCCTGGCCTCAGGGTCCTGGGATGGAGCCCCGAATCCGGGCTTCCTGCACTGCAGGGAGCCTGCTTCTCCCTCTCCCTCTGTCCTGCCCCCAACCCCGCTCATCCTCTCTCTGTCTCTCAAGTAAATAAATAAAATATTTTTTTTCAAAAAGATAAAACTACTATTAAAGAGTCCCTCTTATAAATGTCACCTCAGACTCTTTGTATGCTAATTACTATAGTGTCTTGCCCCATGTAAACATTCAGTCAATGTCTATTCAGGATGATCATTGTAGAAATCATTAGGATGATCACAGATATTTGGTTCTCTCTTTTCAGACATATGGTAGGATCGTACCTCTGGCTCCACTGAACAAATAAATGGTCACATTACTTGTTTTGGTCAAAATGTGAGCAAGATTGACATCAGTTACTTCCAGGAGGAGGTAGGGGCTGGCATTCTCTTTTTCTTCCACACTGGTGGGTAGCAGTGTTCCAGAGAGCAGCTCTCCAACAACCTGGGACCCAGAGTGTGCATCATAATAGTGCAGCGCAAAGCCCGACTGAGCAGGACCTAGTTAAGCAGGAAATAGACGTTTGTTATTATAAACCACTAAGGCTCAGAACTTGTTAGCGGCTGCAGCATAACCTAGCTTATTTAAATGATACAATTATTATCAGATGCACCCAGGCGAACAATGTGCATTTGTCTGTATGACAATTAATCCATTCTACTCTACAAATATTTATCAAGCATGTAGTTTGCACTAGGTCTTATCTATACAATGGTCATAAGGGCTGTGCACCAGGCATTTTATATGCATTCATTGACTTGATTTTTAACTTTCCCCACAAAGTAAATACTACTGGCATCATCCCAACTCTTCGTATTATCCAGAGAGATTAGGTACCTCACTGAGACCATACCCTCTGTTCCAAATTCACAACAATATGGATAAATTATAGGAAAAGTTCATCAAAAGAGTACAGTTGCATGGAAAGCTAAGGAAACAATCCATGGGCCAAATGAGAAGAGAAATGCAAAGTAGCAAGAGAAGCAGAACCCGTGGGCCTCCTGGCTCCAGGGTCAGAAGAGGCTTGGCTTCTGCAAGGGAGCAAGCACCAAATGTTATCTTGGGCAGAGGGCAATCAGGAGCCGTCTCATGAATAGAGACTGAAAAATCTAGCTGACCACCTACTAACTGGGGCTAGCAAGATGCAAATTCCAGATGAAGGGAGATCAAGTCAAGCTGCCTCTAATTTTTCTATAATATTCCCAGTATCCCAATGAAACGGGAGTCCTAGGAATCCATAAGATTTGCTTCTGGACTGAAGGTGTGAGAGACTGAATGGAGACAACGGAAAAACTAGAAAATTATCATATAAGAAAAACTGAGGGAGAAAAAAACACAACAGAACAACACAAAAATATGAAAATCTCCAACTCAAAAGGAGCCATCATCCAAAAATCCTAAAATACTTAAAGAAATATAATACTAGGAAAGAGGGTCAATTTTTTTTTTAATTGGATTGTGGATTCACTGGGTGAAAATAACAGTATTGAGCACTGAGTTCAATGATGTTCAGTGGTGCTAAAAATGAGAAAGTGGCCTCCACTAATAAAAGAAATCATTAAAGAAAGACATGAAAAACAAAATAGATAAATATAAAAAATAAACAGTTATAAATCTGTAAAATAAAAGAAGACCTAATCAGTAAAATAAAGTCAATAGTTGGGATCAACTTTATACCAAACAGTGGGGGGAAAGCCAGTTAACTGGAACAGGGTACTTCATTCAGAAGGCACCATGTAGAGACAAAGAGAAAAACAGTAGGAAACAGCACTTAGGAGACATGGAGGACACAGAGAGAGGGTCCAGTGCATGTCTAGTAGACATCTCAGAACTAACACTGGGAGAGACCCTAGTGAGGGTGTGATTTGGCCAGCCTCCAGCTGCCATTTCTGGCCACCGAGCCTGGCCACCGTCCCACAAATAGCCTACTGTCCGAAGGGGGTAGATTTCCCTGAGGGCAGTTTGTGGGTTTCCCAGTAGCAGGAATGGGAGAAAAATGGAGGCAATGAGTGATTACTCCACCCTAACCTTGGAAAGTATCAACTTCCTGGTCAATTTCACAAGCTCCCAAAGGCAACCTCAGCAGGTCAGTCAACTGCTTTCAGAGACAGCATCACTCCTATCAAATGTAAAATAAATGGTGAGAAAACATCAGGCAAGCAGAAGTCTGGAGCAGAGTAAACAAGAGGAACAACCTTAGAAGCAGCTCTGAAGGCCCAGCTCCACAGACACAGCTCCTTACTTTAAAGAACAGTCAGCAAAGCTAAGGTTGCATCAAGATAAATGGTACAGAAGGGTGCAAGTAAAACCACCCAAATTGGAAAAGGAGCCCATTTTAGATTCTAACTGAGCAAGGTAATGTTTAAAATAAGGATCAATAACTGAACGAGCAACAGACAACCCTCTATGATGCCATCAAAGATTTAGAAGGTGAGTGGAGAGCCCAGCATGGCAATTGAAGGTGTTATGTGAAATCTGTAAAAAATAGTAAAGATTACTTGAATGTTTAAAACGTTTTTCTTCAAGAATGCTTCTCTCCAGAAGGATGCACTACTAAGGAAAGGTTCATGGTCTTAAAATCGATTCTAACATGAAAAATGCTGTAAGTTGGGTTCAAATTTAGCTCTTTTAGAGACTGAAGGGGGTGGAAATGGGGAGGAAAATCATTACAAGCCACACTTCAATGTTAGATTTCAGGCAACTGAATACAAATTTCTGCAAGGTGAAATTTGTGAGTGTGTGGCTCTTTGCCTGCAGGCACAGCCCAGTCTGGGCACAGCTTTGGATGTTTAAAATTTTAGTGAGAAATTATAGTTAGAAATATACAGAAAATATAGTTCTAGCAAGGGTGTGAGAAAACAGAGTTAGGGCCTAGTAGACAGGCCATAAGGAAAATCCTACAAAGGAGTGAGTGAGTTGCCGGATTTGCATGTCATCTTCCCCGAAAACGTGGCTGACTGCTAGACTTCCTACGTATGGGTGAGACCAGATAGGCCAGGACAAAAAGCAGCAGAATTGAGTGGAAATTTCTGCTGCCCACCACGCAGACACAATAGATGTAACATCCAGGCAGGAGCTGATACAACATTAAAACTGATTCGTAAGGGATGAGTTCTGAGTCCTTCACCATCTTTGTTGTTTTTTTAAAAGATTTTATTTATTTATTTGAGAGAGAGAGCATGAGCTGGGTGGGGGAAGGGCAGAGGCAGAGGGAGAGGGAGAAGCAGACTCCCCGCTGAGTCCAGCTCAGGACTCCATCCCAGGACCCTGAGATCATGACCTGAGCTGAAAGCAGATGCTTAACTGACTGAGCCACCCAGGCTCCCCCACCATCTTTATTTTTAGCACAATTAATTTGAGTTGTAGGATTACACGATTTAATGTGGGTAATGGCCATGCTTAACAACTGGCTTCCAAAATTCCTGAAAATGTAACAGTTGGTTCCTGTGAGCCTCTTTAAGATGGCTCCAGGTGTCATTGGTCACCCCATTCTTGGATAGGGCAGGTTGGTACTTGGTTAACTTATCTGTCTCCCAGAATTAGCTCCGATGTGCGGTACCAGATTCGGTTGGCTGCTAGAGAAATCTGTGCAAGAATTGGAAGATGAAGTGAAGTATCATGAGCACAGCCATCACCCTCAGGTCGGTGTGGAGCCCCAAGCACCACAGAAGCTCATGCACGTGGTCACTGGTCTGCTGGCTCGCCTCACTCGCATGGCATGGCAGCCAGTCTCCAGCTCCCCCCAAGCCATTGCCAGATACTCTCCTGATTCCTGGGCCAGGCAGCTGTACACTTCCCTGGGGAAGCTGCTGGTCACCTGCATCTTCCAAGGTAGATTCTGTGAGAGATAGACCAGGTCTCAGTCTGTCCCTGTGGATTCCCATTTGTTTCCATTGGCAAGGCTTATACAATGAGAGATTCTGGAAGCAAGCAGAGATGTGGCAAGTGAGACAGAGCTGGGGAGATAGCAGTCCTCCTGACTGTGTGTGTGTAAGATCCAAAACTCTGAGGGTGGATGGCACCCAAGAATCCTGTCTTTTTACTATGAAAAATATCTCAAATCCACCTAAATACCTCTTTTGGCCCTTCTCATCTTCTGTCTTGTCTCTTCTCTGTAGCCAGAGATGTCCTGGCTACATTCACCCAGATGATGCCACTCCTTTTCTAAGGCCCCATGACTCCCATCTCTCTCAGTCTGAAAGGCAAAGTCCTCACCAAAGAATCTCCAAGACCCTGCACAGCATAGCTCCTAGCTGCTTCTGTGACCTCATCTCCTACAACATCCTTCCCCATACACACTCTGCACTAGCCCCACTGATCTCCTGCTGCTTTCAGAGCTCAAGAGGAAGGTGCCCGTCTCAGGGCTTTGCACTTGCTCTTCCTTCTGCCTGGAATGCTCTCCCCCCAGAATCCTGTATGGCTCACTCCTTCATTAATATTGTTTTGCATGCATACCTAGACAAACACATACATATATGGCCCTGACCAGCTTAATGAACTCTATTAGTCTTAAGTCTTAATTATTAGTCTACCAAGTTAATTCTCTCAGGGTTTTCGTACATAGATGTCTATACAAGAATATCAAATCATTCCTTCCCTGAGGCAATGAGCCCCAGACCAACCTAGCTGCTTCGTAAATGGTGGGAACGTTCAAGACTAACCGGAGATAGAAAGAGAAATCAGGTTCAGGGGCACCTGGGTGGCTCAGTCGGTTGGGCATCTGTCTTCGGCTCAGGCCATGATCCCAGGGTCCTGGGATTGAGCCCCACATTGGGCTCCCTGCTCAGCGGGGAGACTATGTCTCCCTCTCCTTTGCCTGCAGCTCCCCCTGCTTGTGCTCTTTGGCTCTCCCTCTCTGTCAAATAAATAAATAAAATCTTTAAAAATAAAATAAAATAAAATGTGATTCAGCCACAACAGAGAAGGGGTCATACCAGAGCCAATGTGTTGGTCGGATTACTGACTGTGCTATTTAGTTTTCAGCAAAATAACTTAACAAAATGGAAAGATGGCTTTAAAAGTTTCCTGCATATTCACCAGAGATTGAGTACAGTACTAATAATGCGAGCCCAGGTGAACCTCAACAAAAGGCAAGACAAACACTCTGCTCCTAAAAGCAGTTGTCCATCAGCCACATTGCAAGGTAGAAGCAATGACAGTATGGTTCTATTTCCACTATTGGAGGCAGATGGCTCCCTGAGGGACGTGACACAGGAACTGACAATATTAGGAAGCCATCACCATTGGAAAGATATTCAACCACTTTATTTCATCTTCAACTCCTTATTTAGTACTTGCATATAATTTATAAGTAAATAAATAAGAATAGATTGCTGCTGAGTCCACAGTCCAAAGAGTTCAGAGATGACTGTTGCAGAACAATGTATGGTCAACTTTGGGGCATATGAACCCTTTTCAGAATCTAATGAAGGCTGTAGGCACACTCCCTAGAAAACTGTATCAAACTATATATAAGTTATAAATTTATACAAATATATGTAAATCATGCTAACAATCAGAGGCTTGAACAATTCCAGGAGGCTCATCCATATAAGTTTTAAGGGTCCATGTACTCCAAAGTGAGAATCCTTGCTCTTGATAGAAATGTTGGTTTATCTTCAACTGGAGTTGAAGTACAGTGAATTCTCTCTGCCCATTTTACTGAAATGAGCAGAACAAAGAAAATGTCAACTTCATCTCCACGGACAAGAAAAAAGTAAGACGTAATGAAAGGTTTTTTGAGACTGCAACTCACACTGGCTGCACACACCCCTACCGGGCAGCAGGGGGCAGCAGAGCACAAGAAAAGCGGGACCACAGCGCCCAACCGGCCGGTCTGGGACTGCGGATTGCCCGGTAAAGAACAAGTGAGCAGCTATTGTTTTGCCAAACCCAGTACTCGTGGTCCGGCTAGATTAGCGTGGTCATAAGAAAAATGGGACAAAAGACCTTGAGCTATCGAAGGTCATCTGAAAAAAGAGCAAACACATACCATCTAAATCTAAGCAGTTAAAATAAAAATGCTACTATAGTACAACACCGTGTTAAAGCATTCTAAACAAAGTAGAATGTTTTTCAAACCATAAACTCTAAGCCACACCCTCACCGTACACCCACTCAATACCTATCCCCACCTTTCCCTTACTCACTACCTACCTACCCCCAACAACCTACCTACTCCCCACTGTAAACCCACTCACTAGCTATACCCTGACCTATGTGACTCATTAATTCCTTGCTCCCTACCTACCCACACCCACGCCCATACCCACTCCCTACTTACATCTTCTTCCAAATAATATAAATCTAAAGTCATCATCAAAAGAATTGGCATAATTGTAATAATCTGCTTTTCCCTGCAGAAGTACTGGATGTCTATTTATTTAAATCTTTTATGACTCTCATCTTGGACCTTTGTGGCTTCTGGTAGTTTATTTTTTTGTTTTTTATATGTGTTGTTATTGCAAATGAAATTTTTCCATTACATATTCAAAATTATTATTACAGTGTATAGAAAAACACTTGAGATACATATATATGTTTTAATGTGGGCCATTGTTCTGAACTCTCTCTTCCAAGTTTGCTAAATGATTCTCTTGAGTCTTCTTCCAAATGTTTTCAGAGATACAAAGTTGTTTCATTTTAACCAGGGCAAGAAGAGTGATGTTTAACAGTGTTGAATAGAGCCAGGAACAAAATGCACACTTTGTGGGTTCCCCTCCCCATTCCCACAGCTTTCTGGCCATCACTTTCCCTCCAGCTCCCTTCCAAGCCCCCCAGTCTCTCTGGGCCAATCTTTGTCAAACATGTCCAGTGTCATTTTCTGCCAGTCAGGACCTGGGGCCCCCATATTCATTGACCCTTCTCATTTAAAAGGTATCCTCTGGCTAGTGTTGAAACTACTCTGTAATAGATTTCAAGTATCGTTGCTTTTTTGCAGGACTGAGTTTCACTCCAACCTACGCCAGTCAAGGGTTCTTCCAGCTGGTCTTTGGCTGGGACTCAGGACACAGTGAAGGTGGTGCAAGGTGAAGGGCATGGTCTCTTCTTCTCTCAGAATGTGCCATGTCTGGATGTGACCCCTACAACTGAGGCTGCTGTCTGGAGATCAGGAAAGGAAGGAGCCTGAGCTAAAGCCATCAGAGTGGTCAGCAGGGCCACCCAGAGTCACAAGGAAGGGCGCAGGAGCCCTGAGGTACCCGCCAAAGCCAGTGATCATCCCTGTCCTTGTCATGGGACAAGACGAAGTGTCTTCTGTTTAACCAGCTGCATCTACTTCTTGACACTGAAAGAATCCTGTGACTCTCTGGATGATGATAAATCAGGTATAGCATAAGAAATCTTCCTTCAGCAAATTTTTTTTTATCATTGTAGAGGTCCAGGGCAGGCCACCCCAAAATGTACCAAAATGGCATATTGATTATTTTGAGTAAAAGCTACTTGGGGAACAACCAGTGGAAGACCCTCCCCAGAACTTCATCTGCTCCCCTGAAAGCAGGAAACAAATCTCCTGTATGAAAAATCCTCTGCCCGTACTAAGGAAGTAAAAAGACACCCTCATCACCAGAGATCAGGACTTTCAAGTATAGAAAGCTGGAGAAACAAACCTTATTTTTTTCTAATCTACTACCTCAGCCCAAATTCTGCCTAGAATTCCCTACTAATTAAAGCTTCCAAACACCTGTTTTGTTTTGTTTTGTTTTTTTATCCTGTCAATTCCTCACAAGTTTTTTGTCTCTGTCTAAAATGTATAAAAACCGCCTACCTTGATCATTACTCAGGTCTCAATTTCATTATTGGGCCTCCGTGCACCTGTAATAAAACTGGTTTTTTCAGGGCACCTGGGTGACTCAGGCAAACTCTTGATTTCGGCTCAGGTCATGCTTTCATGGCTGGGATGGAGCCCCAAGTTGGACGCCGCACTCAGCGGAGTCTGCTTGAGGATTCTCCCTCTCCCTCTGCCCCTCCCTGTGTCACATGCGCTCTCTCTCTCTACCTCTCTAAAATAAATAGATAAATCTTTTAAAAAATGAATTTTTTTCTCCCATTTATCTATCTCATATCAATTTAATTCCTAAACCAGCCAGATTCTTGAGGGGAAAGAAAGAAATTTCTCCCTCCACTACATCATTAACTAGGTGCTGGGTAATCTGCTTACCCCTTTATCAAGATTGACAAAGACTACCAAAGCCAAAAGCCATAAGGGAAAAGACTGATAAATGTAACCACATAATGAAGTCAAGTGGTAACTGAAGAAAATAGATTTCTAAAAATCTACTAAAAGCTTAATTTCCTTACCACATTTTTTAAAAACTTTATTAAATCAATAGCAAAACGCAAACAACGTACTAGAAATAAGATGAGCAAAGGACATGATAGGATATAACCCTGAGTAGATAAACAAGTGAATGAATAACTGACTTTAAATTTGGCTTCTAAGCAGTTTCAACCCCACAGGTTAAAATTCATGAACTATTCCAAGAGGTCATTTTCACCTACCCAAGTCAAAATCAAAGGATGTTGGATGATACATAGTGTCTTCAGGGATAATGGGGAACCGACCCTCCCAAACGCTGTGAGACCGAGAGAGGCACTATTTGTTTGGAATTCAGTTTGCCAAAATACACAAGCATTTTAAATGCACACCACCACCGACACAGCAATTATACTTAAAAAAAAAATTTTAGGGGCACCTGGGTGGCTCAGTCGTTAAGCGTCTGCCTTCGGCTCAGGTCATGATCCCAGGGTCCTGGGATCGAGCCCCGCATCGGGCTCCCTGCTCAGCGGGAAGCCCACTTCTCCCTCTCCCACTCCGCCTGCTTGTGTTCCCTCTCTAGCTGTCTCCCTCTCTGTCAAATAAATAAATACAATCTTAAAAAAAAAAAGTTAAAAAAAATTTACCTCGCAGATAAACTCATCCCTTTCTAATAATTAATTTACTGAGTCTCCTTAGGTCACAGTTTATTTGATGTCAGAATATTTATTCTCTACTTGCAGGTGGAGGAACTTCAGGCATGGTGAATGGCACACACACAGGACCCGTGTGGGTAAGTATGAGAATAAATATCATTCAGCCAGGGGGCTGAGGACAGAGGTCTTCTCCTCCATTTAACTTTTTCCTCCAGTTCCAACCAGATACAAGATTATGAGACCAATAATGAGTAAGAAGAAAAAATCTTTTCTAAAATAAAAGAAGACATAAAAACTCCAATTTGGCCCCCGGTGTCCGGCCGCTTTACCATAAGTCGCGTCTAGAGGGCAATGTCTCACTCATTCTCTCTGGCTGGGACAAAAGCCCAGGAAAACTGCATTCAGATTAAAATTGAGGCCGGTTAGGCAACTCGAAGGACCTCCCCTGCGCAGAAATGTGTTCAAACCCAGGGACGGGTTAGGGAATTCGCTTCCCTTGAAGGAATACCCAGGGGAGAGATCGGACATCCATCTGGTCCATTGACCCACTGTGTATAAACCCAGGTAGCAAAGTGTGTTTTTAAGGGGAGAGGGAGCTGTGGTCTGTTTGGTCGTGAGGTTGGTACTGACCAAATGGGCCAGAAATATGCCAGTTATTTACTGAGTGCTACCAGTGTTTGACTGCAGATCAGCACTGCCTGGCCCGAACAGAGATTGCAACGCCAAGCAGGAGCAAAAACACAGGGTAGTGTCCAAGAGGGGCACCGTGGAACAAGGCCTGGACATAAGCCTGAGCCTCTGAGGGTGGCCTCCGTCCTCTGCGCTCCTTTGCAGGCATTGAGGGTCACCGGGGGCCCACAGGGGAGGCAGGAACCCGCCCGGGGAACTCCACCATAGAGGCCAACCCTCCCTGTGCCTGCAGAGCCCAGCCCTCACCGACTCTTTCTCAGCACCTCACTGGACAGCATTAAAATGACACTTAAATAGGATCGCCTGGGTGGCTCAGTCAGTTAAGCATTGGCCTTCGGCTCAGGTCATGATCCCAGGATCCCATGATCCCATGAGCCCAGCATTGGGCTCCCTGCTCAGCTGGGAGCCTGCTTCTCCCTCTCCCTCTACCTGCCGCTCCCCCTGCTTGTGCTCGCGCACTCTCTGTCAAAAAAAAAAAAAGACACTTAAATAGTAAACAGGATAGAAAGCAATGGTACGAGATAAAGATAGGAAGGCCAAAAGTCAGGTGGTGGAAATAGAAAGAGATAAATGGATCCTCACAGAAGCAATTTAGACTAGAGACTTGAAAAGCACAGGGTTATCTGGAAGACATTAGATTTATTGTGAATCATAATATCTAGGGAACGAAATGAAAAGGTTAAAGTTCTCTCTTGCTCTTCCCTCTCCGTGTCTCTCATACAGATGCTCCAGACAAAGTACAGGGAAGGAGTGCTGGATAAAATCACTGCACAAATGCAAGGGGGGTGGGGGGGAGGATTGATAGACAGGAGTGGCTACAAAAGAAATCCCGCCATTCCCCTCTTGCCAGCAAATATGTGCTTGTGTTTCTCATCTCCTTAGGGAACAGGGAGGAACAGAGGGTGCGCTCTGGTGCTGGCTGCAGGCCAGGGGACAGGACCACGCTGCTCTGCATAAGGTGACTGAAGAAACACCACTAGGATCCAGACCCTGCACACGTGAAAGAATACGACAGATGGAAACGGGTTGCTTCGAAGGAGCTTTTCCTGAAGGTTGTGAAAATGAAGCGTCTACAAAGGAACAGGCTCGAGGATTTGGGTTTAAATGGCAATAAAGATGCAAAACAGATAAGCAATTACCCCAGCAGTTCTTTCTCCATAAATCAGCACAGAGATCTGAAGGGCCTTGGTGATGAAAACGACTACATCTGAACTGCTCCCCGTGGAAATGGGATGAATATCCAAAACATTTCCTCCCTGGAGAGAAGATTTGACAGGATTCGGGACAGACAGGTTTAGCCACAAACTCAGAACTCAGCGGGGACGCTCTGTTCCACGTGGCTTCTCTTCCTTCCCTCCCATCACCTGTGCCAAGAGATCCCACAGGAGTATGGGGATCCTCACCCAGCTTTCTTCCTGGACTCTAAGTGAGGATTACTCAGGAGGCTGTAATCCACAAGAGAAGCAGGGATGGGGAGGCTGGTGTTGGGGGTGGGGGGGGTGGGATGGGGGGGCAAGCCCCTTAGGATGATATGGAGCAACAGGACATAGCATCAGCAGAAAAGACCACATAGCCCACAAATTTGAGTTAATGGGCTCCTAGCAAAACTGCAGTTATTTGTGGGGAAACTGGGCACTCAGATTAAGATATTTAGGTTTAAATATAACCTGTAGGCGGTTGCCTGGGTGGCTCAATTGGTTAAGCATCTGCCTTCAGCTCAGGTCATTCCTGGGATCGAGTCCTGCATGGGGCCCCCTGCTCAGCGGGGAGCCTGCTTCTCCCTCTGCCCGCCGCTCCCCCTGCTCGTGCTAGCTCTCTCTGTCAAATAAATAAACAAAATCTTAAACAAATAAATAAATAAAACCTGTATGGAAGTAATTAAACCTAATATCACAGAAACCATATTTTTAGGGAAAAAATATACACATCATTGGACAAAGAGTTTTTTCTGATTTATGAATTTATATGTGAAAATCTTTAAACAAGTCTTGCAATGAAGTCCATTTGAAGGACGCCTACATAGCAAGTGTGTTGAGCGGCTCCCTCTGCGGGCATCCTCCGAGGTGCTCTGGGACGTGATGTAGAGCATGCCTCGGAGTCGTCCCCCCTTAGGGGCAAGGAAACAGGCATTTTATTCTCCTGGTCCTGTTAGCTGTCGGCTGATGACTGCTCCTGGTGTCAACTCCTCGGCACTTCTGGCAGATTCTGAGCAAGCAGAGCATGCCAGAGAAAGCCCTTGGTGGGGGACCTCGGGTGCTTGCCGGCGTGAAGCCTCCAGAATGTACCTGAAGGGCCGCTCCCAAGGGGCTCCGAGCAGCACAGCATCCACTACGCACCTAAACAAGAAATCACCTGCATGCCACGATCCTGCCAGGTGTGCACAGGCAAGATGATTGTAGCAATGGCCAGTGCCACTCTGGGCTGGCTGGGTCGTGGTGGTAAAATCCATTTATTGGCTTGGCTGCATTTAGAGCTGCTCTCTCCTTTAGAACAGAGCTGTTCTGTTTCAGTGAAAACTGGTTAGATTTAATTACGTAATGGCCACTTTGCTCTTTTGTCAGAAAGCATCTCTAGCAACAATTTTGCCCTGGGTCACCACGGTTAGCAAGCCCCAAGATGAAAAGTGGGAAAGTCTTTTCTGCTGGCCAGCTCCGAGGCTGGCCAACAGTCCTCATCCAGCGAGGGCTCTAACCTCTGTGCGCCGGCGAGAGACGCCCCACGGGCTGTGCCAACAAGGGGCAGCTTCTCTCTCATTCCGCACGCGGTCGGGCGTTTTTACAAATTCAAGCTAGCTAGCACTCCTGTACGTTATGTTTATGTGCGTAATAAAAATATATATTGACCGCTTAGTTTGGGGTTTGGACAGACACTTTCACATTCCTTATTTAGTCTGAATTCAAACCTGCCCCTTCACTTGTTTCCCTGTCAAGCCAAACGCTATTTAAATGTCTACATTTGCAAATGGTGTGTGTAATCTGACGAATTTTCGTCTCCTGGTCCAATCTGAGTCAGTTTCAACCGCCTTTGAAAGCGGAAGACACATTTCTCTGACTGCCTTCGAAGCGTCTGATAATAGATGATCGCTAAACAGAGTTTACAACATAATCAGCTCGAGATGAAAAATATCAATCTCATTTTTGTGTTTCACAACAGCTGCTGCCTCAAAAACGTATCCACTTTGCTATATTTATTGTCATGTCATTCATGCTATTTGCCATAAATCTTCAGCCAATTATACCAGTTTCTCATGCATCGCCCATCAAAAAAGTGCTGCACTATTTCAGCTTCTCAACTGATAGATACTTTCAAACAGAAATTAGAGAGCTTCCAACAGTGTGTCTGATATATAACTTCTGCCTCGTCCTCATTTCCAAGTGACACAGACATCTAAGAAAGTGACAGGGCTTGATGGGCAGTGGGTTTTTATGTGAATAATGTTGCCCAATTTGAGTCTCAAATTTAAGAATCCTACTTTTAAAGTAGTTGCTAACTAATCGGTGAGGCAGGATGACAAAGACATACATCTCCATAAAAGCAGTATTTTAGGAATATGAATATAAGCTTATTGATTTTTTCAAAAATATTTTAAAATATTTACCAAGCATCACAGTTGCTGAGTACTAAGGAAACAAGGATGAAGTCACGGCTTTTGCTGTCCAAGAGGGAAGGTGTTCCAGAAAGGGGGGTGGGGGGGGGGATGGTACAGGCAGGGGCAGCTAGGAAGGAAAGCAATGACACTGAGGAGTTTGAGCACTTCCATCCTGCTGAGGCAGGAAGAGGCACAGGAGTGGGGGAGATGAGGCTAAGCAGGTGGGCAGGCAACAAGGGAAATCAAATGTCATGGAAACATCTCTGAAAGGTATCCTCTGGGTGCTGAGCACCCAGGAGTACAACTGGAGGCCAGATGCTGGATAGAAAGACCATCGCAGAGCTCAGAGGAGAAGTGGGAAGAAGGAGGGAGACATGGGAAGTCCTTATGAAGCAGAATGAGTAGGACTAAAAACATGTAGGTTTGTCGATTTGGAAAGAATCAAATCCAGGATAACTCTCAGGCTCCAGGCTTGAGCAAGATGGTCAATGTTGAGGTACTCCATGCAAATGGAAGAGAGAGGAGAGGTGACTGGTTTGAAGAGAAGACAATGTGTTTAGCCAATTGACACCTTGAACGTCAAGTGCCTGAGGGGCTTGTGAGTGAATACACACCCTGGAATTCAGGAGCAACATCGAGGCAGAAAGTGAAGATTTGGTAGCCATGTGCATGTAAGCAGAATATGAGGTCGTAAGTGTGCATAAAATTGTTCAGTTTCTGTCAAATGAGGGGGAAAAGAGCTGAAGAGGGAGCCCATTATCACAGGCACCCACAAATGAGAGGAAGAGGGAAGCATCAAACATTCACAAGAAGTAGTGTGGCTAACACAACGCCCCGCCACCCGGCCTCACCAATCATCCCTAAATGGCCGATTTGTGTCCTTCACACCCCAGTCCACCTGCTCCACCCCAGCTTCTTCTGCAACAAACCAAGTCATCATGGCAGTTCATCCCTAAACAGTTGAGGGTGCAGCTCCAAAAGAGGAGGTTTGGAGAACTTACAGGCCTGACTTCTCCAGCACCTCTGGACCTGCCACATCAGAGGCTCCTCACAAGGACCACCCCCCCGAGTTTGGGCCGGCCTCTGCTCAGCCCTCACCCTCCCCGGGAAGAGCCCCCACTCCTCTCCTTAGGGCCCTGCTCCCCGCGCAGGTGCCTTCTCTCTGCTTCCTCTGGAGGAAGCACTGGGGCTTACTTGGTTCTGGGCTGCAGGTGCTTTGATCCTAATGCTGTTTGCACGCCGTGGGGGGATTCCTTGCCCCTAATTCTCTTAGAGATGTTGTCTGCCTGACTTTGGCTGTGCTATCCTAGGCCCTCCTCCTTTGCTTTTATGGTCCATCTGGGAGATTCAAAACCTACCATCTTCCTGGAGTTCTCTTTAGAAAGGGAGACCGAAGTGGGAGCCACTGAGGGGATGAAGACAAAGCCTCTAACGGGGTTGTTTTTCTTTGTATCTGAGATATTGTGGTTGTTAAACATCTATGACCACTCCCCCACAAGCCTACAAATTTCTGGAAGGAGGCCATCATATCTGATTCATCTTTCTATCCCCAGGGCCCCACCATGTAGAAGAGACACAATCCATCTTGTTGCATTGAATTAAAGTAATATTTCTGGCTAGAAACTGTGATTCTACCTTTTTTTTCCTACTAGGGCCGGATAACTACTAAGAAATAAAAGATGTATGCAGTTCATATGTAACTGAAGACCCAACTACACTTCCCTTTCCTGAAGTTGCTTTCTCTTTTAGAAAGTTAATTGGTGTAAATTTTTCAAAATGGCTTTTTAAAAAGTCAATGCAAAAACTGGGACAGTTATCATTCCTTTTCTTTAATTTGTCCTTTGTAGCTGTCTTAGTCCTTTTGGGTTGTTATAGCAGAATAATAGACTGGGTGGCAAATACACAAGGACATTTGTTGCTCCGTTCCAGAGGCTGGAAATTCAAGGTCAGGGTACCAGCACGGTCAGGTGAGGGCCCCCCACCAGCTCACAGACTTCTCCCTGTGTCCTCACATGGTAGAAACCCTACAGAGCTGTCTGGGATCTCTTTCTAAGGGCATTAATCCCATTCTTAAGGATTCCACCCTCATGACGTAAGCACCTCCCAAAGACCCCACCTCCAAATACCATCACCTTTGGGGGTTAGGATTTCAGCATATGCATGTGCGGGGAAGGACACAAACATTCAGGGCACACTAGCAGTCCCCAAACGTGCTTTGCCCAGATCATCTTACTTGGAGCTCACAGCATCTGCGTGAAGTGAGCGGGTCCTATGAATTTCATTAAGGCCAACAGTTAAATAGCTCTCCAGAGAGTGAGCCTAGATTAAATCTCAATCTTCCAGAAACAGCAGACTGTTCCAGCTGGAGATTTTAAGGGTGAGCAGAAGCTGCATCTCTGGCTCATTTCAGGTCCCACCCCAGGTCCCATTAGGGAACAAGCAGGCTCTTACCCTCAGTCCAGGAACGCTGGAAGGGAGCTATACGTTGTGTTTGCCCACGCAGATGTCACTCATTTTACTTGAAGCTAGCACCTGCCATTTGTAGAGAAATCTTGCAATGAAAATAATTTCCTTTATTCTCTTCTCTAAAAGTGCCAGACACCCTCATTTTCCATGCCAGTTGTAAAATTGGGATCTCCTGTCCCGACAGTGATGGCTGTTTGGTAGACAGTATTTGTCATCTATGTCCTCTTAAAAAGTGATTCTCAAACTTGAAAGAGCTGAGGCTCCTGCTAAAATGCAGATTCTGCTTCAGGAGATCTGGGGAGAGCTCCAGAGTCTCCTGGTCGCACAGACTCCTAGGTGATGTCAATCCCGGGTGCACACTTACAGCCTCAAGCCTCCCACCAGCTGCTCACACACTGACCCATCAGAATCACCTGGAGGCCTGGCTGAAACTCAGCTTGGTAGGCCTCACCTGAGAGGTTCTGATCCAGTAGGTCAGGGGCCTGAGAATTTGCATTTGTAAAAAGCTCCCGGCCGGGGAGGCTGATGCTGCTGATCTAGGGACACACGTTGAGAACCACTGATGTATTTGTTGATAAAGCTTAAGGGTTATTTGCATACTCATTTTACATCCTGTAGGAAGAAAGTTCTTAAACACCTACATGATCAATTTCAAATTGAACCGCCGTAAAATTGAAGACATTTGTGTGTTTATTTTCATGCCCACCCCTATGGTTGTAGATTGAGGTAGTGGATTTTGGAAGGAAATATTCATTTTCTTAGAGTTGTCAATTAATAAATAATTACTTTTATCAGCTACAGTAACACGCTATACTCATTAGTCTTAAAATCATTTCACTGAGTTGTAGCAAGTTAGAGAGTCGACCTCACAACCCTTACCCAGAAGGCGCACTGCAGAGTACTTTTTACTCCAAGACGTGGGTGCAGTTTTGCCGCAAAGCAGCAGAGGGCAGCAACGCCGCCTGTATCTTACACCTGCTCTGAACAATAAAACTAAATAGAAACATGGAGCTGTGGCGTTTGGCTTTGTTACCGGAGCAAAACTGAATGGTCTGCATAAGGATATAGCAGTTATAATTAATGTATTGCGATTTACCAGATCACAGCAGTTCCAGAGCTTAAATGTCTTAATTCCAAAAGAGAACAATGACGGTAAAAATATTTTAGTAAAGTGTAAAATATAAAAATATGAATGTAAGGTACAGAAGAAATAGATGAGCCTTAAATGCTTACTTAATATAAATATGTCCTATGAATCTACTTGAAAATATCAATGAACCATGTATTTATCATTTCGTGCAGAAATATCTGCTGTGAACAGTGCCTTCCCCTTCTTGCCTGAACTGAACTGAATCTGGTTGTCCCTCTGAGGAGCTCTGCTCCGAGAAGTCACTTGTCCTCTGCCCACTCAAGGAGGGACTGCTCTTCTCACACCCGTCCTACCTCCAGGCCTCCAGGGAAGCAACGGTCCTATTTGCTCCTCGCTGTCACTTCCAAATCCTCGTGCCCCTTTCTGTGCCACCACATGCCCCCGCCCACCAAGAAGAAGCTTTACCGCCCATGCCATAGACTCTAGCACCTGACCCGTATGGCTAGAAGTACCCATTGAGGTCGCCCTGCCTCATTCCTTAAAGATTTTAGCTCCTGGCTCCTGCTCTGTCCCCAGCACTTCTCCTACATTCGAAATGTCTCCACATCTGCTGGATGATCCCTCTAGTACCCTGGCCACTCAGTCAGCTCCTTCTCAGCTCCAGGATCCTGTTGCCCACCCAACATCAGTCACATCACGGGTCTCATCATGATCAGACCTGTGCACCTCGTCCCCTCAATTCCGGCAGCCCGCTCCCCGCCACGCACCCCGTATTTCCCAGCCACGCATCTGCACACCAGTGATTCTCTGATCTCCTTGGGACCCACAACCGCCACGGCCAGATCTGCCCTCAGTCCCTCCCCTCCTTCTCTTCCTCCTGCTTCCCTCCCCACCCAGCTTGGACCCCAGAGCCCGCCATTGTAACCATTCCCCTCCCCACACCCCCAGTACTTCTGCCGGTCCTCCCACAGTCTCCCTGTCTCCCCAAGCTTACAGCCCTTCCGCCCCCAACCTCAATCTCATCAGATAACCTCATTCTCTTTCCTTTTTTATTGAAATATGATTGACATACAAGGTCATACTAGTTTCAGGTGTACAAATCCTGACTTGACAAGTCTATGCTTTGCTCCATGCTCACCACTGTAAACACAGCCACCATCTGTCACCATACAACGTTATTACAATACTGATCGTATTCCCTGAGCTGTACCTTTCATCTCTGTGACTTACGTATTTTGTAACTGGAAGTCTGTACCTCTTAATCCCCTTTCTCTATTTTTGCCCATCCCCCACGCCCCCCCCCTTTGACGACTACCAGTTTGTTCCCTGTATTTAAGAGTCTGTTTTTTGTTTGTTCGTTTGTTTTGGTTCTGAGATTCCACCTGTAAGTGACATCATACGGTATTTGTCTTTCTCTGTCTGACTTATTTCACTTAGTGTAATACCCTCTAGGTTTATCCATGTTGTTACAAATGACAAGATCTCATTCTTTCTTATGGCTTCTTTATATACCCTTTTATAGATACAATCACATCTTCCTTGTCCATTCATCTATTGATGGATACTTGGGTCGCTTCCATATCTTGGCTACTGTGCAAAATGCTGCAATGGACATAGGGCTGCTTATATCTTTTCGAATTAGTGTTTTCATATTCTCAGGGAAATACCCAGTAGTGAAATTACTGGAAAAAAAAATCAATCAAAAGAGGACGTCTGCATCCACCTACCTACCTGTGTCTGCCCAAACTCGGCCTTCCCTCCTGTTACTGTGCATGAACTGCCGTTCTCCTAACCAAGGCCAAATCCTTCACCTGCACACTAAACTCCATCTTTTTCCACCATCTCAAGGACAGGATTCCAGCAATTCTCTTCCCACTCTCTTCTGCATTGTTGGCTTTCTCCTCTTCTGCATCACTCCCATCAGGAAACAAGTACTTATTTCTCTCATTCTGTAAAAGAGACAGAGAGAAGGAGGGATAGAGAGAAGGAAGGAAGGAAGGAAGGAAGGAAGGAAGGAAGGAAGGAAGGA
>NC_138378.1:46144448-46181838 GCF_054177405.1 Leptonychotes weddellii
ACCATGTTTAAAGTTATTTGGGATGAATTATTTCTTTGGATGCTTCTCACATTTAAATTCCCAGATAAATAACCTCCAACTGTAGTAATGGTAACAGTGGTGGCCACATGTATTAACCACTGTGACAGGGTTTTGCATGAATAATCTAATTCCTGATTCCACAACACTGCAGAGAAGTCAAAATTCAATAAAGTGGAAAATTCAGACATTCAGCAGCCTCCTCCTTCCCATAATTTGGTAATCGATCCTGAAGATCAAATAAATCTAATGTATGGCTTAAGCATTTCTGAGTATGTGTTGAAAAGAGAAGAAGAGTAGAGTAGGTGTTTGGTAACACATGGGAGAAAAGATCATTAAAATAATGGCCAATCGTGGACCTGGCCGCATCCCTTCTGGTTGGTCCATGGCCGTGCCATGAAGCTATTGATAGTTTGAATGTACATCCCTGCGTTGACTCTCAACAGTGTTCAGCCCCGTGTTGTCCTCCAGGAGGGCCTACCCTCTGCAATCCCCACCCGCTGCCTCAGAAACCACATCTCCAACCCTGGACACCCCTCTCCCTATGAGTACATGTCCCCAGGGGTCTGAGTCATTCTGTCTGAAATAATACACCTGAGCTACAAAAGGAGGGAGAATGACCTTTGTTGCCTGGAGTCCTTTGAGGTGGGTACAGACACACCCAGTTGATGCCCTGTGAGATCCCAACCATACTGAGTTGTAGTTCTGAGACTTCATGACTTTATTCTTCCAGCTGTGGGGGAATGGCTGCTACCTTCACATACACACACACACACACATGCACACATACATGCACACACACACATAACATGCACTTCCCAACGGCAAGTATCCATTTCTCAGAGTGAGCGCAATCGAAGGAGCACCGTCTAATAGCACCCTATTATCTGAGGCCACCTGGATCGCAATGGAATTAATACTTCCCAAGATCTCACATTATTTTGTGAATCACAGGTGGTTGTCTTTTTTTTCCCTTGGTGCATTTTCATATACACTGCCAGGGTGTATAAATAAGAAAAGGAATCATAGCTGAGTATAAATTTCTAAACAGCCAATCCATAGCCAAACAAACACTCAGCAGAAGCTTCCAAATCCTTGTTTGTGCGGGCCCAATTAAATTACTGGACAAGGTAACTCCGTACTCCACCCCCAGTCTGTGGTTAGGATGAAGGCTGATAACTTTCTTCTTCCAGTTGAAATAATATCCACTAAATATGGAGAAGGGAGTATTTGGTCTACCCCAAGGAGATAATATCCCCTTTGCAAGGGACAATGCATGTGAGGGTGCCCCATTTCGGAAACTGCCATGGCCAAAAAGGGCCCAGGAGAAAAGGCCATCCCTGAGATGGATCAGCAACCAGAAACAATGATGCCACAGCTCATGCTGACAGAGGCGATACAGTCAAGCAAGAAAACACACTGTCACATTGATCCAGTGACGTCTGTTCAAGGGCCAGGCAGTGATCAGCAGTGAGGAGTGAGAGAAGAATTGGAGGCATGTGGATAGGAAATCCTGACCTGCTAGCGCTGGGCAGGTAAAGCAGGGAGCCCTGAGTGGTCTGCTCATGGTGGCAGGCTTTTGCTACTGGTTGGAGTGTAGGTGAGGCCATGAGCCCTTGGAAGGAGTTGAGCAGTGTGCATCCCCAGGCTGTCGGGGTGCTTCTCTAGCAGAAACAACAAATCCAGCACATTCCAGATGGTAGAAAATAAGACCGTCACTGACTCCAGACTCATTATCTCCCTCTTCCACAATGGGAAACACATTTCCAGATTGCTTCAGCAGTCACTCAGCATAACACTGAGAAGCCCAGTGAGAGTCTCCTTCCCTTATTAGACTAATCACTGTGGTTGGGGTGATGATAGATCTTACTAACTTGGCTGGTCCTTGTGTCCACACAAGGGTAGGGAGAGGAGAGCCCCCAAACCACCTACACAGAGCAGGATTGCTAAGGAACAGAGGAGAGGCAATTCTCCAGAGAAAAAGATGTGGGGATGAGGAAAAAATAAATAAATAATGTCCAGTATAATGTAATTGATAGGTTTTCATGTAAAAGAGTGATTTGATTTGAAATATTCATTTCTAGGAATCATTACTCATCCAGATTGGAGAGATTTTTATTTAATCTAAGGAAACACTTTTTTCAAAAAAAAAAAAACCCATAAAAAACAGAACTGTTTAAAAAGAGAAGACAAAAATGAAATGCCCTGCTTCATAAAGTGGAGAACCGAGGGGGAATTCTGGCTTTGGATGGGAGGGTGAGTCAGATGATATGCAAAGTCAAGTTCACACAGACATCAAAATCCTAGGATTCTAGGATTCTGTTGTGTTGTTCAAAGAGACGAAGAAAGCACATACTCAGAAATATAAACATGGAGGCCGCAGTGAGCAAGATTTGGCTGTTACAAATGTTCTTTTCCTTTATTTTCTTTTTTCCAGAATAAGATTGAATCCTCACCACATGGAGCCTGACCTGAGCCGAAGGCAGACGCTTAACTGACTGAGCCACCCAGGCGCCCCTGCTTTCTAGAATTTTAAAATCATTCCTTTATGTGATGTTCCATGATTAAAGTAAATAACAAAAATCTTTGACCTAATCTTCCAGGAAAAACAATTCTGTTCAACATAGTTCAGACTAATACCAATTTCCTGATTTCTTTTCCGGGAAAATCTGTTGTAGTGACTTTGTCTATACTTTCTGAACTAGTATTAGACTTATTCTCACATTGGGATTTTACTGCCCCCCTGTGTCATACCGCACCCCTGCACCCGAGTTAGGAGCTGATTTTTCCCCTTTTCTGTGGCATTCCCCACCTCCTGCTAGTTGAACACTATTGCCTCAATTAAATGTCTTCACCACGGGAATGGCCGACCTTTCACAAAGTATTTATTAACGAACAAGCAGGCTTTTTTCCCCCAAGGCTAGCTGGAAATAGCTGAACTTTAAGTTTTCTTTATTGAGAATTTCAAAGATTCCTCTCTCAAAAACTACTTACACAATGTTTCTTACCTTCCTCTGAATTTGTTACAGCACAGACTTTAAAGTTCAGTAATTAAGAGAATGGAAGTAAACTCTATCTAGTGTTATCTCTTTTTTTTTTTTTTAAAGATTTTATTTGTGAGAGAGAGAATGAGAGACAGAGAGCATGAGAGGGAGGAGGGTCAGAGGGAGAAGCAGACTCCCCGCCGAGCAGGGAGCCCGATGCGGGACTCGATCCCGGGACTCCAGGATCATGACTTGAGCCGAAGGCAATCGTTTAACCAACTGAGCCACCCAGGCGCCCTAGTGTTATCTCTTTAAATCATTCATATTAAAGGCTGAAGAGCTTACTTTTCAAAAAGGAAAAGTGTATAATGTTTCCATATGAAGACCCATGTTCCAATATTCCAGACTTTTCACTTTACTTGGGTTTTGTTTAATATCACAGTTTTCAAATATGATTTTCTTTTGTTTTCCTCTGGTTGATTCCACCTCATAAAGAGCAAGCCTCTGAAATTTACAAGGGGATGAGACTGTTTGCTCCGTGGCTACGACCCAGTCCTATTCCTTAGTCCGAAGGCCAGGATACAGTAAAAACATGAAGCAGTCAGCATTTGCTGTCTGGGACTTCCATGTGAGTCCCCAGCTGTCCTTTAGTGCTGTCCCAGCTCTGGCTGATCATCTGCTTAAATCGTACAGTGGAAATTACTCATAGCTTTGAGGGTTAATCCCCAGCACTGCTTGTATCTAACTAAAGACAGTCATTCACAACAGCCACAGAGGTGGTAGTTGGGGGGAGCCGGCATGGTGCCCCCAAGACCGTGGCCTGGAGCCAAAGGGACACTTCCCCAAGAGCCACACTCCTGCCAGAGCCCCCCCCCGCCAGCCGTGCCTCCAGCCCCTGCTGCACACTCGAGTCTCATCTCCCAAAACTGTTCAACTAGCAGGAGGTGGGGAATGCCATAGTAAAGGGGAAAAATCAGCTCCTAACTCGGATGCAGGGGTGCAGTATGACACAGGGGTGCGGTATGACACGGGGGGGGCAGTAAAATCCCAATGTGAAAATAAGTCTAGAGTCTTGTGCAACACTCGAGTCTTGTGCAACACGTCTGACTGTGGAAACTAAGACCTCAAGCTGCACCTTCTCTCCAAGGGAGACTGGAGAAGGTGGGGTGGTTTTGTAGGGTTTTGTTTTCACTTTGGAAAAGCAGGGCTTACAGGAATTCCCAAAATGTAGAAACAGTTCTCAAAAAGCATCGGGCAGCCACAAATGACCGATTCCACTCTAGACGAGAGGCCAGAAGACTTCTTCGTATAAAGGTTATGTAACTCGCCCAAGGACACACAAGCAGGAAGTGACAATCTGGGAACCGAGGCTGCCCTCAACATTGTGCAGGACTGCTCGCCAGGACGTGGGGCTGTTTGGGGGTGGGGGTTTCACTGATGCCAGCTCTTCTTGAGTTCCCAGACCTAATTTTATTTTATTTTTTTTTTAAGATTTATGTATTTATTAGGGAGAGAGAGGAGCATGCACGTGCAAGAGGGGGAGGGGTGGAGGGAGAGGGAGAATCTCATTCAGACTCACTGCAGAGAGCAGAACCCAATGCGGGGCTCCATCTCATGACCCTGAGATCATGACCTGAATCGGAACCAAGAGTCTTGCTTAACCCACTGAGCTGCCCAGGTGCCCCCCAGACCTAATTTTAAATTGGGGGGTGGTTCCCCACACACAACACTAAGCAATTCTCCACTGGTGAGACTTCAACTCAGTTCTGACATGAACCACCCAGAGACAGCATCACGTTCCTCAGGTAAGGGCTTGGTCCTATGAGATGTCCCCTAGCCCTCGCTTCAGATGCCGGTTGCAAGCCCCAGACCGTCACCAGCTCCAGATCAGAGGTTCCAACTATCTCTTCCTTAGGTTCCTTTAATTTGCTGGAGTGGCTCACAGAGCTCAGGGAAACCCTTACTTACCAGTTTATTAAAGGATACGATAAAGGATATGAATCAGCAGCCAGATGAAGAGGTACATAAGTTGTGTCATGGGGAAGGGGTGGGGAGCTTCCATGCCGTCTGCAGGTCACAGCTCTTTCCAATCTCCACATGTTCACCAAGAAAGAAGCTCTCCCAACCCAGTCCTTTTTTGTTCTTATGGGGGCTTCACTCCAGAGTCTTGATTAACAGAGTCATCGTTCATTGGCTGACTCAACCACCAGCCCCTCTCCTCCCCCCCGAAGTCAGAGCCTGGGAGTGACAGGGGGCAGTTGGGGGGTGAGGAGGTGGGGCTGAAAGTTCCAAGCCCCCAATCGCATGGTTGGTCCTCTTAGTCCTCCCTTGGGTACGGTCAAAAGCCATCTTAGTAATAAGACACCCATGTCACTTTTATGGCTCTGGCATTCTCGGGAACTGTGGATGAAGACCAAATATCTGAGACCAAATATCTGAGAAATATACTTTGGTCATCTGAATAATTAAATATATATTGCTTATACATCTTTATATTGCAGGAAGGGAGAAGATTGATTGATAGATAGAAGAATCATTATGCAAGACAAATTGGCCGATAGATTAGAAAGCCCAGAAATAGTGCCACATATTCATACAGTTATGGACTCTCACTATATGAGACAGGGCACTGCAGATGAATGGGGAAAGAATGCTCTTTGCATTAACTGGAGTGGGGACAACTAAGTATCCTTATAGGGAAAGCAATAGACCCCTAGGTGATACCATTCTCAAATCAATTCCAAGTAAATTTAGGGCCCAACTCTGAAAGCTAAAACTACAAAGATTTTAGAGAACAATAGAGGAAAATATTACAGAAAATAATACAGATTTAAAAACCTTAAGAAAAGGTGGGGGGCGGCCTGGGTGGCTCAGATGGTTAAGCGTCTGCCTTTGGCTGAGGTCATGATCCCAGGTTCCTGGGATCGAGTCCTGCATCGTGCTCCTTGCTTAGTGGGGAGCCTGCTTCTCCCTCTCCCTCCGCCTGCCGCTCTCCCTGCTTGTGCTCTCTCTCGCTCTCTCTCTCTCTGTGTCAAACAGATAAATATATTAAATCTTAAAAAAAAAAGCACAGACAATAGAAAAAAATGTGCAAAGATTTGATCCAGCACAAGGAGAGAAATGCACATGGCCATCAATATATAAATGTTGCTCAACCTCATTAGTAGTCAGAGAAAAGCAAATTAAAATCAACACAAGGGGAGAAATGCACATGGCCATCAATATATAAATGTTGCTCAACCTCATTAGTAGTCAGAGAAAAGCAAATTAAAATCAACAGGACACTGTTTTACTCTCACCCTGTGGGCCAAAGTTAAAATGTCTGAAAGGGAAGCATGTGGAGGAAGGGAATCTTCATACGCTGCTGGTAGGGGTATAAATTCGTACAACCACTGTGGAAACAGGTTGGCATTATATATTTAGGTAAAAAACACACATACCTTATGACCCAGCAGCTTCACTGTAAGATATATACCTTTGCAGAGAGTTTGGCACACGTGTCTAGCAGAATGGGTGTTTAAAAATGTTTGTATCAGTATTGTCCTCAAAAACACAAAGCTGGAAACAGCCCACCAGCAGAATGGAAAAAGAAAAGTCATCTGTCCCTGCTCTGAAATAGTATAGAGCAATGAAAAATGAATGAACCAAAGCTATACCGAACACCATGGAACAATTTCACACGCACAGTGTGGAAATAGAACAAGAGACACAAAAAAGTTACAGAGAAGTGTATGCCATTTTATTCCATTGCATCCAAATCAAAGCGAGGCAGAGTCAAGTGTGATGATCAGGGATGCATCACTAGGTGGATGCCTATAAAGGAAAGCAAGGAAATGACTCTCACCACTATTGGGATGGTGGTTACCAGCACTCGGGGAGGGCCACTTGGGGACTTCATGATTTCTTTTCACCAAGTGGTCTGTTTTTTGAACAAGGGGTGGTATTTAGATGTGCCCCTTCATGATTATTCATTATAATATACATACAACTTTTGTAATTTTCTGCATGATTTTTTCACACACAAAAATGTAAAAAACCAAAGAGAAAGAACATGCTCATCTGAAGAGGAATGACCACCATGAAGGAAAAACCGTGTTAAGGACCAAAGTTGGAAGTGGGACATCAAGCTCAGGTGAGCATCTCGGCAAATAGCTAATCTGTTGCATCCTTGTGATGTTTGTGACGCAGTTGCCAATCTGGAGACCAAGGGTCCAGAAAGAAAGATATGCTACATGTCTTCTTTTTATGTCCATTTATGAGCGTATTCGTTTATTTCTTTCATTCAACAAAATATTTATCGATGCTTACCACTATGCCAGGTACTAGAGATATTATACCAAACAGGACAAATATAGCCAAGGTTCTCAAGATACTCATAGTCCGGCGAGAAAACATAAAGACGTAATTTCAATGTTTTTAAAAGATACAATGCATGTAAAGTGCTTTTCTTTTGTTGTCTGGCCCAGAGTGGGCCCTCAAGGGTAGTTGCTACCTACCATTATTATTTTGTAAAGTTCTCTTTATAGATGACTGCCAGGTCACTAAGGACTTTGTGATAATTCGGCTCAGTGTACAATTTGCCTGTTGAAGGAACGTACCATTGAGGCCAATGCAATTACAGAGAGCCTTGGCAGTCGTATTTTTAATCTGTTAACAATTAGTATTCTGATTTTAAATGTGTTCCCTCCGCTTGGTCAGCGGGAGCGGGTACCACACCTAGATCTGTTGAACCCCGACAACTGACGATCCAGTTTCTGAGGCTGCAGGTCCAGGGACCAGTGTTATTCAATATGGTAAGTGCCTCTTGGCCCTCCCATTGTTGCTCCATCCCTTCTCATTTAGGGCTCCTTTCAGACTTCCATAACCCTTCCTTGAAGACCTATTCAAGCTTGCCCACCTCCCCTAGCCTTTCCCATCCTCTGGCAGCTTCAACACCTCCTTCCATTAACCACCACGCCCCCTGGTGGTTACCAATTGAACCACCATGTTGCAAATATTCATTATTTCCGGTCTCTCACACTAGTCTGTGAGCTGCCTTTTACTTTGTCTCTCTGATCATTATGTACCAAGCATGGCACACATTAGTTGCTAAGTATTTTTTTTAATTAATTCATGAGTGAATGAATTAATTCTTTATACTGTTTTGACTTTAAAGACCTTGGGAAATTGGGTCTAGATGTTACTTCGGATCCAATTGTGTAACAGTAGCTGTCCTTACCAAGATAACACAGAACAGTTTTCTGAATTGATGTTTGACCCAAAATAGATCCACATTCTGCATAGCATCCAATTAATTCCAGGCCCCAAGATATCTGGAAGCCCAAGGGACATGGCCAAGGTTTGTGGGGCTAACATTTTTATATTCTCACATTCAGAACCAGCGTTGGGGGCCGATGAGTCAGAGCCAACAAATGTCAGCTAACGGGCACTGAGGAGCCATCTCCAGTTCACCTCGATGATTAATGTTCTTGTTTGCTGGTTCATTCTTTTTAGGTTGAGTGCAACGTTGAGCTGTGGAGAGCTGATAAGAGATGTCCCTGAGGTAACAAGAATAAACACTCAGGCATTTTTTTTCAAATCATCAGTCAAAAGGAGGTCAGAGACTAGACGATAAATTCAAAGAATCTAAAAAGATCTTGCAGAAGCCCGAGGACTTGCACTAAGAGCTGTAATAAAAGTTTATTTCTTACGCTGTGTTTTGACCAGCTGAAAGTAATTTAGTGTATCGCTTTGCCCACGGGTCAGCAAAATTTCTCTGTAAAGGTTCAGATAGCAAATATCTTAGGTTTCACAAGCCATATGGTTTCTGTCACAACTATTTGACTTGGGATTATAGCACAAAAGCAGTTATAAACAACATACAGATCACTGCACATGGTTATGTTCTAACAAAACTTTATTTACAAAAGCACATGGCTGGCCAGATCAGCCTACAGGCCATAGTTTGTCAACTCCTGCCGTTTATTGACTAGGATATAGTTATACTTAATAAGTTCTTTATAGACCCCAAACAAGAAACATTTAAAGATGAAACAAAACTGCACTGACAATCCATCAGAAATCAAAGTTAGGATTCCGTATTACTAAAATTATATCTGTAAAATTCCGTTTAGGACAGAGTTTCTTAGTCTCTATTAACATTTGGATTTGATGATTCTTTGTTGCCGGGTATTACAGGATGGTTAGCAACATCTCTGGTCTCTACCCACTAGATACCACTAGCATCCTCGCCCCAAGGTGTGACAACCAAAATAATTCCCAAACGTCCCTTGGGAAGCAAAATTGCCCTGGTTAAGAACCACTGGTTTACAAAGATAGACAAATTCTATCTACTCCAAATGGCAGGCTCGGTGCATCAAAACCAACGTCACACAGCAAATTGCGCTAATATTTCTAATGTTAATTGTCAAGAGAAAAATTTCTCATCCTTCAGGAACTGTTCCAGGGTGCCTGCGTGGCTCAGTCAGTGAAGCGTCCAACTCTTGATCTCAACTCAGGTCTTGATCTTAGGATCACGAGCTCAAGCCCCACACTGGGCTCCTTGCTGGGTGTGGAGCTTACTTAAAAAAAAAAAAAAATTAAAAATTAAAAAAAAAAGAACCACTCCAAGTAGGTCCTCTTCCACAATATTCTCTAGATCTGCTGCTTTCCCCCTTCCACAGAACAAACACTGTAAGAAACCTGAATCATAACACAGCCCTGCTGAAAACAGCCTTAGCCAAAATGGGCAACTCTATCATGACCAGAGGAGGGTCCAAGAATTTCTAAAAGTCAAGCCTGCGGAGCATATCTGGGGATGGGCAAATCTCCCATCGTATCACAGAGGCTTCCACATCCTTTAGATATGGTGACACCTGCTAACAAGGCCTCGTGAAAGGGAATGATATGAGCAATCTGGGAAAGAATGTAAGTAGAAGGGAGACTAGCCCAGCACTGGCTATTTACAGACCTCTCCTGGGCTGGCAGTCAGGGGGATGAGGCTCCCAGGGGCCAGCCCTCACAGCTCATGCTGCCGTGGGTGACGGGCTGCAGGGGTGCCAGAAGCTGCGAGGCAGGCTGTCGCCTCGACGGGCTGCCAGGACACACACGCCACATTCTGCACACAGGTCCTCCTGAGCGTGCACTGCACCCAGCGGCGTGCCCGAGTGCGCAGTAGTTCCTTCAGGCCGCCCGGTGAAGCACTGGGCCCTCACTCCATCCGAGGCACTGACCCTGCCGAAACCCTCTATGGCCCTGTTTCCCATAGCTGAGCCCTTGCCTTCTTTCCTTGGACCTTCGATCCTATCTTAGCTGCAAGCCAAGCCACCCTCTGCATTCCTGTGTGACCGGACCCCGAGTCGGCCCAGGTCTCTCCCAGTGCAGGGTCCCCGTGTCTAGGCATCCGTGTGAAGCACGCCTGCGAGAAAGTCGCCTGCGCTCAGCGGGGAGCCTGCGTGAGATTCTGTCCCTCTGCCCCGTCCCCCACTGACACACACACGTGCTCTCTCACACTCTCTCTCTGTCTCTCTAATAAATAAGAAGTCTTTAAAAAAAAAAAAAAAACCTGCCGTACCAAAACTGAAGGAGAAACTCCCCGGCTTCCTCCGGCGCAGCGAGTGGCTTAGGGACTTGCTCCGGACGCCTGCACGCGTCTGGAACTCTGGAGCTGGCGACTGCATAAGGCCGCTGAAATGGATTTGGCCCCAGCCTCTGCTGGTCAGATCAGTCAGGGAGGCCAGTGGAGTGGTGTGCTCGTGGAGACATTTTCACAGCCCAGATGGCATAGTAGTGAGGAATGGATACCGCTGGGACACTCTTCTCCGTCGATCGCACACGATCCTCCCCAGCTTGTGAGCCGGGCCCTGACCGGTAAGCCGAGCAATCCTCTCCTGAAACTTAAGCCCACTGAGTGTGCAGGTGTCACCTCCCCTCCACCCTGCTGGGATCAGGGACCAGGGACTGACACACAAATGCTGGTTGCTGGTGCTCTGGCCACTATCATTGTCATGAGTAATAAACTCTCCTTAATTTCTGAGCCAGGAAGTTGTGTTTTCTGCTCACACTGATGAAACTGTGGTGGGCTAACTCTTTAGCTTGCAGAGGAAAATAAAGATAAAATCCCTACGTTATCTGCAAAGGACTCTTCACAGGTCTCGGCTCGCCCTCCAGCTCTAAAGTCCTGCGGTCCTTGCTTACGGTTTTGACCAGCGAATGTGAGGACAAGCTCCCAACCTGAAGCAGTTGGCAGCCCTCGTGACTTCTCCTCGAGGACTCTGGGGAATGTGATGGATTGTGCAGAAGGGTTCTGTAGAAAAACCAAGAATTCTTACCATGAATGTTTCCAACTCTGCCTCCCAATTGACGAGTCACTAGAGCAAATAAAAAGGAGCTGACGCCAGACCACGGTCTATTTCAAATGCCTGCATATATAATCAGGACAGGAAATAACTAGACAGGGCGCAGACAGCTATCGATAGGAGCGCAAGATGGATGGGCTTCTGGCTGCAATAGGGACTCTTCTATTAAATGACTTTCCCTGATCACAAGCTGAATGAAAGAATAGTCAGTGAACCCCCTTCTCAATGGCCAACTGACCTCGGAACATCAGGCTTTCATAAAGTCCTGGAATAAAGGGACAGTATTAATACTCCTCTCATTATCCTAGTCATTGGGAAGTGAAAAGAAAGCGATTTGTATTGAGCCAATAATGAAATTCTCAGGATGCAAAGGAAACCAAGCAAAGTAAACAGTTATTTATTTAGTTTTAGACAAGGAGGAATCAATAGGCATTATCAGAAGTCACAGATTTCACCCTCATCGTCCCTATCCCCAAATCCATCACCTTAGCCCTTCCCCAGGGGCCCTGGATATAATATCACCTCCTCATCCAATCAGAAAGTTGCAGTTGCTCCCCACTGCCCCCCTTTGAATGCAGGATTTGCCAAATACGCTTCCTCTTATTGATTTGCTGCCAGGGATCCTCATAAGAATCTGTCACGAGTAAAAGCACGGGGCCTGGGGCCAGGCTATTGGACACAAACGTTGTCTCCACCACCTGCTAACAGTGCGACTGTGGGCAAGGCACTTGGGCTCCTGGAGCATCAGTTACCAGAAAAGCGTGGAAAATAATCTTATCCACTTCACATTAGCTATCACTGGGATCAGTGAGTTAAAACATGTAATCATGTTCAGCGGCTGGCCCATATTCAGTACTCAATAGAAGTTACTTTTGTAACATCTGACATTGGTACAAGTTTTCTAGAGAAAATTCTCATTTTTCCCCAATTCAATAATTCTACTTCCAGGAATCAATGCTTAAGAAACAAAAATATAGGAGCACTGGGGTGGCTCAAATGGTTAAGTGACTGACTCTTGATCTCAGCTCAGGCCTTGATCTCAGGGTCGTGAGTTCAAGCCCCATGCTGGGTGTGGAGCCTACTTAAAAAAAAAGAAAAGAAAAGAAATAAACAAACAAAAACAGATAAGCCTGAAGATGTTTATACCAGGAAGTACCCCATGGAATTTTTAATAATAGAGAAAAATCTTCTAAGTGTCAAACCCTGTCCTAAGCATTTTTAATACATTATCTCATTTAATCCTCACAAAAATGTGTGGTAGATATGATTATCCCCATTTTAACAATACTAAAAAAGTTGCAATAAAAACAAGTTAAATAAACTTATTCGGTATTACACCTGAGTTTGTCCAACTTCTAGCCCACATTGTAACTGCCATACAACACAATATTTATGAAATTATAATACTACATACTTTGTAAACTGTGATCCCAAATTTGTTAATCTTATACATATAAATGTGTGTGTGTATTTGTAGATAGAAATGATATAGAGAGGGGCGCCTGGGTGGCTCAGTTGTTAAGTGTCTGCCTTCGGCTCAGGTCATGATCCCAGGATCCTGGGATCGAGCCCTGAATCAGGTTCCCTGCTTGGCAGGGAGTCTGCTTCTCCCTCTCTCACTCTCCCTGCTTGTGTTCCTGCTCTCGCTGTGTCTCTCTCTGTCAAATAAATAAATAAAATCTAAAAAAAAAAAAAAGAAATGATATAGAGAGAGCTATACACACATGTGTAAGCACAAGAGTAAAAGGATACACACCAATGTTTATAAGGGTTATTTCTTCGGGATGGTAAATTTCATATTTTTCTATACCTTTCATATTCTCCATATCACATTCAATTTAATTCAGGAAATATTTCTTGAGTTTCTACGATGTGCCTGTCACAATTACACAGAAATAGGCATTACTTTTTTAAATTAGAGAAAATATAAGCTAAACTGATGTCTCTCTTTTTTAAAAGATTTTACTTATTTATTTTAGAGAGAGAGAAGGAGATAGCGAGAGAGAGCATGAGCAGCCGGTGGGGGCGGGGGGGTTGGAGTGGAGGGGCTGGGAGAGGGAGAAGCAGACTCCCCGCTGAGCAAGGAGCCCAATGCTGGACTCGATCCCAGGACCCTGGGATTATGACTTGAGCTGAAGGCAGACGCTTAACGACTGAGCCACCCGGTGCCCCTAAACTGATATCTCTTATCCAATTGGTAGCATACATTTAAAAGCTCATTTTAATATGGATTTTTTTAGTTATCACATTATATAAATGGCTAAAATGGCAAATAAGTAAAATTCTACCTCTGTACTGCCAATTGGAAAAGATGACTCTCCAAGCAAAGTCTCTTGAAAAAATTGCCTTAAATCTGTTTCCAAATTCAATGTTAGAAAGTGCATCGAATTCTCAGAGAGGGCAAAAAGTAATTCATCACGAAATAGTTTTGAACTTCCTAAAACCTGATAAGATAAGGGAGGAGAGAAACAGAATGTGAATGAAGGAACGAGGAGCGAAATACTGAGTTATAAATGTGGGAAGCCGGGGACAGTGGGATGCAGAGGTCACGCCTGCAGTCGGTGTGTCCATCACGTGTCACCTGTCCTGCAGAACGCTTGTGTATCTATTCTCTGAATGAGTCTGTCCACACCTACCGGCCGAGGTGTCATCTCATCATCAAAAATACATTCAGTGACCATTATCTGTAGCCGATTACCGTAGGGATCCAGCTTTTTAAAACTTAACGTTTTTGTGTGTTGCTCCAAGACATTCTAACTAATGACCTGTCATCCCGGTCTATTTTGCCGTCAGAGCTGGAGGAGTAGGGAGGAGGGAAGGCATGGGCTAAAGGACAGCTACAAAGAGGCAAGGAGGCATCCTGAGGGAGGTGGCACTGCCCACAGCATTTGAGCCCGGTTAGGAGCACACCTGAAAAGCCACAGTTACCTGTCCCCAGAGCCAAGGAGGGAACACCTGTCCACCTCATCTGGAAATCTGCCGTGGCCTGCAGTGTTTGGGATTGGCCTGGCCAGTGATAAAGCTCCAGTCCAGCCCTGCTAGGAGAACTGGGTCCTCCCACCACCATTCTCCTGCACACAGCACCGGTCAGAAGACCTAGGCCCTCACTGAGCTGGGCCACTGGCCCCTGGCCAGGCTCTGCCTCTCGCCACTGTAAACCTCTCAGCATCTTCATCCGGACAATGAGGATATCCGATGAGAACGTTTTCAAGATGCCTTCCCACATTAGAGGCCTGTGATTCTACAAAGCCCTAGGACACACGCGGCTGCTTCAACGTCTTCCCCCCTACCAAATTAATAAAGTTCCCAAGCTTGACCGCAACATTTTCTAGCGATAGGACTATTGCTTAGTATCTCTGAGCCTCATCTGCCTCGTGTGTGAAATGGGAACGTGGATATCCACGCTTATAGAGTTTCGTGAACATTAATTTAAATAAGATGTACAGATCGGGCCCAGCATCATTACATAGAAGGTGTTCACCCGTCCCCCTGCACTACATCATTTGAATGATGATCATTTGCTTTCCACCAGCGTTCATGGGCACCACTAAAATTTGGGGCAGGATGATTCTCTGTTTTGAGGGGCTGTCCTGGGCATGGCAGGATATTCAGCAACCTCCCTGGTCTCAACCTACTAGAGTCCATGGCACCCTCCCCCCACCATTGAGTTGTGACAACCAAGAAATGTCTTTAGATGTCGCCAACTGGCTCCTGGGGCCAAATCTGCTCCCTACCCAACCCTCCTGGTTGAGTACCACTCGTTCACACAGGTCTCAATTATACAAGAGGAAAAATGGGTGCCTTGCTCAACATCACTTTTCCAATAAAAGTCAGAGTCCTGTCCGGACCCAGATCTTCAGGGCTCTGGTGCACGTATGACCTGCAGGACAACAGCCTGGATTTCTAGCTGCCAGAGGACAAGAAGGCAAAGGAAAGCAGAATAGAACCAAGATTTTGGTGCACCTACTGTGGGATCCTTTTGAAAGGCGATTGGATGGTTGTACCAACAAATTCTCCCCTTACAGGTATACTGAACAGGCTATGAGAACAGTTATTTTTCAGAGCCCAGGGGAGAATGAAAAATGTGCAGGAAACTTGTACTCTTCTGAATTGGCCATACATAGAAAGTTAAATATAATTTAGTGGTTCACCTCATAAGACTATAGTTAGATTTGTTCTTGCCTTTCTTACGGTCCAGCCCAATGGCATAATTTCTGATGATTTATGCGTCTGGACAGCATGTAACCCTTCCCCAGCCTCTCTGATGTTAGTTCTGCATCAGATGGGATTCATTAGATTAGATTGGACTATAACTCCAATTTTTCATTTGTTTCCCTTCAAAGGTATGTTCAAAGATAAATGGCTCTAGCATTAATCTTCCCAGACGAAGTCACAGCGTACACCAGCCCGTCCTGATGATGGCCAACGTGGAAATGTTTAACCCCTTAGAAGACAAATGAAGAAGCCCCTCCATTCATTTTATCCTGAGGTTCTGCCCTAGGACGTCATGTGTCTCCTGGACAGTTCAGGCTCCCATGTCTTAGATGAGAAATACTTCATGCATTTAGGATGCTCTTGGCCAATCCTCGGTGCTAGCAAGCCTCACCTTGTCATAAGGAACAAAGTGTGTTGAAGGCTAGAAATAAGGGTGTGCTGACAGGCAGGAGGATTGAGAAGTATACCGAGGAGAGGCAGGAAGAACTTCTCTAGGGATGGCTTCTTGTGGAAGTGAGAGAGAGAAAACAACAAGACATTATGGAGCCAGTAATAGTGACATGGCTAAGTCATGAAGTGGAGCACACATTTGTAAGATCCCCCCAGAGATGATGAACTGAGCTTCCACACCAAGTATAAGATGCCAGTGGTCCCTCCAACATCATGGCAAGGAGCTTCGCGTGTGTACGCGCATTCCAGTGGCACATATACACACACAGTCACCAGTGGTTAATGGAAACAGCAATCACAAGCAATCACGGGTTTGTGGCTAATTCTCAGTAAGAGCATCACCCCTTTTGAGATGCATTCAGCTGGATTTGGATGGCAAAGGTGAGCTGGGAAGAGCAAAACAGTTCAGTGCAGGGCTCGCTATGCCACATCTTTGGGGTGTGAGAGAGGGCAAATTCACAAGGAACCATAGCGAGCACTAGGATCCCCGCCCAGATGTCCCGGGACACCATCTCAGAAGCCACTAGGGGCACGACCGTCCATGATTTCTCCATGGAACCGGAGCCACAGCTGGCCAAAGGATGATCTTCCTCCATCCCATAAGGAATTGTATTGTTTGCCATGCGTGCATTTCCTGGGGACCTCTTGATGGTGGAGTTCCCTGTAGACACACAGGCTGTGAGTTTCCAAGGGGTAAAGCCTCTCTGGCTTGGAGTTAACGTGAGTTCTTGTTACTGGACAGATCAGGAAGTTGATGAGTCCTGAGGACACCAGGCAAGATACAAAGGCAGATGGAGGGAGAGGAGGAACATGGTCAGTGCTGGATATCATGAGAGCAATGAGAAATGCAAAACCAGGAGCAGGCCAAATCTGTGTTGGGGGGCAGGGGACAAAATTTGATATAAGCAAAAAAACAAAAAAAACCCACCACCACCAACAACAACAACAACAAAACCCCAAAGCGTTCTGAAGTGACGTGGTTTCTCTACCTATGGCTGCTTGAGCCTGTGCACCTACTGAGGTCCTGGACACATCTTTCCCAGTCCCCCCCTCTCCATCGCTGCCAGTTTGCCAGGGATGCCATGACACAAAACCAGAGACTAGGGGCTTACGCAACAGTCAGAGGCTGGAAGTCTCCAGGGGTCTTTAAAGATTTTTTTTTATTATTTATTTATTTGAGACAGAGAGAATGAGAGAGAGAGAGCATGAGAGGGAGGAGGGTCAGGTGGAGAAGCAGACTCCCTGCCGAGCAGGGAGCCCGATGCGGGACTCGATCCCGGGACTCCAGGATCATGACCTGAGCCGAAGGCAGTCGCTTAACCAACTGAGCCACCCAGGCGCCCCTCCCGGGGTCTTTATAAGAGGGAAACGGAGGCTGGATTGATGGGAGGGAGGGGCTGGGAGCCAGGAAATGCTAGCAGCCTCTGGAAGAGGCTGGCACAAATCCTCCCAGGAGCTTCCAGAGGGAACCAGCCCTGCTGACACCTTGAAGTTTAGCTCCTAAGACTCATTCTGGAATTCTAACCTTCAGAACTATAAAAGAATAAATGTGTGGTGTTTTAAGCTACTGTTTATGACTATCTGATACAGCATCAAGAAGGAACTAAGACAATCACAATGAAACAATCCTCCTGGCCACTGTACACCCCACTCCTACCCTTCTGCACCCCCCACCCCATTCCCAGGAAACCACTGCCCTCTTTTCTGTCACTAAAGATTTGTTTGCACTTCCTAGCATTTTCTAGAAATTATTTAGTATGTACCTTTTTTTAATCTGGCTTCTTTCAGTCTGCATCATTATTTTGAGATTTCCCCATGTTGTTTTGTTCCGTAATACTCCATTGTTTCATTGCCTAGCAGTATTCCATCACGTGGATATACCGCAGTCTGCTCACCCACTCACCTGCTGATGGATACTTGGATTTTTGTCTGGTTTTGACTATACAAACACAGCTGCTGTGAACATTTGAGTACAAGGTTCGGTATGAACAAACACTCTTGCTTCTGTGGTTAAATACCTAGAAGTGGAAAGGGCAGATCACATGGCAAATACACGTTTAACATGTTAAAAAAAAAAAAAAAAAAGCAGCCGAACTGTTCGCCAACGTGGTTTTACCACGTTATGTTCCACCAGAATGTAAGAGAGTGCCAACTGCTCTGCATCTTCACCAACACTTGGTGTGGCCAGTCTTTTCAATTTTACCCACTCTAATAGCTATGTAGTGGTATCTCGCTGTGATTTTAATTTGCATTTCCCTAATGACTAATGATGTTTAGAAACTTCTCATGAAATTATCTTCCTCTCTTTTTCTTCTTTGGTGAAGTGTCTGTTCCAATCTTTTCCACCTTTATTGTTGGATCTTTTTTTATTATCAAATGTTCTGAGTCTTCATTCACTCAGTAAACATGGACCTACAATATGCAAACACGGGCCCTACTGTGTGCCATGTGCTGCGTGCATCAGAGGAAAGGTAGACAAAATCTCTATCCTCAAAGACATGACACTTCTCCATCATGACGCCTACTGTCCTTCCTTTGGTCCTGGGTGGGCCTTTGTCACTGCTGTCATGAATAGGATGTGGCAGAAGTGATGCCACAGGGTATGAGAGACCAGGTCATAAAAACTGATAGGGCATCTACCTGGCTACCCCCTCTGTCACCCCTCCGAACCCATCCCCCAAGTTATGAGAGCCTCAGGCCCCACGGAGAGGCCACAGTTCCACCCAGCAGCCCCAGCTAAGGTCTCAGCCAACCGACAGCCTTCACACTGCTCGGCTGCTAAGTGGAGGTGGTAATCCCTTCTCAAACTGCAGATGCGTGAGCAACATACATGTCCTTGTTGCTGTTTGAGGCCATGGAGCACCGGGATAGTTTGTTACCCAGCAATAGATGACCAAAACACAAATCACAACAGAGACTAGCATTGTTATATCGAAAATAAAATGTTTGTATTCTGAAGAAAATGTACTCTGCATAAGTGTTTTTTTCCTACAACAGATGGGTATGTTTATTTAAACAAGCACATTTGTATTCAAATTTTAAAACATTTAAGTTAAAACTAAAAGCATACTCTTCTCATTCCACAGGCATTTGCCTTAGAAAAGTAAAATATTCATTTTGCAGCAGTCAGAAAGGTCCAGAATTTCAGAGCTGAAAATGGCATTGATAGGCGCCAGTCCTCCTCATACAACACAGAAACTGGAAGCCAGCATTCTTTGGGTTTATCTTGCATAACCTGGAAAATAGAGCTATGTTTTCCTGCTCTGTCTCTGTCTTCATGACTTCTCCATTCAGGACGAATTACACTAAATTTGTTATGAAAATATTATTTCTTTCCTTCTACAAGAAAACACTTCTGTTTAAGAATTTATCTCCAGAGTTATTAAAATTCTGGTTTGCTCACGGGCACCCAGGGGGCTCAGTCAGTTGAGCATCTAACTCTTGATCTCAGCTCCAGTCTTGATCTCAGGGTCATGAGTTTGAGGCCCATGTTGGGTTCCATGCTGGGTGTGGAGCCTATTTAAAATAAAAAATAAAAAAATAAAAATTCCAGTTTGCTCAGTGCCCAGCAACAATCCTATGTGCCTCACAGAATTGAGGGTGGTAGTAGAGGCCACAGGCTCTGGGTGGTCACTCGGTCTGGATCCAAGTCACAGCTCAGTCACCTACCCCCTGTACGACTTTGCTCAGTTCACTTGGTCCTTTCTGGCTTATATTTCCTTGTCTGTAACATGGAGATGTAATATAGTATGAGATAGGCCTCATAAAATTTTCATGAGAAGTAAATGAAATATATTAAAGCTCTTAAAATGTAGTTGATATTCAAAAAATGGCAGCAACTCTCACGACTCTGCCAAAACCTTCCACAGGTGCCATGTGAACCCCATCCGTGCATCCTTCCTACTACAAAGATAAAATAATTCATCTTTTCCAACTCCTTTTTCAAAAAGTCCATGAAAGTCTGGGCCATCAAAAGGGGTTCAGATTTATTCTGATGGCGATTAGGAGGCATGAAAGTGGTTAAGCAGAAAAGAGACATCCTCTGAAATCACCTTTAGTGGTGATCACTTTGAATGCCGTGTGAAGGAGGGATGGGGAGTTGGGGGCTGCTGGAGCTGAGGACAGATGAGAAATCCTTTGGGAGGCCATGCCCATAATTACAGTACAGTGTGTCAGTGGCCTCAGCTCAGAGAGTGGCAGTGGGACATGGATAAAAGTCATCATCCTTATAGCCTATGTTTGTTGACCGTCCATATTTAGGAGATGGTCACAGGAAAAGGATTCGGCTGAGAGCGGTGAGAGAAAACTGCATGGTCACAGAAGTAAAGAAGAGAGTAAGGAGGAAGCAGACACCAGAACAGACTTCTGTTGAACCAACCAGCAAAGACCTGAAATAGTAAACACTGGCACTGGGGACCACTGAGAAGCCATCCCACCATCTATGGTGAGACCCAGCCCCACCTGTGTATGACTCTCAATCCCTTGTACACCACAGGGTGAGGTCAAGAGTATGGTGCATGTGAACAGCCCAGAGAAGTAGGGCTCCTTATAATTCTTATTCAAAAGACTACTTTTACTTATATCAGTGGTCAGCACTATTCCGGACAAGATCTCCAGGGTCTGCTCTCCTTGTGGTGCAATGGGACAGTGATGTGAATGGATGGAAGACAGTTGCAGGCTCCGAATAAAGATTGGATGTTTCTTCAGTAGGACTTAATGATGGTCAGGTTCCTGCGGCACGTAGCAGATTTGTTTGTACAGAGGTGATCATGTCCTGGGAGAGACGACACCGCAAACTCTCTGACGATGGACATGGTTGTACGGAGTGAAGATGGCACCAGGGATGAAGGGCTCTTGGCCATCCCAGGGGCACGCCCTCTGGCACTCCTCCTCTGGGTGTCCTGGGGGCACTGGGTCAGTGTCTGCCTGCACTCAGTGCCTACTTACCAGGGGACCAGCTTCCCAGGAGCACCACTGCAGCCTGAGGCTCCAGAACTGTGGAGAACAGCTTGAGAACTCCTCCAACAGTCCACATCCAAAAACGTCCCTGGTGGGGAAGTGCTTCTAAAGGTCCCCTGCCCCAGTTTTACTGTCCTTCAAAGAGCCAGCGGAAACTATTCCACTCCTATCTGCGACATTCTCTCCAATGGCATCTGACCCCCTCACTTCTGTGTCACCTCCAGTTTAGGATCCAGAATCGCTGAGTTGCATGAGGCTCCTGAAGATCACCCAGCCCAACCCCTCATTTTGCAGATGAGGCTGTAGAGACTCAGAAAACTTCAGTGGCTTGGCTGGGATCACAGGTAAGAAAGGAAACTCAACTAGACACAGTGTCCTGGAAAGAAAGCCTTGAAGCCCTCTCTGCCCTCCCCGTGAAGGAGAGAAGAGGCTGAGCTTGGTGAGCACTGCTGGGAGCTGGTCCCTTTAAGACCTGAAGCTAAGGCTCTGGTCGTTGAAGGGTCCTCCCTTGAGAGGAAAGTCTACAACCAAGCTGCTAGCAGCGGCAAGCCAGCAGGTGCTCCTCCGTGCAACTGTGCTAAATATCCAAGTTATATTTAGGGGCGCCTGGGTGGCTCAGTCGGTTAAGCTTCCGACTCTTGATTTCAGCTCAGGTCGTGATCTCTCAGGGTCATGGGATGGATCGAGCCCCCTGTCGGGCTCCACCATCAGCGGGCAGTAGACTTGAGATTCTCTCCCTCTCCCTCTGTCCCTCCTCCCTCATGCTCCCATGTGCGTGCACACGCACACACTCTGTCTCTCTACAATAAATAAACCTTTAAAAAATATATATCCAAGTTATACTTAATCATTAGGCATTTCCCGCTGCAACTCCTATCCACATTCCAAATCTACCCAAAAATTCATTTAAAAATAACTAAAGGTTTGAGAAATGTTTACAACTACCCTAAGTTTCAGGAGGGCATCTGCAAGCACACACTCAGTCTAACCGAGCACCCATTTAAGGGTCTTCTGCTGAGTCCTAGAAACAGGCCACACAGTGGCTCAGGAGCCACGGGGACCACACACCCCTGACCACCGCACATGAGGGGAGCACACAGCAGCAGGAACCACGTGCCCGGTGGGGAAACGCTCGCTGACAGCATAGAAACATTTCCCAGGGAGACTTGGTCTTGAAGAAAAATAGGTCTTTGATGGGTGGAGAGCATTCTAGTCCGATGGAAGAGATGCACAAGCAATGTCTATCTCCAACCTTTAACATGAAAGTGGACCAATCCCTCCAAACTCACGAAAACTGTGAAAGTTACAGGCGAAGCTGAAGTATCAGCAATCCACCTAAAATGTCCGGAGCTCCCGCCAACGGGAGAGATTTCTCTTTCTTCTTCGAAGTCCAGGCCAACCGCAGTCCAGAATCTACTGATACACAAAACAGCGATGGAAAGGCTTTGGATGGTTTGTTGGCGAATACCAAAGCAACTCCTGCAAGCTTATTCTTTGGAAGTGCAGGTGGGCAATTCCCCCGCTGCAGGCACACAAAGAAATAGGACCTTTCTTTCTAGTTCTTACAGGAAGCTTGAATCTTGACCCACTGAAGCTATTTCTTCTCGGGAGAGAAGCTCCAACTTTCTTTGTTCACAGAGCCCACAAGCGGGTGACAGTCATGATGTCATACTTACTTCTTCCAGGGGCTCCAAAACCAGCGACGGGGCCGCGCACTTTCTGCGCCTGCCGCTTGACGGAGCTGCCCACTCCCTGCAGTTCTGCGCTGGGACACACGGGGGCAGCAGAGCTCGGCCCGCTCCTGACCAGGCTTGCATCCCAACAGGAATTTGAGGGGCGCCGCTTAGCTCCGAGGATAACGCTTGCCTAGCACCAAAAACCCAAAGGAGATGCAAACGATGCATTCAGTAGCTGGAAGGTAATGTCCTCACTGTGTGCGCTGAGCTGATGGCTAAATCCATACTAAATCTAACCAAATCCGTACCATGAAGGAAACCTTGTGATTTTAGACGAGTCCTGCCACTGCATGGTGGGAGTGGTGTTATCTGTGTCTGTCTCCGTATCCGTATCTATATATCTATTTCTATCCTATATATCTATAGCTATATGTGTATATCTAGAGCACAGTGACAGAGCTATATCTATATATCTATATCCATATCTGTTGAAATATATGCATAATATAGGTTATATAATTAGAAATATCAGTGTATACATATACAGCTTCTTATATCTTTCTCTTCTATCCAAAGTATCTTCAACAGGCATGCATTTATTGAATGATCGGAAAAATATATAGACTCCACAGACAAACACAGAAGGAAGATCTACATTATGTGAAAATCCAGCAAATATATTTCGAAGTTTTATTCTCTCAAAAAGATACTTTATGAAATAATTAGCAATATGAGGACTTTGTTTTAAGATTTTATTTATTTCTTTGAGAGAGAGGGAGCACAGGAGCTGGGGGGTGCAGAGGGAGAGGGAGAAGCAGACCCCCCTGCTGAGCAGGGACCCGGATCCCAGGACCCCGGGATCATGACCTGAGCTGAAGGCGGACGCTTAACTGACTGAGCCACCCAGGCACCTACAATATGAGGACTTTAAGTCACGCTCTCCATTCATGAATTTATTTGACATATGCCTCACATATGTGCAAGGCACTCTCGCAGGTTCCAAGACAGCAAGGTAAGTCACGGGTTACTGCCCCCAGTGAGCTCACAGTTGGGCAGCTGTGAACAACAGATGGTGGTTGTTATAATGGAGGAATGAACACAATCCTGTGAAGATAACAGAGTTGGAGACTATGAATTCTACAAGGGACAGGGTATGACGAGGCTTCACAGAGGAGGTGGGACTTGAGGTCGGTCTTCAAAGATTAAATAGGAATTGACCAGTAAAGGTGGCGAGTGGTGCATCAGGCAGTGGGAAATGTCAAGTACAAGTTCATGGAGAGTGGGAAGCAGAGGTGGAGTGAAGGTAGGGGGAAGGGCTGAGCCTCAGGCCACCATGATCACACGGGAGGGTGAAGAGCCAGAATGTCACCTTGGACTCCTACTGGAGGCAACGGGGTGGCAGGCAGACGTTCTTGTCCTGGTCGTGTCTGGGCTCTGGCTACAGCTATGCCCAGATCAGTCAGGTGCGTAGTGGAACTGGAAGGACAGCCTGGCTGGAATGTGTTGGTAGGTTCTCTATGCCAGTGACTTTCAAACTGTTTAAAGTGCAGTAAGGAATACACTTGACCATGGGCTCACTATACAGAAACACACGTGTGTGGGGTGTATATTCATATGATGCAGAATTACAAAACGTGACACACTTGGGTCTGTGTATTCTCTATGTTGTCAACAGAGGGCGATTTCATAGCCCACTAATAGGCTACAACTTAAAGTCTGGAAAAGACTGCTCTCTAAAACAGGGTACCTGGGGTGCCTGGGTGACTCAGTCGGTCAGGCATCTGCCTTTGGCTCAGGTCATGATCTCAGGGTCCTGGGATCGAGCCCCACGTCAGGGTTCCCCCTCAGAGGGCTGCCCCTCCCCCTGCTTGTGCGCTCTCTCTCTCTCAAATAAATAAATAAGATCTTAGAAAAAAAAAAGATAAAACAGGGTTCCTCAGCCCCTCACTACTGATGTTGTGGGCCAATGACTGGGGGCATGGGGACTGTCCTGGTCACTGTGGGATGTTGAGCAGCGTCCCTGGCCTCTATCTGTTAGACACCAGTAGCATTCTCCCCCTGAGTCTGACTACTAAAAATGTCGCCAGTCACTGTCAAATGTCCCCTGGGGTGCAAAATTGCCTCAAGTTGAGCGCTGCTCCTCTCAACAAACTTAAAAATGGAAATGACTCGGTTCGAGAGAAAGATGACTGACTTCACCTTCAGGAGCAAGTGACCTTGCATCCACAGGGCTTACTAACCACCCACAGGAGAGAAAACGCTTGGCTGAATCTTGAGAGTGAACTGGGGGTAGTTCTAGAATCAGTGGAAGGTCCTGGCATCAACAGATACAAGCAGACGTATTATGTGATCTATCCCTGCTTACCTGGTCACACACAGCGAACCACCCTCCCCCTGCTCCACCATCAGGCAGCACTTGCCTGCCTTCGTTTCCTGAAATCGACCAAAACTATCAGCCTCCAGGGCCTTTGAACATACACCTCCCTCTGCCTGAAACACACATCTTCGCTCTCCTCCTGCTCAACCCCCATTGACCATCCAGGTTCATCTTAAATCCCCAAAGGCCATCCCGACTCCCCCAACCTAATAAAGTTCTCTGATGTGCTCCCAAGATGCCCTCCACTTGTCGCTTTTAACACTTACTATGAAAGGTAGTTAAAAAAAAAAAAGAAAGGTAGTTAGAGGTATATTTGTGTGACTATTTGCTTATCGTGTTCTCTTCACTTCTCGAGACTGTGAACACGAGAGCGGGGGCCTTGCTGGCTTTGCTCACGCAGAGCAGGTGCCAAACCCAATAAAGAATTTCTAGATGAGGGAGCATACACTGCCAGTTAGCCTGATTACGGCTCCTATTTGTATCAGTTTAGAGAAGATGGGTGAGCTGGTCTCCTAGGGCTGATTAACATCCCCTTTAAGTAAGAGAGGTTTAAAAGCTTTTCAAATAAATAATAAAAGTATGAATTTCTCACAGAGGCTGAGTTTCTTTTTCTTTTTTTTTTTTTTACAGATTTTATTTATTTATTTGAGAGAGAGAGAGAATGAGAGACAGCATGAGAGGGAGGAGGGTCAGAGGGAGAAGCAGACTCCCCGCCAAGCAGGGAGCCCGATGCGGGACTCGATCCCGGGACTCCAGGATCATGACCTGAGCCGAAGGCAGTCGCTTAACCAACTGAGCCACCCAGGCGCCCGAGGCTGAGTTTCTAATAAAAGAATTATTCCAACACCTATCTTGAGACTGTAAAATTAAGAAACAGCAATACTTGGGGGGTTGTTGGGGTTTTTTTTCTTTTACTTAAGGAGTCTACATAAACCATTCTCTGTGTGGTTCTTTCTTTGATAATTAAAGCTCTCATTTTCTCTTTTCATCATTAGGAAACCATTCCAGATAACAAAACTGAATTTCCTTTAAACCGTAAAAGTATTGGAATATTACAGTCAGGCTAATTTCATCTACATGACATTACGTGTAGAATTTCTACTTGAAATTCATTCTCAATAAAAAGAAGCAAAACAATACACCAAAATTCACTCAATGCTTACCAAGAAATGGACTGAGCCTCAGGAAACCCCATGAGAAAAAAGGAGATTATCAGGGACCGGAAGAGTGATGGAGTGGGCCAGTGTCCTTGACCGTATGAGAATATACTGTATATTCTGTTTGTTGTCTTTTTTTAATGTGACAAAGCCTAAGTAATTTTTCAAATGTCAGATCCCACCCTCATTTTATTAGCTTCATTCCCAACCCTTATATCCACCCAGAAACTGGAATTCAAGTCGACATATTCTTAGGTATAATGTGTTGGGCCAAGGACAAGGGAATGCAACAGTAAATAAGATAAGGTTTACCCTCCAAAAGGTTTTGGTCTCTGGGAGGACACATCCCAGAGTAGATCCGTATAAAGCAGGGAAGAACAGCTGCCCCCCCAGAGTCCACAGCCCACGTGCCCCCAACTACACGATGAGACCCATCATTTGTCTTCAGAATAAAGGACCAGAGAGCTGCATGCCTGGTGCTAAGTCATAGGGATGACAAGCGGCTCACATTCTACCAGCACAGAAGCAGTGCATATCTTTTCTTCCCTCCCCTAAAGAAGGCAGTCTACATGGTAGCAATGTAAAAAAATGTCAATGTAAAAAAATGTAAAAAAAAAAAATTTTTTTTTTTCCTTGAACTCACTCATTTCACCCATTTATTCAATAGATGTTTATCAAGAGCCTGCCGTGTGCAGGTGCTGTGCTGGGCGCTGGGGACATAACGGGGAACAGGAGCGGGGGTCCCTGCGAGCATGAAGCCACCTCCAGCAGGGACCGCGTGTGGCCCTCACATAATGACAACCAACACCCTGCATGCTGTGGGCGTCCCAGGCCCTCTTCCAAGTGCCTGAAGCGGCCTACCCATGTCATCACGACAGCAATGCCATGCGGCAGGAGCCAGAGAGCTGAAGCCCACACCTGCTCCGTCTGGGGGTCCTGGTCGTGTCTGCACACGCTGACCTGCCTGCAGAACCTGGCTCTGAACCTCACCTTCAACCAGGCCACGTGTAGTGACCACACACAGTCCCACGGATGAACAAGCACGCACCGCACAAGCTTTGGGAGGGAACATGCCGGTGTGAGATCGGTTAAGAGAGGAGGGCCCCATCTGATGGGAGAGGGACAGAAAGGGCCCCCCGGGGAAGCCTGGGATCGAGAAGGTTAGGTGGAGTGTACAAGACGAAGGCGGCTGGGGGGTCCACGCTGAGCACAGAGGCAGAGAACTGGCCCCTGGCAAATATGGCGTCAAGACTCAGGAGCACCTGGAAGTCAGTCAGCTGCTGTCAGGGATGACATGCGGGTGAGAATCAAGGGGTGTGGGGGTGTTACAGACAAGAATGCCCGCTGGGCTGTCATGCTGCAAAGTTGAGTTTCCAAATATCAGCACTTTGTGAGTGATCAAGCACCACACAAATTCACACATCACCATTATTATTATTAGTTATGGAATACTTAGCCAGCACAAATAGTAGGTGCTCAGGTCCTCAGTACCTTGTGCAACAAGCCAAATTCTGATCAGTACCAAGGAAGAGAAAAGAGAAGAGCAGGGCGTTTGCGTACTGTTTAAAGCAACTGTGGCAAGATGAGTAGTCTTCAGCTGGAGGTAGTCTACACAGATTGAAGGCTCCATCTCCAGTTCCACCGACAGCCCCACCTCCCCCAGGACAGAGCCTCCCCCCGCCCTTGCTGGCGACTCTGTCTACACCACGTTTTCCTGTTTTTAAACCGCTCTTGTGTTGTATTGGCTGGCTTTGTGCCACCACGGGGAAGCTCACGAGTCCTCTGCTTGGAGTAATGGCTTACACTTCCCCGGACCCAGGGGTGCTGGCTGCCACAGCCAGACAGGAGACAAATGCTCTGGGGGCTGGAGGTCTGTGAACCTCTGACCTCACCAAGTACCCGGGACTTTCTCTGGGGCCATCCACGTACCGGCGTTTAGTGAGGATCAGAGAAGGAGCAAGACAGAGATGTCTCATTCATTTTATGTTCATTTCCACTGCTGATTTCCAAAGTGGGGTGCCTGAAGCTTGCACAGCAACAAGGAAACACGACGCCTGTCCCACGCTGACTTCGAATGGGCTTCATCATCGTGGGTGTTCTCCCTCCGTGCTGACTTTATCTTCAGAGCTTCCTTCATAAGCTCAACACCAGCAGTGTTATTTAGATGTGGCACAATGGACACTCTCTGCAAGGCTGTGTGGGAATCCAGCGTCCCTGCAGCAAGGACAACCACCTCTTCTTCGGTCATATGTCATTACCTGGGTGTTCTGAAAGAGCTGAAATCTAGTATTGATAGAATCAAAGGGCATCCTTAGAAACCAGTGCCAAATGTAAAATCAAAGTTTTAGGGGCTCCTGGGTGGCTCAGTTAAGGGTCCAACTCTTGGTTTTGGCTCAGGTCATGGTCTCAGGGTCGTGAGATCGAACCTCGCATCAGGCTCTGTGCTGGGAGGGGAGTTTGCTTGAGATTCTTTCTCGCTCTCCCTCTGCCCCTCCCCCACCCCTGCTCGCTCTTGCTCTGTCTCTCTCAAAAAGAAAAGAAAGAAATTTTAAGCATCCATGGATTCAAACAAAAAACAGATGTGCAAATGTGCCAAGCAGCCCCTTATTCTTAAGCTCATTCAGAGATTTTTTTTTAGTACACACTTAAAAATAAAAATAAGTATGTTGTGTTTTAAACGCTGTACCCTTGGTGGCATTGCATAATAATTTGTTGTATCTTTGGCCGAAGTTCCAATCTACGGCCATACACGGAAGGTAAACTCAAACGTCTGAGCTCTCCTGGGAAAACTGGGAAAGTTTGGGGCAATGACAGTTGTCTCCAGCCTAGGACACCTTTTGATGACCTGTCCTGTGGGAAATGATTTCTCTGATGCAATGATGGCCCTCCCGTGCACCACCAGGCATGCCCTCTTAGCCATCAGAAATGAAAAGCCCCACAGACCAAATTAAAATGCTAGAAGCTAGAGCGCCTGGGTGGCTCAGTGGGTTAAGCACCTGCCTTCGGCTCGGGTCACGATCCCGGGGTCCGAGGATCGAGCCCCGCATCGGGCTCCCTGCCCAGCTGGGAGTCGGCTTCTCCCTCTCCCTCTGCCTGCAGCTCCCCCTGCTTGTGCTCTCTCTCTCTCTCTCTGTCAGATAGATAAATAAAATCTTAAAAAATAAACCGAAGCACACAGTTTACACACAGCGCCAGCAGCAAGGGTGAGAGGTGTGGCGAGGTAACCAGCAGGGCAATGTGCAGGGCAGGACGGACACCTCCCTGTCCCCTCATCCCTGTTTCCCGCAGCGGCCCTCCCCACTGGAGGTGTGATGGCAAAGATCAGAGCTGGGGTGGGGTAGGGGTCCGACAGAAAGAGGTGCCTGGAGCCAATAACGCATGCTCATTTTTCTGGAGAAACGCAGTGAGTCTCCAGAGAGGCCACCCCGTGGTGTCGCTGCAGGTCACCGCGAGCAGACGGTGCTGTCAGCGCGTGCTGGGCCCATCTAGGGGTGACAGAGCTGCCAGTCCGGGGGGCCGTGACCCTTCTCATCTGTCAGTTCCCTCGTGCCATCTTGCTCTCTTGCCATCTCTCTTGCCATCACGTCTCCCACTCACACGCTCTTCCATGTGCCTGGCCGGCCGCTGATTCGCCATCCACATTTATCACATTTCTGGATTCTGCGCGTGGTGCACATGCCGCTTGCCCGCTCCTTGTCTAATCTGACAGGCCCTCGAGGTTCACCTAAATCCCCCGAGCTCCAAGCTTGCTTACTCTCCGTGTTTAAAACTCCTTATGAGTTCCGTCCTTCTGTCTTCTGCTCTTTAAGGCAAAACTGGCCATACTCAAGACAGCAAAGTCACGTTCCAATATGAATCTAAGGTTCATTTGGAATAGGTTTTAGGAACTCTCTAGCATCGAACTACACCCAAGTTATTACTTGGGATCCAGTGAGCCAAAATCTTTGATGAGCTTTAGATTTAAAATAATGATAACTATCAAATAACAACAAGAAGGAACGTCCACCTCTCCTGTGGGGTGGAGAAAAAACAGAAGGGCTTTATGCAACTGCGTAGAAAGAGTATACCTATCCGTGGGAACAAAGGAACACATAAGGGATGTTTTAAGGCACTACAGTAATGGAATTATGGCTGATTTTTTTTCTCTGTCCAAATTATAAATGTGCCTTAATGTTCTAATAAAAAAGTATAGTATAGGCTGGTAGGACACTCAGCCACCGCCTGGTCAAACACCTTCAATTTCCTACACAAGGACTTCCTTTGAAAGGTAAACTCTTTCTGTTATGCTTAAGTCTGTATTTCAATATCCGTCTTCTCTCTAAGGTGATGACATCCCTGGGCCTCCGCAAACAAACAGCCCACGCGTCCTGGCCTCTGATGGAATGTGTGTCAGTAGCCTGAAAATTTAAATTTTAAACGTGTTGGAGTTTCGGTGCCTGACTCGTCCACTAGGTGACTGTCCCTAGAGGAATGTCTGGACACTGTGAGTAATACAAATGGAAAGGAAAAGGTAGTTGTGCATTTTTCAAAAAGCTACTATTGGGGCATTATATGAAAGACATTATGCCTCAAAGAACTTCTGGACTATATATTCAGCTTTTTGTACCCGAGCTCCTCTGTCCCCTGGGTGCTTCTACAATGGTGAAGCATTGGGCCCCTGCCATTAGCCAGAGTTCAGTGATGCCTCCAGGCAGCAACCCCCCCCCCCCCCAGCTGCTCTTTCCTGCAGTATCCAATGCCCTGGGACTGGAGCTCCCTGCTGCCGGCTACACTGGGACCCCCCCTCTGCTGTCAGACTCACCAGTCAGCAACCCCAGGAAGTCCCTGAAAGCATTGCCCGCCAGGAATATATTAATGTCCTGGTTGCTTTTTCTGTGACAATGAACAGAATTCTATCAAGCCACCTTCAGTCAGAGAAGATTTCATTTGGTTTTTGTTAATGTTTCTTTTTCTTTCTGTTGGCCAATTTATTTTAAGGCTGTAAGTCAACTAAACTTGATTCTAGGACCCTCAGTTAATTGCTCTACGGACCAGCTTCTCTGTGTGTGTGTCTGTCCCTGCTTATCTCTGCATGCCCCTATTGTTCCCTTCTTACCATTGATTTTTGTGTCTTTCCAATATGCTCCAGTGAATGTTCTAGACTGGAGGCCATGAGTCTCATCACCTTAGCTAATGTACCACCTCCCCTCTCATGTGGTTGGGGCATCATGGGGTCAACTGTGTAGCCCGGCTCCACCATGAAAGGCTCTTGTTCTGTAAACTGGGATTCTTATGGTACTTGCATCCCAGAAATGTTATGAGGATTGAACATGATGGTCTATATAAAGCACCCTGTGGGAGGCTTCACACATAGTAAGTACTCGATGCAGACTCGTTCTAATTCCTTACTCTTAATCTAGGAATTGGCCATCTCGGGGTCAGGTGCCCGATGGCCACTGTGACAAACACCCCAGTGTTGGTTGCCCGAGCAGATCGTTGTCTATGTTCTCTGCCCCCACGCCTTCCCTTTGGGGGATTTCACTTCTCTCTGGTTTGGGGACTCTGGTGTGCTGTCAGAACCCATTCCCCTCACAGATGGGGTGGGACTGTGACCCAAGCTAAACCAAACAGGTTTGGGATGAGCAAAGAGAAAATTCTACATTTCCTTTCCAGCTGTTAAGCTTCTTTTTTATGAACTACTTTTAGCCTCTCAACTTGCTCACCCTGCGACCCTCCCCCAGGGCCAATTTCAGATCCTTGTCGTCAGGTGAGCAACAGGGAAAGATGGGCAATATAAACAGCAACGAGCAGTAGGAGACTGTTTTACGATCACAGAAGGGCTCTGGGTTTCATCCTGCTCCTTGAGGAAAGACTTTAGGGATCTGACTGTCTCCTGGTGAGGAGCAAGTGCTGCTCAGGAGAATCTCAGTACTGTTTACTTGGTCTTTGCCACAAGTTCCTGGGTCCCTGGGGTTTTACCCTCCGTGGGCTCCTCAGCCCATTGCACCATGGGTGATGATTTAATTAGCTGTTTTGCCATACACAGCGCATGGGCCGACTTCCCATCTTAGAGAATGATTAAGAATCCCACTGTCCCTCTTTCCATCTTGGCCCAATATAAATTCTAACTAATTCACGTTTCTCTGAGAGTCTGTGGTTGGCAGCTTCTTATCTAGGGCCAGTCTCTGCATTAGTTAGGACTCTAGCTTCCATAGAAAGGAATGTGTACAAAGGATACTGTGTAGCACAGGGAATTGGATAATTGGGTTCAGGGAGATCAGGAACCAGGGATCCTCAGCTCCAGCAACCTTCTAGAAGGACAACTGTCAAATCCCAGAGACAGAGTGTCTAAAAAGAGATGTAGAAATGTGCTTTTTACACATCCAGAATCTGAAAGATATTCATGGAAGTGGATTTTGAGAATGCTCAACCAAATACTATGGAACATAATTGTAGATTAGGCTGAATATATGATATGCTACAACTGCATTTACCCAAGAGGCTGCCTTCATTCCCTCTACCCGCACACACTCACACGCTGCTCTCAAAGGTCTCCTTTGGGGCCTTGAGGAAGACATTGGTGCAGGAAGCACCAGGATATTTTAAAGGAGGGGGGCACTGGCAATTGAAAGGATGTCACGATCGCCCTAGAGAGAAGAGGAACCAGGGACGGGCACAGTAATGATCAGAGGATAAGTAGATGGTGTAATCTAAGAATGAATTATGTACAACTACCATCCCATGCTCTAACCACATCTCAGGGGCTCATACCGCCCCAGTGGCCCAATCTACAGGACATCACACTTGTCACTGGCATGAACAATATCATGATTAGAATCCTAAGGGCAGGAAATGACAGGTTCCCAGAAGCCTTGTTTAGACACCTGCATGACAGAGAGGTAAAAATAAATACAATAAAAATAGAGCACCTGCCAACTCAGTTTCTGATGTTCCAGAATTTGAGAGCCTATTGGAATATCTCCTCCAAAGTAAAAGCAAGGGGTTTCATTTTGTTCCCCCACTATTAGGAAGATACTCAACACTTAGACCATCTCTTTGGATTTTGGACTCTTATAGACTAAATTACTTTCTGGATGACCCCAAAAGCCCTCCTGGTCTAAGCTATAGAGCAAATTCTGCTGCTCAAAACTTTGATATTAGGTGGAGACTCTCTGTTGCTTGAAATGTAAGTTAAATTGACTAAAACACCTCATTTTCAAGTTCTAGGAATTTCAAAACCGTCCTTCAGATTTCTGGGCTTGTGTCCACACCGTGTCTTCTAGTTCTGGGATCCTTTTCCACAATGGTGTCACTTAGTTATAATACTACAGTGCACATCTCATGTGGCAAGGGGGGGGCAGACCTGTAAGTAACATCTCTGGTTCTCATGCGGGCAGCAACTTCACTCTATTCCTTATCTTCCTTCCCCACCATCCATCCAGGTTGCATTTGCTCAAAAGCACTGCCTTCTGCATGACCCAGACTTTCCATCTCAAAAGGTATGAGTCCTTTGTGGTTCCACTTACGTGGTGTTGCTTCAGTTTTTTATTAACTTTGATCAATGGACTTGCTCTACTAAGAGGCACGCTGACAATCCTTGAGTTCCAGAAACACTCGCCCCTTCCTGCATTGTGTGACAGCAGTGATATATCCCCCTTGATAATCAGGATCCACCACCCCAGCCAGCATGGTTATCCTTCTTCTGGCGGGCTCACCCAGTGATACATGAGTTGGGTTGTAGTCTCAGCTTCCGGTTCAATGGGACCATCACCGTGTCCCTGGTGTGGAAAACAACCATCTCCACTGGAGACTAAAGTTGTGGGAATGGGAAGCAAAATATGTACAAGTCTGTGGGTAGGTATGACAGCTTCACTCCCCTGTCTATCTGTTGGTTCCCAGATGCTCGTTTTTTTGGTGTGGAAAAACACCACCATCTATTGATCACTGATTAAAAGCATACACTGCATCCTGCAGGACACCATTCCAACCCCTCAAGGTGCTGGCTCCCAGCTGATACCATAACTAGGTCTCCATTAGGTTATTTCATCATGCTAAAAGGTCCCCATTATATGGGTGATGAAACACCTTTTGAGTATCAGTGAATCCACTGAGCTTGGTAGGAGGAAGGAGGTTGTAGAATAATTTCCTTGGTCAGAGGAAATGTTTTGTGGGACACCACTACCATGAATAAGGCATTTAGTAAGTTCCCTCTCGATGTCGCAGAAGCATCATACCCAGTGTTAATGTCTATTTCAGTAAGCATGAATCACTGACCCCTCCACAATGGAAAAGTTCAAATGTAATCTAACTGCCTCTGAGCAGCTGGCTGGTTTTCCTCCACTCCAGGACTTGGGGCTGCATCAAGGCTTCCAGTTGGTCTCACTCAGCTTTAGTGGAAGACGTCAGCCTCACTCAAGGGATGAGCCCCGTCTTTCTCATCCTACCCCCACAGCCACTTGGTCACCTTGTCCCACCATTGCTCCACCAAAAAACCACTGGGAGGGCAGGGGAAAGAGGCTGATTGGTATTAACAGGGCACAATAATTGTCTACTTGGTTATAAGAAGACTCCTTCAAAGTGAGCACCCCGTAGTGAAAAACCACCCTGTAGTGAAAAACCGCAAACATTCTCACATTCACATAGACCATTTTGAGAGGCTTATCCACATTCTCTTCCGTAGATACTTTTGTCATTTTTTTTTCTCTAGTCTCCTTTCCACATCTCTGTCCATCTGGCCAAAAGTAAACCATAGCCCATGAAATAGTATGCATTCTGATCTCAGGCCATCTTTCCCTACAAGATAACAGACAACATGTACCACTTCAATCCTTTTTTGTGAAAGAAATTCTCCTCAAATTGTACTCAAAGTTATGATCATATACTCTAAGCTATGGCTATGTAGTTCATATAATACACAATCCATGATGGAAAGTTCAGGTTAAATGGTCGACTGAAGTGCCGTGGTCTACCAGGGCTCAAAAGCAAGCCAACATCTTTCCTTAAAAGAGAATGATTACATTCCAAAGGAGGGTATGGCTTTGCTCAAAACCCAATCATTGGTACCTCGTAGCCTATACATCATCATAATGCTGTCAGTGTAGTAGACCAGCACAATATTCTGTGAGATCATGAGAGAACCAAGTCCTTAAACGATCCCGAGTAAAGAAAATTGCTTTTCTTGTTTCTTGCTTACTAGAATAGAAGGGGGAAAGAAGACAACAATTTTCAGGATAATAACTTCATACCAAACCAGGAGCCATGCTGATTTATTCTGGTAAAATGATCACCTTGGCTTTCCCTGGAGTAGGATTAGGCGTATGGTAATTTACTATTACGTTCCAAGAACCATGTATCTTCTACACAGACAAAACTCTTTTCACTATTTCTGAATCTTTCAACATTTGATGTCTGTCCCCCTCCTGCCAATGAATGTGGCTATTTCCTTTGGTCTACAATTTTGGTAAGGAGTGGACACGTCAGTGAATTGTCCTGGACCCTCTTCAAAATTCTAGCCTTCATTCCACAGAGCTGATGTGGAGTTTCCCCTGATAGCTGGGTGTGCCCGCTCCATCTCTAGATTCAGGAAATAAACAAACACTAGGCTAAAGACACTTGACATGGAAAGGTTCAGGTTAAATCTCTCTTTACCTCCTGACCCTCATAAGAAGCCCTGTTCTGACCAGTGGACCACAGTGATATCCTAAGTCTTGTGACTCTGAGCCAGAATCCAACCATTCCAGAAATTTGGGGTATTTTCTTGCTTCTAGTAAATGGCTGCAGATCCCTTTCAAAAAGAATAAGAGAAAGATTTACAATACGTACTTGTCTTCTCACCAGAGGGCTCTTCTTCAAGGATCCCCTGATTCCCTCATTTATTCAAGGAATTTTGGTCAGTGAACTGAGACAAGTCTGAGAAGTTCATGACTTTCCCCCATCATCACGGGGGAAAGTCAAATCTTGTTTTGCTGAGCTTAGTGCTTTTTGGTTATACAGATCAAGTATAAACTTAGTGGACTGCCCAAAGATATCACCACCAAAGATCTCTGTGGTTCAAAACATGCTAATTACCACCCAACCACCCTCATCCCTGTACCCTGTTATAGCAATGGGACCTTCCCCGCTGATTTGATTTCAGCCCCCTAGAACCTCATCATCTCTGTTGTAATCAGGAGCGCATTTCAAGGGCAGCAACTCTCATCTTCATCTCTGGTCTATGGAGGATGAGCATTACAGCTTTTTTTTGAAGATGCTAGTGTTCCTCTGAGCAATATATTCTTCCATGCATCAAAGATTCCAACTTACAGTCGATAGTCAAGCAAACAAACCTGTTCCCGGTACACGTGGTAGCTCATTAGATGCAGAATCTTTGATAAGCTGATGCACATAGATAAATTCAGCAGGACCAGAAATCATGTTTAGCACCCTTGGAATCTATCCCACACATATTCATCTGGGCTGTGCTACTATAAATTTTTAAGTCTTATAAATCTTTTAGTACATTAGACTTCTGCTCCCAGATGTGATTGTGTAATTAGCCCCTGAGGCATGTTGGGATCTGACTCTCATTATAGGTCAATTATGGTGGAAAAGTTAACATCCCCAAAGAGATTACTTCAGGTCACCACTGTCTGGTCTTCCAGGAAGGCCTCATTAGCCTGCAGTGGGTTTACTTCTCCTGGCAATGACAGTTCAGGGAGGTTGGGAGAATCAGGATAATATGACTCACTTGAGTCTTATCAAATGTCATCATTCAAATTCTCTGGATCTCAGCCGTTAATAACCAGTACCCTAACTTTCACCTAAGAAACCGAGGAAGGCTATGAATTCAACTACATTATAAATCAGAAATCCCTGGAATCAGTCTCCATGTCCAATTTTATGCTGTCTCCAGGCCTGATCTGCAATTTATTATAAGTTTATTTAAATGTACCAGATTCAAGTGATGCTCTACATCGACCCTTTCAGCACTTGCCTTTTTGTGCATGCCAACCCAGTTTCCACAAGCCATCATCAATGGTTCTATGCCTGAGACCTCCTGGGACTGGTGCATTCCATTCTGCCCACACATGGGGAAGGCTGGAAGTGCCAAGGAGTGACTGCATCACCCTAGAAGCAGCAAAACAGAGAAGCTGCCTGTCCACTTGCCAGCTCTCAGCTCAGGGTCAGAAAGCCACCATATCAGGAAGCTGTTTATAAGAAACAGAAAATGAGGGGTGCCTGGGTGGCTCAGTCAGTTTAG
>NC_138378.1:46182338-46216348 GCF_054177405.1 Leptonychotes weddellii
AGCATGTAAAATGGTGCAGCCACCAGGGAAAAGAGGTTGGCAGTCCCTGAAAATGTTAAACGTAGAGTTCCCTCTCACCCTGCCATCCCACTGCTAGGTGTATATCTAAGAGCGGTGAAAGCTTTTGTACACAAATGTTTATAGAAGCATTATTCATAATAGCACAAAAGTAGAAAAATTCAAATGTCCATCCATTGATGAATGGATAAATAAAATATGGCATATCCATATAATGGAATATTTTTTGGCAATGAAAAGGAGTTAAATACTGAAAGATGCAACAATGTGAATGAACCTCGAGAAGTGAAAGAGGCCAATTACAAAAGACCACATATTGTAAGGTTCAATGTATATGAAATGTCTAGAATATGCAAATATAGAGAGATAGAAAGTAGATTAGTGGTTTTCTGGGAATGGGGGGAGAAGGGACAGGGATGTTGGGAGTAAACAGTGATAAATGCAAATGGGTACAGGGCTTCATTTTGGGGTGGTTAAAAATGTCCTAAAGTTGAAAAGTTAATTATTATGCTGGTAGTACAATTCTGTGAATATACTAAAAGCCATTGAAATTGTATACTTTAAATAGGTGAGTTGTACAGTATATAAATTATATCTCAATAGAGCCATTTTTTTAACGGAAATGTATTTTAATGTATTTGGAATTATACAAACAAATCAGGTGACAAATTCTCTGTCCTGGAAAATCAACCAGAACAAAGAAGTTTGATTTCAGAGCAAACAGAAACATTTCAAAAGCTAATTTTTGTTCTAGTAATAACCTTTGTATTTATACCTTATATAATGCCCTTAGTCCCTTGTTTTCTTATATAATATTTTACCTTCTGGGTTGTTGGCTTTTTTGTTGTTTTGTATTGTTTCTAAATTTAAAGTAAGCTCCACGCCCAAAATGGGGCTTGAACTCAGAATACTGAGATTAAGAGTCATGTGTTCTACCGACTGAGCCAGCCAGGTGCCCTCTGGGTTGTTTATTTTTAATGATATCCTTCGACTCCCTTTTATTGCCTAAATAATCATTAATTAGTTTCTTCTACTTTCTTCTTTCTTTTTTCTACAAATTTTCAGTTGAGTTATGTCTACCTTGTCATAATATGTAACATTTACATTTTATTATTCCACACTAGTCCCTACTTCATTTTGGTTTCAGATCTACAATTAAATATATTTAATGTTCATCATCTGTTCTTTTGCCCAGCCATCCCTTGGTTATAGAAGCTCATCTTCTACTATATTCTTCATAAAAGCTCATAAGTACAGTATTCTTGCATATTTAAACTATATTTCTGAATTCTATAGCCTCGAAGACCTAAGAAATTTTGAACTTTTGCTTAATAGCTTGAAGAATGAAATGGACAAATGTTATAGTCTACACCCATATAAAAGGAAATCTTCTAAAATAAACTAATGTTCCTAGAGGACCATACCCCAGAATTAGATGGAACCAGAATGTGAACATCTTCATTCAGAATTTCAGCCCGGATTTGAATCATCCAGGAAGCCTCAAGGCTTGATCTTGGCTTAAGGTGGTCCTGGACAAGTAATGCCCCAATTGAAAATACACACAAATTCCCTATGCAGAAATGTTTCTTCAGCCTGGGTCTCAAATTATTTCTGTAAAAACATTTTCAAATACAATGACTAGTAAACAAATGTAACCAAGTGCACAAGGAAATAGACACAATAAGCAAAAACCAGAAGAGAAAAGAGACAGAATGCATAGATGGTCCCCAAACTACAATGATTCAACTTACGATTTTTTGACTTTATGATGGTATGAAAGCAATACACATTCAGTAGAAACCATACTTCAACTTTTGAATTTAGACCTTTTCCCAGGTTAGTGATATGCAGTATACTTACTCATGACGCTGGGCAGTGGTCAGCCACAGCTCCCAGTCAGCCACACAATCACGGGGATAAACAACTGACACACAACCATTCTCTACCCATACAGCCATTCTGTTTTTCACCCTCAGTACCATATTCTATTAATTACATGAGATACTCAACACTTTATTATAAAGTAGGCTCTGTGTTAGATGATTTTCCTCAACTATAGGCTTACACAAGTGTTCTGAGCATGTGTAATGTAGGCTACGCTAACCCATAATGTTTGGTAGATTAGGTGTGTTAAATGTGTTTCAACTTATGGTATCTTCAACTTACAATGGGTTTATTGAGACATAACTCCCCTCATAAGTCAAGAAAGATCTGTATTTCAAAATATTGATTAGACCCAGATTATTAAATAACTATATTCACTATACTTAAGCAAAAGAATGAGTGTGGAATTAATTTTTTTTAAGATTTTATTTATTTATTTGAGAGAGAGTGTGCCCACAAGTTGGGGGAGAGACAGATGGAGAAGCAGGCTCTGTGTTGAGCAGGGAGCCTGATGTGCGGCTCAATCCCAGGACCTGAGCCGAAGGCAGATGCTTAACCAACTGAGCCACTCAGGCGCCCCTGGAATTAATTTCAATTAAAAAGTTAAATAATAAACTAGACATAACTGAATAGACATAGTGAAGTAGAATATTGGTCAAAATAAATTTCCAAAAATACTTCCAAAATAAAAATAAAATAGAAAATATTGAAGGGAGAGTAAAAAACATAGAGAGAAGAGTGATAAAAATCTAATCTACATCTAATTTCACCCAGGAAGCGGATGTGAGAGAGAATGGTACAGAGACATTATTTAAGGAGGAATCTATAAGAATTTTTCAGAACTAATGAAAGATACCAATCCATAGATTCAAAAATTCTAACACATCCTAAGCAGATAAATAAAAAGAAATTTATCTGTAGAAGCATCACCGGGAAACTTCATAAAACAAAGGACAAAGAGAAAATATTATAAGCAGCCAGAGAAAGAAGATAAATTACTTTCAAAAAAAAAAAAAAAATCCCCTGACTGTAGAACAGCACCAATGGAAGCCAGAGGCAGGGGAATAGTATTTTCAGTGTACTGAAAGAAAATAACTATCAATCTAACATTCTCTAATGAAAAGACCCTGCAGAAAAGAACATGAAATATATCCATTTTCAACAAAAACCAAGAGAGTATACAACAAATAGACATGAACCAAATATAATTCCAGAGCAGCCACACATACCCATAGGCAGAAGGAAAATTATCCCAGAGGAAAGTAATGAGGAGCAAAGAAAGTATGAAATGTGTTGGAAAACTCAAAAGAAAGCTGACTGTAAATTATAATGATCATATCTTATGGGGTCTACCAATATACATTAAATGCCACGGTAACAAAGAAATCAGGAGGTGGGTGGATGGAATGTATGTGTTCTAAAGTAAACATATTAATTTCAGATTTGATAAGTTAAGGATGTATGTTACAGCTAATCTGTAAAGGAATAGACATAGACTATGTAGGTTTCAAGCTATGTAATTATAGGGTGGAGAATCAAAGGCCAAAATATATACATTCAAAAGGAGGCAGCAAAAGAGAGAAAAGGAAAGAAAGAACAGCGATACAAATAGAAAGCACAAAATAAGGAGATATGTTTAAACTTAATCATTAGCAATTGCAGTAAATGTGAGGCGATTTTAAAATTCACTTAAAATACAAAAGATTGTGGGTTTTTCTCTTTTAGAGAGAGAGATTGAGAGCGCGCACATGTTGGGGGAGGGGCAGTGGGGGAGGGGGAGAAAGAATCTTAGGCAGATACCACGCCTAGCACGGAGCCCAATGCAGGCTCCATCTCACGACCCTGAGATCACGAACTAAAATCAAGAGTCAGACGCTTAACCGATTGAGCCACCCAGGCATCCCTGAGGGTTTTGTTTTGTTTTGTTTCCAAAAATCTGGCTATATGCTCATATTTCAAACATAATTGAAAGTAGAAGTTTAAAAGTGGAAAGGATGAAAAATATACACTTGGTATTTCAGTCTTCCCAGGGATAGCGATCGTTGTAGATGGGACCCAGCAAGCAGTGGAATGATAGTACCACCAGCAATGCTGAGCTGGGACTGTATAAGGCTGAGCAGCCACCTCCTGCATAGAACCTACAGTAGAATTAAATTAAACCCAACAGAGGCAAGTGGATATGAGCAACTGAGATCCAGAGCCCTCACACATAGTTCGAGCCCCTCCACCTGCCCTTGATGGAAGTTGCATGGACCCAAAAGTTACCTTTCTTGCTTAAGTTACTTTGGGCTGGGTTTTTGTCATCTATGATGGAAGCTCTATCCTAATAGAGGTAAATCATCACTACCACCAAAATGCGGTGTTGGAGCCTGCCAGCCTTAAGGAGTCCCCCAGGCCAACATGTCACCTAAGTAATGCTCTCCTGGGAGGCCTCTTGTCAGTTAGGAAGCTGTCCTTCTTGCTCGTGACAAAGTATCTTTTTCTATTCAGGGCCTGAACAGGGTCATTTCCAGGGAGACAGGGAAATTCTGAGCAGGAACTGGAAGAATCTGTGTTAAAAGGAAATGAAGCAAAGTAGACAAGCCTTCCCAGTTTGGAGTTCTGGCTCAGGCTGGTCCTACCCACACGTGGTGACATCGAAAGGGGCACATTTACAGCAAGCAGAGTGAAAAACAGAAGGATGAAATTTAACTGAAACATGTTCTTTTACATTTTATCCATTTGGCAAATAATGTCATATTGGACAGTAAGTAAGTTTTCCGAGAACCAAGAATTAAGAATAGTAAAATCAAAAAAGCATGTCAGTTGCAACTAATAATCATCATCATATCGTAGCAAAAAGCTAGTCACCATTTTGAATGTTAGCAAGGCCAACTACTTGGCAGGTGTGATGTGTGACATGTGGAAGGTGTGTTGTTTTTGTAATCTCAAATCCTATTCTCAGCTCCCAACTCCTGTGCAGGAAAGGACAATTGGTTAATCTGTTTGGATCACCAGCACCAAGCATTGGTGTGGGCAGCATGACTCGGTTTACTTGACACTAGAGCATGAATTGTAATGAATATTCTCCCTTCGTTTGTCTCTCATCTTCACCAAACATCAGTCTCCCGGGGGACCTCGTGCTACCTCTTCTCACTCACAGATGCCTCGTCCTGCCCAAGCCCGATCTCCCTGCTGGAGCCCAGAAAGCCCAGTAGGGAGGAAGGTAGGTCCCCCAACCCTGCATTTCCAGGTCCTACTTGGCTTCCTGAGAAGATACGACACTGTAGTTTCACTTTCTGAACCACTTCCCCACCCCCGCAACCCCCTCCCCAGATCCAGCAAATGTCCTATTAAAGTCTTAATAAACATGATTTTTAACACATCAGCCTGCATGCCTTTCCCTTTATTCACCATATGTTCATTCTCACTCATCCTTCAGATCCAGAGCCTTTCCCACCCCCACATCCAAATTTTTATATGACTTACCACAAACAGTAATTGTAGACTTACAGTTTTGATTATTTTTTAAATGCATTTCTCCTTCTGAGCTGGAGAGCAGCCAGTCAACAACCATACCCCTCTTACCCTTCTAAACAAGTCCCAATGTATTGAGGGATCTGCTCTTTCCTAAAGGCACTGGGGACACAAATCCTTCCTCTAGAACCAAATACGGACACTGATTAGACAAACTAACACCGAGCCAAGATTCAATTAAAAAATAGATCATCTTTCTGCATTCAAGCCCCTTAGCACAAGAGGGTTGCAAAACTTCTTGGCTGCATCTTGCTGTGTTTTCAGTCAGGTTTCTAGTCCAGACCTTTCTACAGAAGCCAAGTCTTGTGTTTGCTACAGAACACTAGGGCTAGGATGCCAACTTGACGGAAGTGCAAGGTCCAGGGGAGCAGTGTAGATGGGCTGCCCAGACTTCCTTCCTTTCTGTGTTGTTTTTAATTATATTCAGATCCAAGGAAGGGTCTGGAAGGCTCTGGGGTCCATAGCCCCTAAGGGCTGCCCTCCATCGTGGCCTCAAGTGGACTCTGAATTTGTAGCCGGGGTGCAGGGATACAAGAGCACCTGGTGTGGGGGAAGTCCCAAACAGATCAGGTCCAGCCACTTGCTGCTGATAAAATCCAAAGGCAGAGAGAAACCAGTGGTGGTGAAACAAGAAAAGAATTTATTTTAGTAAGGCTGACACTGGGAAGACAGCCGACTAGCGTCTCAAAGACCCTCTCCAAAGTGCTGAAAATACTTCCAGGTTTATGTAAGATGAATGTGGGACAAAGGGTGGTGGGTACCTGCAGCTGGGCAGTAACGGTCAGGTGGATCATTTTTTGGGGTCTGTCACGCAGAGCTTTGCTGTTCAGGGCAATCATTACTACTTGGGGTAGTTTCAGTTCCCATCAGGGGATGCTTAGCCTGCAGGGTCTTTTGCCTGAGTTGAGATTAGCTGGAAAGGGATCTCAATCAATCAGAAAGTTTGAGGTCAAAATGGAGGTAGTTGAAGTCCTCTTTCAAATTTGTTAGATCATTTGTGACCTTGACTCTTAGATTACAGAAGCCAAATTGCAGTGTCACCCAGTGAAATGCTATAGGCTTTATTGACACAAAAATAAAAAGTAATAGGGCCTCTTATTGTGCAGAGAACATGCCATCTTCTGCATCAATGAAATTAATGCAAACTCAAAGACCAAGGAAGTGATATGAAACCTCTGGCCTTGGGATTTGCTGACCCCAGAATGGGTAAATCTGTAGAGACAGAAAGAAGATTGGCAGTTGCCAGAAACTAGGGGAGGACTGCTTAATGGGCATGGGGTTTCCTTTGGAGGTGATACAAATATCTGGAAGTAGATGGTGGTGATGGTTGTACAATATTGTGAATGTGCCACGTGCCACTGAATTGTATACTTTAAAGTGACTAACATGGTGACTTTTATGTTTTTGTATTTTACCACAATAAAAAAGGAAAAGGTTAAGTGCATGATGTTCAGTAACCCGGTTAGGGTAAGAGCAGGGATAGGTATTGCCTATGCTGTAGGAATTGGCTGAGGTTAAGCCTCTGGTCCAATACAATTCAACCAAAGAAGGAGGGAAGCAGGCTCCATGGATCTAGAATGTGTCAGCATCCACCTTCAATCAGATAACGCAGTTTGAAAACTACATCAGTAAATGAGGGACAGCCTCACCCAAGCCCTTGAGCATCAGAAATGAGAAACAACAGGGGTACCTGGATGGCTCAGTCGTCAAGCATCTGATCTGGATTTCAGCTCAGGTCATGATCTCGGGTGGTGAGATCGAGCCCCATGTCCTGCTCCGCACTGAGTATGGAATCTGCTGGTCTCTCTCCCCCAGCTCATTTTCTCTCTCTCTCAAATAAATAAATAAGACCTTTAAAAAAAAAAAAAGAAAGGAGAGACAACATACACAAATCAACAATGGCCAGACTATATATGAAAATAGAACTCTGGCCTGCAACCTGCAGCAAGTTAGTTGTCCAGAATGCCAACCCTTTACCTATAATAAACAACCCAGGAAGCCAGCCTCTTATAAGCCAGCCTGGGGGGAAACCAAGAATAATTCCTATAACAAAAAGCCCCAAATGCCCAGGACTTGATCAATAACTGACAGTTTTTCTCATTTTTGTGGCTGCTTCCAACTTAGGATCAACCAGAGAAAGTCAAAATGCATCCCTAACCAATTACACAGGACACTTGGCTTCTGGTTAGCCGCCCATCCCCCCCAGCTTCCCCACGCCTCAGCCTCCAATCAGAGCACACCTGGAGCCTATCCCTTTTTTTAAACTATAAAGCCCTCCCCTCCTCTGCCTGCCTTTGAGTCTCTACCAAAACCAAGTGATAGTCGCTGACTCTTTCTATACTGAGAGCCCTGAATCAACAAACCCTTCTTCCTCATTCAATTGGTCTTCATTTCCACTTAAACTTGGACCTTAAAGGGGAAATAAGTATGAGAGTAAGGAAACTCACCTCAGATAGACCCAGGTGATTGTGACTCCTCTCCTGCAAATTCCTCAGCTTTGCAAGACAGGAGCAATGTCCCAAACGTCCCTTTGTCTCTCCGAGAACACAAGATTTATCCAGCAGGATTTTTCTCCCTCATTGGGTTGGCTAGCCCCATACTTAAGCTCACAGCGGAAGATCTCTCGCAGTTGAGTCTGACTTCAAAGACCATGGCAGGACAGACTACATAATTTGTGTGGCCCAGTGCAAAATAAAATTCAGGCCCCTTGTTTAAAAATCATTAGAAATGTAAGGGAGCGGTAACAGAGCTTGAAGCCACGTGTGAGTCTCTAAGTTCCTGCCAAGCTGGGGTTTGCATGCCCGGGACAATGGACTCTGAGCACCGTTGTAGATTGCCTGGGGCAGAGAGATGCCCCTCTCACTCACGTCACTCCATCTCTGCTCTGGTCTTTGCAAACCTAAGTACATAATTTTACCTGAATTAACTGTGTAGGGAATATGCTATGCATGTTCACATCCTCCCAAAATTCGTATGTTGTAATCCTAATCCCCAGGGTGATGGCATTTGGAGATGGGACCAGTGGGAGGTGGTTAGGTCAAAGGAGAGCAGCCCTCATGAAAGGGATCAGTACCCCTGATCATAAAAGAGAACCCCCCCAACTCCCTGCCCCTTCCGCCATGTGGGGACACAGCAAGAAATCAGTCTGCAACCAGGGAGAGGGTTCTTTCCAGAACCTGGCCATGTGGGCACGCTCATCTCAGAATTGCGGCTTCCAGAACTGTGAGAGAAATGTCTGTTGTTTAGAAGCTACCTGGTCTTGATGTTCGGGTACAACAGCCTGCGCGGGCTAAGATGTGATGGAACCAGTTCATTTTATGAGGTGAGGTCTTGATCAAGGCCAGTGTTGTGGTATGTGGGTCCCAGTGGCTCCTGGGCCCCTTAAAGAGTGAAGACCTCAGAGCCCTGGGATTGAACCACCTCAACTTGAAGACCCAGAAGCAAGACTTGAGAAGGAGGCCAGGCAGCAGCAAGAACCCCTTCGTGAAGATGGAACAGAATAAGAAATTAAGAACGGTGCCTTTTCACTGTGATGCCTTTGGACTTAGAACTCATAAGGAAAAAAGAACTTGATTTTGAACTTTGTAACTTGAATTTTCAAGGTGATTTAACCGGTGATTCATGCTCCCTGGGAATCTGTTAACTTAGTTTGACTTGTGGACATCACTATGCTTTTGGCCTTTTATTATTGGAATATCTTTGAGCATATGTTATGGGAAAATCACTGTTGTTATTTTATCACATTTCTATAAAATTGTGATGTCATGATCTGGGACAGTAAATTCAATCAAGAGTGAATTACTAGTCCTAAATACAGGACAGCAATACATTTAATTACTTAACCGCTGGGGCTTTTAGAGCCTTGTGAGGGATAAAATCACAGGCCCAAGAGGAGAAACAATGAGTAAGAGTTGGGGATCAACTTCACTGAAGATGGGAGCACTGCCCTGAAGAGCTGCTGCTGGTCTCCCCAAATGGGGATAGAGGAGGCTGGCTCAGTCAGAGGAGCATGCGACTCTTGATCTCAGGGTCATGAGTTCAAACCCCACGTTGGGCATAAAGCTTACTTGAAGTAATAATAATAATAATAACAATAATAATATAGAGGAGGGATTACAGTTTCCCCTAGGTACGTTACAGCAGTGTCCTCGGGCTGTGCTCCAGGCTAGAGGTAGCAGCGCCCCCTGGGAGCTTGCTAGAAATGCAGACCCAGGCGCCATGGGGACCCATGCAATCAGATGCTGGGGGGTGGGGGTGTCTGTGTGTGCTCCCAACAGGAAGTGTTTTCACCAGCCCTCCCCCCAACACTGATGCAGCTGAAGTTTGAGAACTCCTGTGTTGGAGAATTAAAATGTAGGGAACAATAGGACAGGAACACTGTCTCTCATTTCTGATGTTTCCTTCCACAACCAGAGTGACAGACTTCTGATTTGCCAGGGACTGTCCCACTTTTAGGACTCAAAATTCTGTCTCCTGAGGAGCCGCTTCTTCCTAGGCACCCTGGGAAGGTGGTCACCCTGTCCACGAGGGTAACACTCCAGGCCTCCCTCCATGGTCTCTCCCCTTCCTGTGGTTTATCTCACCAGTGGCTTGAAGAGAGAGACAGTGAGATAAATGAGACTGAGAAAGACAAATGCTGTATGATTTCACTCATATGTGGAATCTAAAAAACAAATGAATAAACAAACAAAAAGCAGAATCAGACCTATAAATACAGAGAGCAAAGTGATGGTGGCCAGAGGGATGGGGGGTGTGAGGAAGAGAAAAATGGGTGAAGGGGAGTGGGAGATACAGGCTTCCAGTTATGGAATTAATAAGTCACGGGGGTGAAAGGCACAGCATAGGAAGTCTAGTCTACGGTATGTTAATAACCTTGTATGGTGACAGATGGTAACTATGGTTTCGGTGAGCATAGCATCATGTATAGACTTCTTGAATCACTAAGTTTTACACCTAAAACTAATGTAACATTGTGTGTCAACTATACTCAAATTAAAAAATTTGTCAAAAAATCCTAACGAGTCAACTATGAGTCAGAAAATAATGATATAAAAAATATACTTTAGACTAAGGCAGGAAGAGTAGGGGATGGAAGGAGAAAGGAAACGAGGGAGGGAAGGAGGGATGGTGCTAGAGATGGAATGTTTCTGTCCCCCCCCAAATTCATGTGTGGAGATCTAACCTCCAATATGATGATATTCGCAGGTGGGGCCTTGGGAGACAATCAGGTCATGAAGACAGAATCATGAATGGGATTAGTGCCCTCACAAAAGAGACCCTGGGAAGTTCCCTGTCCCTTCCACCGTGGGAGGACACAGCAAGAAGACAGCCGTCTTGAACAGGGAAGAAGCCCTCACCAGGCACCATCTTGGCACCCTGATCTGGATGGACTTCTAGCCTCAGAACTAACCTCAGGTCTGTGGTTTATAAGTCACTCTGTTATTACAGCAGCACAACCAGACCAAGGTGGATAGAGGGATGGATAGATGGAGAAAGAGATGAATTAATCAGTTTTACCTTCTCAACTTTTCTAAAGCATGATCTTCGTTCCAGTATTATAATTTATACTCCTTGGTATTCTTCTAAAAAATCAACATACTGGTTTACATGCTGTAACCTCTCAATAACTGTGTGAGTGGATTAATTAAAGAAAGAGAACTCTTTCTCCTTGCTCAGAAACTATCACTTGTTCATCTAATCAGAAACTTTGCTCCTAAATGAGTATCATTGTTAGGGCTACTGCTTCGTTTTTGGTATTTTCAGCTCTTTCTTCACATTTATGTTCTGCTTGCAGTGCAATTCTCAACGGTCTCATGGCTTTGTTATTCTAAACAAAGCTCCAATCAAGGCTACCATAAATAAGCATGTTCTTTTTCCACTGAGAGGATACAAAAGATTATTCTCACTTCCTAAAGACAATCAAGTCACGGAATCCTTATACTACCTAAAAATTCAAATGTTTCCTACAGATCTACTACATAAAAGATACTGTGCGAGTTTGTGTGTGAAATAGCGGGATGAATAAAACATCATCCCTACAGTCCAGAAATTTTTTAAAAACTCAGTACATGACATAATGTTGGAAACTCTTAAAAGAGATGAGCAGGGGCGCGTGGGTGGGCTCAGTCAGATAAGTGTCTACCTTCAGCTCAGGTCACTATCCCAGGGTCCTGGGATTGAGCCCCACATCGGGCTCCCTGTTCAGTGGGGAGCCCGCTTTTCCCTTTCCCTCTGCCTGCTGCTCCCCCTGCTTGTGGTCTCTCTGTCTCTCTCAAATAAATAAGTAAAATCTTAAAGAAAAAAAAAGATGAGCAAAGCGTGCTATTACTAAAGAAAATAGTAACGGGCATTTGGGGGTGCTTAGCTACGTGGGAGCCTCCCGCTGGTGTCCCCTCAAGGACTTGGGACAGAGAACTGCATGGAGGGCTGACGGTGGGGTGCTCAGCTCAGCTCAGTGCTATCCGGATTTAATGTTGGAATTACTCCCCATCTGTATTCACAGGCGAGTGAAGCCCAGGACAGTGAGGCACCATGGGCAACCAGAAAGTCAACCTGGCAATGACACACTCCGTTTGCTTTTTAATAAGCATAACTCTGTCAGCTGAGCCTAAGCACAAAGAAGAAAGAAATCAAGGCCAATCGAGGGATTGAGAAAAATCTAAAGCCTTTAGTCCGTAACTTGAAATGGAACCCACGAGTAGAGAGGGTGTCAAAGGTCTCTAAGCTGGAGAAGTCAGCATGAGGAAAGGGATGGAATGTGGGAAAATCAGAATATTCTCTAGAAACAGCAGTAGCTTGGAATGACAGGAGCAAGCTGTGTGGGTGCAGGGGGAGCAAGAAAGACAAGCCAAAAAAAAAAAAAAAAAAAACCCAGAAAACAAAAAACCCAATGGAAACCTGGAGATGAAATGCTCTGAATAATGGATTTTGAAAAAGCCTGGCAAGGAAGCACCATTAGGAGTTGAAATTTTTTAAGGTTCACGTTAATCATTTTTTAAAATTTTATATTATTTTAAATATGTATGCATGTTATATGTTTAGGATCATGGCTGTGGCAAATAAATACTCCAAAAAATAAGTGCCCAAAGGCCTAAACAAAGCAGACTTACGAAAGAGCTCTGAATATCATTAATGCATCCCAGGAGGCAGGAAAATAATGGTGTCAGAGAACAGCATTGCCATGTACAGCCCATCCAGAAAGCAATATTTATCCTTTTTATCTTTTTATTTATTTATTTAACAGCATCATTCAGAGTAAGGGCCTTGAGGTAAAAACACAACGCTAAAAATCCTCACCAAGACACAACCAGCTCCAAAACCTGCCAGTGACACTATCAAATTGTGACCTAGTATTTCCAGAAATTCTAGGGACCTCAGGAAAGAAAATATTGAGTCAGATTGCGCAGAGCCTGGCATCCCTTTGAAGCAGAGTAGAGACACTGTTCCTTCTTACTCACCCTCCAAAGTGACTGATAGGTCTTCCTTTGCTTTGGGATTTATGGGTACCTTTGGTTGATGAACGCAACAGAGTAGGTTACACCCCTGGTGGTTGCTGCCAGGCATGAGTAAACATGAAGGAGAAACCGTGGGGAGCGAGAGGGGCATCTGTCATACACAGTCAGACCTGGAAAGTACATGAAGATCTCTGAGCTTCTGGAAAGAGATGTGAAATGGACCTCCATCCGGCCAACCTCTCCTCCACCCTTGGCGGTAGAGAAAGGTTCCTGGCAGAGAAAGGTTCCTGAGTCAGCGTGGGCTGCTGTAACAAAATACCACAGACCAGTGGCTTAAAGAACAGACATTTGTGTCTCATGGCTCTGGAGGCTGGAAGTCTGAGATGAAGATGCTTCCAGACCCAGTGTCGGATGAGACCTCCCTTCCCAGATAGCAGATGTGTGTCCTCACATGGCCGAGAGTAGAGAGAAATTTCTAGTCCCCTCCTCTACTTGCAGGGGCACAAATCCCATCCCGGGGCCCCAGCCTCATGACCTCCCCTAAACCTAACCTCCTCCCAACACCATCACATTGGGGATTAGGATATCAGCATATGAATGCTGGGGGACACAAGCGTGCACTCTATAACACAGAGGGACAAGCATATAACACAGAAGGGGGTAGGAAATGATCTAGTCTATCTAGCCCAATCTTAGTCTAGTGTCAGCATGGCAGTTACAAACCCAACTATGTAGGACAGCTCTGCCTCAGAATGATCCTGGGCTTTCTGGTTTTTTGATTTATTTGTGGGCTTTTTTTTTTAAGTTTTTCATTTTAATTCCAGTACAGTTAACAGTGTTATATTGGTTTCAGCTGTACGATATAGTGTACATTACTCAGGACTGATCACAGTGAGTGTACTCTTAAATCCCCATCACCTGTTTAACCCATCCCCCTGCCCATCCCTCCTCGGATAACCATCAGTTTGCTCTCTAGTTAAGAGTCTTCTTCTTGGAGTCCCTGTGTGGCTCAGTTGGTTCAGCGTCTGACTCTTGATTTTTGGCTCAGGTCATGAATCTCAGGGTCATGAGATGGAGCCCCATGTCCAGCTCTGTGCTGAATGTGGAGCCTGCTTAGGATACTTTCTCTCCCTTTCCTTCTGCCCCTCCCCCACTGTCTCTCTCTCCTTCTCTCTCTCTCTCAAAAAAAGAGTCTGTTCCTTGGTTTGTCTGTCTGTCTCTCTCTTTTTTTTTTTTTCCTTTAGAACAATCCTATTTTATCTGCACCATCTTGGATTATGGTGGGTAGAAAGCAGAGGTGCCCACAAAGGACAACATTGGGGCTCACTCCCCAAACGTTGTAGGAAAACAATACAACATGAAGTTTTCAATCAGGAAATGGCTTTTGAAACCCATGAACATGAAACTAGAAATCACCAGAGTGGTAGTTAAAAGTACTAGCTCCTTTTTTTTTTTTAAGATTTATTTATTCAAGAGAGAGCACAAGCAGAGGGAGGGGCAATGGAAGAGGGAGAGAGAGATCTCGAGCTGACTCTGAGCCAAGCATGGAGCCCGACATGCGGCTGGACTTCACGACCCTGAGATCATGGCCTGAGCCAAAACTAAGAGTTGGACGCTCAACCAAGTGCCCCAAGAGTACTAGCTTCTTGAGTAATTTATCAAATTAACAATAACACTTTCTCTACTCTCTGCATGTGTTGAAGTAGTACATTTCAAGTGGATCAAATCTTTTCAGGAGAATTCAGACTCACAGAGTATATTATCATTCATATTTTGCCATTGAGGGAAGCTAAGTCTTACATTTATGATAATTAATGGGTCAAATTCATTTAACATATACATCCTATTCTAAAATAGTCTGACTCTTCAAAAAATCCCCTGGGTATCTTTAGTCGTGGGCATCCTTTACAAGTGACAGCCCGGAGGGGTGATTAGGAACTGCCGCCATCAGGTACTTCTGGCACAAGGGGTGGGCAGGTAGAGACCCCAGCGCCACCTCACCTGCACAGTGTGCCCCTTACCTTCCATCTGTAACATCAGCCCTATCTCAGCCCCTGTTGGAGGGAACTGAAGAAACCCAGCTTAGCAGCACAGTAATTTGGGTTTCTCTTGGTTTCAACAGCCTGAGGGATGCATTCAAGCTATTTAGATTACACTACCACCATAGTCTTGGCCCATAGCATCCCCCAAGTAGGGAAATTGCCTGCCTCGGGCGTTATCCATATCCCCGGAGTATTTCCCCATCTCGCCTACGTCTCTCTCTGCTGGAACCCACCCTGCTCCCTCATCAAGTGGCAGTGATGGACTCCTGGCCATCCCTTCCAGCCCCCACGGAGCCCCTGCTGCCCCTGACACCCGAGGACCAAGGCAAGGGTTCTGCACCATGATCCTCTGGGGAGCACTCACTGCCATCTTCAGCTCAAACCAGAGTCTCCGGCCCTGAGCCATCTCCTCCCTAGACCCCTGGGGTTCTGGGAGGGAGGTCTGACAATCTGGCTGGAGAAATGGGAACAGTGACCAAGCTCCTTCCTTTTCCATCCCTGCTTCCTTCGTCAGCACCCCAGAGCCAATAGGTCCTAGTAGGTCCCTGACCTTGTCCTGCCTCCTCCCACTGATGGCCTACTGTAGCCATGGTGGGTAATAGCGACCAATAACCACCAGCCTTTACATGTAAGCATCCCACATGCCTAAGCACTGTCCATCCTCACCAAATGCTCAGAAATCTCCCTGTTCAGCTGAGAAGACAGAGGCACAGAGAGGCTAAGTCACACAGTTGGAAGGGGCCAAGCAGGGATCAGAACTTGCAGATTCGGCCTCACCCTACACAGCCTCCCCAATCCCAGTCCTGTCAGTCAGTGGGAGACCGAATGAACCCTGTGCCTGGAGGCGTGCCAGTTAGCCCTGTAGGGTCTCAAACCCTGCGGTATATAAGGACAACCCCATACTCCTGTCCACAGGAGAGATCTCAAAAGCTCCTCAGCCTGCAGTGTGTGCCTACGCGCGCACGTTCACCTCTAGCAGTGCTGCCTTGCTCTGTGGGAGTCCCCGTGGAGATAGAGCTCACTGCTACCTGTCCTCCCCTCCCCCCACCTCTACACAATCCTTAAAGGAGACAGGAGAAATGCTCACTCATCACTTGACCTTCGAAGCATTGCTAACTCCTTCACACCTTCAAACACATGTTCCTCTACCATTTCATCCCTACTATGGACTCCTGTGGTCACTAAGAACAGCAAAAACCTCCCATGGAGGAGCTCATCAACAACCCAGGCAAGGGTCCTGCTGCTGAGGAGACTGGTCTTGGTGCACTGGGCCACAAGGCTGCTCAGTTGTCACTTGGCACCCAGGGACCAGTTTCTCTGCTTCTGCTTTGGGGCCCTCAGAAGAGTCTCCCAGAACCAACTCCATTTCCTGCTGTGCACCTACTGGCAGGCTGGCCCTGGAAGGATGCACAATGGGGATGGAGGCTGTGTCTCCCTCTGCTGGTGTCCGCTTCTGGCTGGACTCCATGGTCCTGCCTGTGCCCCAGGCGGCTAAGGAAAGTGTGCTCAGTTTTACTTGGATCGCCTCTTCCTTCAGCTCCCCTCCATCCTGCACCATCCTAGCCAGATAGAGCCCTGTGAGGACAGCAAGTGCCAGGCTGTACTCAGATGGCAACCCTCTTCCTCTCTTTGCACAAACCCTCACCTCGGCCCAGTGCTTGGACCAGCTATCCCCCAAGTCTCCCTTCTGTTAGCTGAGTTCTTCCCCCGGCCACTTCTGTCCTCACGCAGATAGATTTCTGGTGGTTCTGCCCTACCAGAAGGAAGGAGTGGATCAGTTTTGGTTCAAGCTTGGGCTGCCACCCCCACCCAAATCTTCCAGCACCATCCATAGGTAAGCAGCATAATCCATGGTGTGTAAAGGGTTTTCTGGGCCAGTTGGGAATGTTCTGGAGTTAGACGGTAGTCATGGTTGCACCACATTGTGACTGAACAGAAGTCACTAAATTGCACACTGTTAAGCAGTTAAAATGGTGAATTCTATATTATATGAGTTTTATCTCATTAAAAAACAAAGACAATTAACTGGGCTGAGTCATTAAGAAGGAACATTGACCTGAATTCCTCCCAAGTTTGCCCAAGAGTGAGTCATGGTCAAAAGGAAATCAATTGTACCCTCAGACAAGGCTACCTCAAGATCACATAAAGTCAGAATGTGGTACAAATTCTGCAAAAATGGACACTGATTTTGAAAAAGTCAAGGCCATCATCTGTAATGACCTGGCCATGTGGTGTTTGTTTGTGAGAAAAGCAGTTGGTTTACACCCAGAGATGTAAGGTCTAGAGAAGCAATAAACCCTTCTGTTGGAGCTGCCTTGTGTCATTGAATTCTCAAAGGTCCTGGAAACACATTCTGCTCCCCCACCCTCAAAGCAGGGCCATCTCTTGGCTGTGCGCGTACCAGACTGGAAATAGAAATGCCAGCCTTGGGGAGAAGTAAATCCACTGTGCTTTGGGTGGAAAGAGGACAGCCAGGTGAGCTACCTGCCTCTGGGGGGTTACTGAGAGGTTAAGGGGAAAGCCCCTTGAGGTTGGCAAAGGAAAGATATCTCATAGACACAAAGGATTACTTTTTCTAGATCCAAAACTTTACTCCAAATATAAGCAAATGGCCCATGGCATTGAGACTGGCCACAGTAAGGTCAACCCAAAGGAGCATGCTCAAAAGGGCTGAGTCCAGACATCAGTGCATTTCTTGGTCTGAAAAAGCTTGAGCTTTGCAAAAAGTGCCTGTCATTTGGGTGACAGTCATGCATACTTATTAGAGCTCAGCTCTAGGAAAGTGTCATGAGGGAGAGCCGGGGTCATATCCTCTGGACTTTCTGGTTTTATGACTGCACCAAGAGAGAAAGTAGAGCTAGAGGGGCCTCGTTGAAAGCTGACCCAGAGCAAGCAGCTGGAAGCAGCCTGGCCAGGTGCAAATCACCCTTGCCTTTCTCTGGTCCCTTTCTCCAAATCGTGAGCTCGGGTTTTTCACTCATCTTTTTTTGTTTGTTTGTTTTTCTCACCAAAGCTCCCATGCTGCCTAAATGTACATCCAGGTGTGGGTTCAATGAAATGTATGAATGATTTCATCACACTGCTGTCAATGAGGGTCTGAACATTTGGAACATGGGTCAGGAAGGTTTATGGTGGACAGAAATTCTGTAGGGAAGGGAAGGCATGTGCACTCTTTCTGGCTTTCTAGGCCTTCACCAAGCAACCCTGAGGGCTTCATGTTGTCCCTGCCAGAACTCTGGCCAATCCTCAAGGAGCCTAGGATTTAAGGGCTAGGAATTAAAATCTGTGCTCCGTGGAAACTTAGCTTTTCCCTGATCATTTCCATCTGTGGTCTAATTGCTTTCTTTGTGTGAATGTATTAACATTTTCCATTCACAACGTCCATTCATACAAAGATCAAATACACTTCTGTTCTTTACATTTATTTAATTAATTTCTGCTAGCAAATTTCACTAATGTTTGTCTTAATTTCTTTGCTTTGATTCTAGAAGCAATTCCTGTGCTTTGACTCTCTTCCTTCATTTCTTGAAATAATGTTCAGTGTCTTTGCTTACTCCCTTGTATTTCTCAAATGTGGATACTGAGTTTGGATGCATGATGCAATATTTTGAAAGGACAGATGAACTTGAATCTAATTGCCCTCATCTAGTTAGTCTATAACAACATTACCATTAAGCCATTTTCTTTCTGCATTTTTTGAGGTAAAGATTAAATGTCACTTGAGGACACATGAACTTGGGACTGCAAATAATATTATCCACTTAAAAATATCTTTTGTAGGGCGCCTGGGTGGCTCAGTTGGTTAAGCGACTGCCTTCGGCTCAGGTCATGATCCTGGAGTCCCAGGATCGAGTCCCGCATCGGGCTCCCTGCTCAGCGGGGAGTCTGCTTCTCCCTCTGACCCTCCCCCCTCTCATGTGCTCTCTCTCTCTTTCTCAAATAAATAAATAAAATCTTTAAAAAAAAATTTCTTTTGTAATTCTTTTCAAAACTCCTATTATCACACTATCATTTAATTACCCCATGAAATGGAGAGGACAGTTGATGTCATTTCTTTGAATATAAGACAACTGAAGTCATAGGGAAGGAAATTGCCCACCCCAAAGTCATATGGTTATATAATGGCAGTGCTATATTTTCCAGAAATTTCTGGCTTTTGTCTTGCAGCATATGGCTTATTTCACCTGATGCCCAGAGAACCAGAATTGCAAAGGGTCCTCAAATCTATAAGCTCACCATGAATTATTTATGACAGATGACTACTACTCATTGGATTTTTTACTAGTTTTCAAATATATGCAAAGGTTATGGCTAGTGAAATAAAAATGCATTTTAAAATACTATTGAATTCACAGTCATTTTTAGACCTGTATATTCTTAGTCACTGGATACTGAAATAAACAAAGGTCCTCATTCTTGAAAGGGGCATCCATGAACCACTGTCATTTACCATGGAATCAGAAATTGGAAGCAAAGTGAAATGAGAAGAGCTTACCTATTTCATTCACAGTTTGGGGATAGAGTTCTGGAGCTCTGTCCCTTCATCCTGTCTTGGTATTTACCCAACCCTTGGTTCGAGGAACACTGATGTGACATAGAATTCACTCTGCATTCTGATTTCAACTTCACTATGCTAAGTGTTTTCCTTAACCACACTGTTTCATGCCTTTTTCAAATCAAGCTTGAGAAAATCTCTAGCCATTTTTATTTGAGAAGTCTTTTCTCCCTCAGACAATATCATATGTGGCTGCTGATGCAGATAAAATGAGCTTATCCCAAATAGCCACAGTGTAAAATTTTTAATTGTTCAGGATTACAATTTCATGTCCTCCATGATTAACTGCCCTCCTCCCGCATCATATACTGTAAGCAAAGGTGTCCTGGGATAGTCTCCTATCTCCAGTCTCCAGTCTCCTGGAGTGCTGGGAAAAATGCAGACTCCTGGGCCACCCCAGCTCCCACATGTTTTTGGATTAGGACCCAGAGATCTGCAGTTTTCATTAGCCTTCCTAGTGACTCATCTGAACAGTCAAGTTTAAGAATCACTTCCATGGTATGATCTAGTCAACAAAGTCCCACTTTCTATTGTGAGAAATGTGGGTGAGAGCTTACAAAGAACAAAAGGTAGAGATCTAAGTGAATAAAGTTTTGAGCCTCCATATTCAGTTAAGGGGTGATTGTGCTCCTTGGCCATGAGTCAGCACACAGAGGACAACAGGCTCTCAGAGAGGCTGGTGGGTAACTTTTATCAGGCAACTGAGTGCCCATTCATTTTGGAAAAGGAAGCAGGAATTCAAAGGTTGCAAAAGTCACCCAGGATTATATTATAAAAGCTATTAAGCTTATTCCTGAAGATTTTTTAAAAAGTATATTCTACATATTATCAATGAACAAATATCATTAAACTGAAGGTTGCTTGCTCAGCTTCTTTTCTAACTATTTTGTTTGAAATGGATGTTCTTGCTAATTTTAAAATAATACCAGTTTGAAAAAGTTTAGATGAGTGATCTGTTATTATAAAAGTGGCTGTTAAAATTAAGTCCTTAAGTAGAATTCCTTGGAGAAAGGGCCAAATGCAGGCCTGGAGCAGAGGAAGTAAAAGATGATCCTGGAATACTCTGTGCCCAAAAGTAAGATAGTGCTCAAAAATGATGTGGACGTGGTCTAAGACTCAGGAACCAAACTGAAGAGATTCCCACTGGCCAGACCAGGGACAAGGTGAACATTGAAATGAATAGTAAGTGCAACAGATTATGCTCCTCTGAACAAAATCAGAATCTGTGAGTACACATTGATAGATATGTGTGTGTATATATATATACGCATATATATCTAGAGAGACAGAGATGGAGAGACAGAGAGACGAGAGAGAGAATGGGAATGGAAAATCTTGTCCTTACAACAGAAAGCTAACTAGTAAATAAAGAAGAAGTAACGGGGTTAGGAAATCATCAATAGATCCTAAAACTAGCAGATGAAAGTTTAATGAGAAGCCACATATTGACATGGTCTCAAAGTATCTCCCCAGAAATCACTTGTGAATTCCAAAGTGAAAAGTAAGAACTTGATAGTGGAAAACAAAACTGGCAGATGCCATGTTCACCATGCGGTCAAATCTAGCATCACGAGTAGCAAGATGAGCTGACATCAGGTGCTGCCTGGCAAGATGCTCTGAGAATGGCACAACATTGTTTCTGGAGTATTCTTGCTAAAAAATGCATAACCTAAATCAAATTATATGAATGTATCACACAAACCCAAATTGTGGGTATTCCACCTAAGAACTGTCCTGCACGCTAAAGCAATGTCAAGGTCAAGAAACACAAAGAAAGGCTATTTCAGATTAAAGACTAAAGCATCTTCTGAATGCATAATTCTGGACTGGACTCTGGACTGGGAAGAGTACTCTCTGTAAAGGACAGTATTGGCAATGGACAGAATTTGAATGTGGGCTGTGGATTAAGTTATAGTATTGTATGATGTGAAAATTTGTGATTTTGATTTTGATAACCGTACTATGGTTATTTAAGATAAAGCCCTTATTCTTTGTAAATGTACTCAAGTATTTAGAGGTAAAAAAAGACAATTTACTTTTAAATGGTTCAGAAAAATAGAACAAATACAAAGAATGATAATGCAAATGTAGCAAAATATTTAACATCATGAATCTAGATGAAAGGGACCAGGTACTCTTTGTACTATTCTTGTAACTTTCCTCTATCTGAAATTATTTCAAAATGTTACAAGTTTGTAAAAATAAATTTCTCCACTGCCAAAATTATTAAAAGTGAAATGTCACTAAACACAGAAGCCTCCCTCTACCGGAAGGAACCCAGCCCTGCCAACACCTTATGCCCACTGAGACCTACTTCGGATTTCTGACCTCTAGGACTTTTAGAGAAATGTCAACCAAATTCAGTGTGTAGACATTGTTTTTATCCTAAGTGAAATAAACTTACTCTAAGCGGATACTTTTGACACAATCAGGACAGGTTGAACATGAGACTAGATATCATAGGATAGGCATATATCAAGGGATTATTGTTGATTTTGTTGGGTGTATTGTAACTATGTGAAGAAAAAAGTCCACACGCACTAGAGATATATTCGGAGATATTTACAGGTGAAATGCTGTAATGTCTGGGACTTGCTTTAAAATGTTCCAAGTTAAAAAAAAAAAAAAATCAACCAACTATCAGCAGCTGTTGAGGCAAGGTGATGGGGGTACTCATTATACTCTTTCCTCCTCTTTTGTGTATGTTCACACATTTCTACAGTATCTTTTTTAAACTTTACAACAAAAAGGAAAATCTTTCCAAGGAAATATTTCTTTGTTAGATGACCTTATGAATAATGATTAGTAAGTAGTAATTTGGTTTCTGTCATTTTCTCTTCAACTTTTTGACATTTGAATGCAGGTTGAACTGACGTATTTTAAAGAAAGCAGTATTATACATATATTTTAATATTATATATATGCTATTCATCTGCTCCCATATTTCTAGAGAGATTTAATGATGAGGACAAGTATTGAAAACACTTGTGTGCATGCTGTCTGTTCTTTTAGTGATAAATCCCCTAATACATCGTGGTTCAGATGACTCTGCTTATCTCCCACTGAGCAACCCCCTCATGACAGATGCTATCATAGTCCCCAGATCCTGCTGCAGGTGGAACATGCCCAGGCCAGCAGGTGCAGCAAAGGACTTTATGCAGACAGCAGGGCAGAGGCACGGGGAGCAGGGGACTCAGGATGCAGGGGCAGTTGTCTTCTGCAGAGCCAAGTCAAAGGGCAGAGTTGACAGATGGAGGGCTGTGGGTAAAGCTGGGGATGAGTCTTAAAGATCAGTAGAGAGAAACTTGGCAGGCCCTATAATGAAGGACATTCTTTGCAAAAAAAAAAAAAAAATGCAAGCCTGAGCAAGGATCCCAGAGCAAGAAACAACCTGGTAGCAGCCTGGAAACCGGATATGGGAGGCATGGAGCAGAGAGGACACACCCAATTGCTGAGGGTTGGCCTGGCACACCCCCGCCAGAGGGCTTCCCAGGCTGTAAAAAATAGCTCCATGGAGAAGAGGCTGGATGGAACACGGCTGGTGGCAAAGGGGTAGATGCAGTGGTCCAGGGGAGAGGCAAGAGAGGAGTTGGGGACACCCCAGAATCTGACCCAAGTGACTGCTGGCCTGGGGGTGCCCTTGCCTGAGCTAAGACACACAAGAGAAGGGAAAATGTGGGGGGAATTAGAACTCATTGAGTTTGGGATATGTGGTGCATGAAGGGCCAGTCACGCAGGCCAGCAGGGGTTTCCAGAGACATCGGGACAGGACTGGCCATGGGGATGGATGAGATTGCCTTAGAAGGGATGTGAAGACAGAAAAGAATATAACGTAGAGGGAAGAAAGGCAGGACACACAGGGAAAGAAGGGAGAGGACCAGAAAGAAGAAAAGATGCCCGCCAGCCTGCACTTACCACTGGTTTAGAGCTGTTGAGTTGGTTCCCCGGATTTGGGAGGAAGTCTGTGACCCTAAGCTGTCTAGTACCATCCAACCTACACAAACATTCGGCTGCCACTAAGACAACACTACACGTTGAGAGCCCCTTCTTATCCTCTCTGTGTCTCATGAAGCTACCAGAATGCAGCATGAGGTCTGTATAATGAATGATGCCTGCAATGGTTTCCAGCAAACTTTGGATCAATTCTTCTAGAACAGTTGGCCACATGACCTTCATTGCTGAGGTCATGGTCATGAACGCATAGATCATTTGATACTGAAATTGATCTCTCTGTCAAGCCTCACTCCCCTCCTGCATACTGACTGAGGGAAAGACACCTTTCTTAAGTGCATTATTACAAAAATACTTTTAATGGAAATGAGAAAGTCTTAAGTTTCAAAAGCTATTTGCTACTCTGATGTTTGATTGCTTGTACTCTGAGGGAGCTTTCCTCACTGCAGTGAAGGAACCAAGTGAGCTTAGATCACACTCCTTTGGGGGGTGTTGGAAAGTGGTTGCTGCTCTTGGAAGCAGGGGCTGACGTCTGAGCCGTGCGGCTCAGCTGGAGAACCTGTGATCTGGTTATGTTTCCTCCACTTCCCAGAGCTGTTTCCTCCCCGTGTTTTTATTAGTGTCTCGGTGCTCTGTGACAAATGATCGCATGCTGAGTGGCTTAAAACAACACAAATTTATTATCTTACAGTCCTAGAGGTCAGAAATCCAAAGCAGGTCTCAGTGGGCTCAAGGTGTTGGCAGGGCTGGGCTCCTTCTGGTAGAGGGAGACTTCTGTGTTTAGTGACATTTCATTTTTAATGATTTTGGAAGTGGAGAAATTTATTTTTACATTCCTGAGTGTTCTCTAAATTTTGTAAGCTTCGAGAGCAGAGTTGCCCAGTAGAAAATATAATGTGAGCCACATGTGGGCTTTAAAATTGTCTAGTAGCGGGGGCACCTGGGCGGCTCAGTCGGTTAAATGTCTGTCTTCGGCTCAGGTCATGATCTCAGAGTCCTGGGATCGAGCCCCACATCTGGGCTCCCTGCTCAGTGGGGAGCCTGCTTCTCTCTCTTCGTCTACCCCTCCCCCCACTCGTGTGCTCATTCTCTGTGTGTCAAATAAATAAATAAGTAAAATCTTTAAAAAAAAATTGTCTAGTAGCCACCTTAAAAAGGATGAAGGACTAGGAAGAATGATCTTTAATGATATTTTGTATTTAGCCTAGTGTATACACAATATCACTCTGACGTATAATTAATATTAAAAATGTATGATGAGGGATGCCTGGCTGGCTCAGCTGGAGGAATGTGTGGCTCTTATTCTCAGAGTTGTGAGTTCGAGCCCCATGTTGGGTGTAGAAATTATTTAAATAAATAAACTTTAAAAATGTATAATGAAATATTTTCTATATTTTTAATTTCAGTATCGGGCATGCAGTGTGAGGTTTACACCCGCAGCCCAGCCCAGCCCTGGCTTTCCCCATCATCTGTGCCCAACGGACACCTGTGTGTGACAAGGAGCTATAGCACCTGACAGCAGAGCTCCAATTACTAAGCAAGTGTTTCTCTGTGGAATTCAAAAGGGCTTTTAAATTTAAATATTTTTAAGAATTTTTACATTGAACTGAATTGAATTTTGGAATCAGCACTGATCATCAGTTTGCTCTCAAGTCCAAGAGCCACCAGTGGCATGATCTGTCTCGCTCCAAACCAGTGACGGGCTTTACATCACTGGAAGGTCGGCATGTTTGACTCATCAAAGGAGAAGTTAGTTAAGCTCACTTTTCCCCTTTCACTGAAGTTCATTCTGTTAAGGAAACTGTACATGCCCAAAAAGTAATTCAGGCTCATACCTTGACTCAAGATAGCGGGTCCTTTACAAATAAACAACTTTGAGTTACATGTTTGCAACATCCATCAGAAATGATTTATCTTAATAACATTTCAATCCTTACTAATGACATGAAGCTATCTGGTTTTACATGAGCTGAGCCTATTAGCTCAGTGGGGACAAAGTTATGTCTGGGAATTCGAGATTGCTGGTTGAGGCCATAGTCTCAATGTATAACACCAGGACCATCCCATAAATGCAAGATTTAGACAGGACTCTATAAGGTGGGACAGGTGAGAGCGTATGGGCAAACGTAAACCTTAGATTAATGCTAAAAACAACTAAAAGTTCATGCATTAAAGTTGCTGTTTAGTGACATTATTTTTATATTGAAAAAGGCACATCGTTTTTTAGAAAATAAAACCACAATACATATCACCAGGTTCCTGTCAACAACAACATAGCAACCAGCTGGTATATGATTCATTTTTCACAGGAGTATTTTTAGATTTGTTTTGACTTGAACTCCAACTGTTCCAGGGTACATTTTGAGAAATAAAAATTAGTCTACAAAAGCAAAGAGTAAATAATGAGTAGAGTACTTAATATCAAATTGCTATTGCCCATCTAATAGTTTAAAAATCATTAATAATCATGCTTGAAAGCCACAAATGGTCTCCATTCTTTGATAATACTCTACTAATGGAGAGTATTTTTCTCATTGCTTAGAATATGCATTACCCATGGTGAAAATTGAAGTTATAAGACTTAAATCTGTCTTTTCTTAAGACTGTCAGTCTTGGGGCGCCTGGGTGGCTCAGTCAGTTAAGCATCTACCCTCAGTTCAGGTCATGATCCCAGTGTCCTGGGATCAAGCCCCACCTCGGGCTCCTTGCTCAGTGGGGAGCGTGCTTCTCCCTCTCCCTCTGCCTGCCACTCCCCCTGCACGCTGTCTGTCTCTCTCTCTCTCTGTCAAATAAACAAATAAAATCTTAAAAAAAAGACTGTCAATCTTATGCTATTAAAAAGTAACATGAATACTTAAAGAAAAGTCACATTTTATTCATGCTTTTATTCAAGAGATAATGTGTGATACTTACTCCTGATATTGGTGGAGGATCTTATTTTAGACCAAGCCCTTCATGTGAATAACTAGGAAAATGGAACAAAATATAATAAACATCTGTGAAGATCCCAGAGATACAAGAAGCTCAGGAAAGTGAGCCTGACATTTGATCTGACTTTTTCTTCTTGAGACATTTGCCAGCTAAAAGCAGACTGAGGGCTACATGTTCAGCTTACAGAGCAGCAGCTGAAAAGCTAGCTGGGACTGGAACCAAGGTAGGGGGTGGTTGGAACAATAGAGGTCCAGAATCCCGTGAAATCAAGAGGCCTGAGTAAATACCTAAGCATCCCAGTATGGACATCAGAAGAGCTACATCTTAGAGCCAGGGGTGTCAGAAATAGGTTACCTCACAAAGAATGAGGCCCAGGTTCAAATCAGCTCAATCTTTGTATTAAGGACTCATCCTCTGTGAAGCAAAAGTAAATTCTCTCTTGAGGACTATACCATCTCATGGAGCCCCAATTTAACTATAATTACATATAGAGAAATATCTGCCATGTATATAAAAATAAGCAGGAACCCAAAAAGATTGATACTTACTGAAAGCTAAGAGGAAAAAGTAGACACCAAAAGAGACTCTGAAGAGATCTAGATATTACAATTTATCAGGCTCAGACTTTAAAATAACTACAAGAAATTTAAGGTTTTTAAGAAATTAAATAAAAAGAAGTGAATTTCAGCAAAAATCCAGAAATAATAAAATAATATACAAAGTTCTAGAAGTAAAAAGTTATCTGAACCCACAAATGGGTTTAATAACATAGATTAAAAACAATGCTAGTAGACAACTCAAAGATAACTCAGAAGAAACGTGTCCATGATGAGCCATAGAAGGATAAAGACTGGGGGAAAAAAATCACAAAATACCATGAACAAACTATCAAAAAGACCTTAAACAATCAATAGTATATTTAAAAGATCACAACCAAGTTAGATTTTTCATGGAAAGTCAGGTTGCTTTAACACCTGAAAATAAATCACTGTGACTCACCACATTAATAGAATAAAGGAGAAAACACTCTGATCATAATCAGCACCAGTCAATGAGAGAATGAAATTTTTAAAGTTATAAAATTTACAATATTATCAAAAACATCAAGGAGCTAGGAGTAAATCTAAAAAGAGATGTACAGAACATCTACACTGTGTCAAGGGGTCTGAGAGTTTACCCAACTTGCAAGCCAAGTTATTCTGCTACAGGTGCATGGATGTTGGCAGAAGATATAAGACTCCTGGATCAGAGACAAAGGACAGTGTAATATTCACAGCAATGTGGTAGCCAGGGCATCAGCATCTCGCCAGTTTCTCAAGCCATGATTCCTGCGGGGCAATGTAAAGAGTTCCAAGTGATGCCTGCACGTAAAGGATGTTGCACTACAGGACAGAAACCCTGACTTTAGGGAACTTGAATCTCTTATAATGGGTAGGAAGCCTTCCTGACCTTTGCCTCAGAGAGAAGTATTACCATTTTCTTACTGAACAGTCATTAAACTTACCCTATCCTCTTGGATGACATTCTCCAAATCTTTGAAGGCTATTTGCTCTATAAACACCCTTTAAAGATAGTCCAGACCAAAGCGCTTCTGCTTATAGACATTCAAAAACGTGAAAGATCCACAAGGATTGGGGCGCCTGGGTGGCTCAGGTGGTTAAGCGTCCAACTCTTGGTTTTAGCTCAGGTCATGATCTCAGGGTGTGGGATCAAGCTCCAAGTTGGGCTTTGTGCTCAGCATGGAGTTTGCTTGAGATTCTCTCTCTCTTCCTCTGCCCCTCCCCCCCACTCTCTCTCTCTCTAAAAATAAAGAAATAAAATCTTTTTAAATAAAATCTTTTTAAAAAAGATTCATGATAATTGTCCTTCAACACACAGAAAATCATAAATTATTGATGAAAATTAAAGAATAATTAAACCAATGGAAGTCTATGTCATGTTCACAGACAGGAGATTTCATTTCACCCAACCTGATTAATAGATTCCATGAAATCCCACTCAAAATCTCAGGAGTTTGTTTTTTAGACATTTAATAAATTTATTCTAAAATATACATGTAATTCAAAGAGCCAGGAATAACCAATACACCATTGGAAAAGAAGAGGGAAATTGGAGGACTTACATCACCTGATATCAAGATTTACTATGCTTTCTATAACTAAGTAGCATGGTATTGGTACAAAGATGGGCTGGTATCTATCAATGGGACAGATGAATGTAATGGAATAGAGGGGCCACAGATATACATGCACACTTGATTTATGACAAAGGTGTTTCTCCAGAGCACTGCAGAATCATGATATTTTTTACATAAGGCTAGATCAATTACACATCTAATGGAAAACAATTAAATTGGATTCTTTACTCACATCATACACAAAAATCAAATTCAGGTAGGTTGTAAATCTAAATGCAAAAGCTAAAACATTAAAGTTTCTAGAAGATAATTTAGAACATCTTTATGACCTGGAGTAGGCAAAATTTCTTAAACAGAAAGAAAGGAAAATATTGATTAATCAGTTACATCAAAATTAGAAATCTCTGTTTATTGGGCACCTGGTTGGCTCAGTCGGTGGAGCATGCCACTCTTGATCGTGGGGGTCTTGAGTTCAAGCCCCATGTTTGGTGTAGAGAATAAATAAATAAATAAATAAATAAATAAATAAATAAATAAATAAATCTCCAATGGGATACTGCCACATACCTATTGGAATGACCAAAATAAATTTAAAAAAAGAAATCTCTGTTTATCAAAAAATATTAATAGAATAAAAATTTAAATCACAGTCTGGGAGAAGATATTTGCAATACTGATCACTAAAGATGGACTCATACCTAGAACACACCAAGAATTCCTACAAATCAAATAGAAAAAGCCAGACAATCCAACAGAAAACTGGACAAAGATTTGAGTAGGCAATTCATAAAAGAGTATATCTAGAAGACCAAAACACAGATGAAGATGTGGCTTTTTGGTAGAAGGAGAAAAACACATACTAAAACTGTAATTCGAATCAGAATTGCTAAAATACTAACAACACCAAGAGTTGGCAAGGGTCTTGTGCAACAGGAATGCTCACACCGGTGGTGGGAAGGTAAGCTGGTACAGCACTGTGGGAAAGTGCTTGGTTTGCAATATTGGCTAAAGCTGCCTAAGCACACACCATACCTACCAGTTCTTCTCCTTAGTACATGTACAGAAATGCATACACTCTGCACTAAAAGACCCATACAAGAACGTCGATAGTAAAGACACAGAGAGAGTGAACCCCAAATGCAGTCTCATTATAACCTAATCTCAGAAGCCAGGTACCACCCCCTTCTTCTATGTTTTATTCAAACAGATCATTTATGCACAATCACATGGATTATCTAGGGCACAGTGTAGAAAGGCCCAAACAAGCATGTAAATACCAGGAGGTGGGGGTCAATGGGGCCATTTCAGCAACTGGACACTACAGACCCTGTGTGAAGGAGGGAAAGCACAGGATGAAGGATCCTAGGTGGCAATGTACTCTAAAGAAGGTTTGACCAGGGCTGTCAGGGAGTCCATGAGCCAAAACAGGCCATCAGCAAAGCACTGTGCCTCCCAAGAAGGGAACTGGCTCCATACCCCTGCCACGCTCAGTCATGGGCAGGAACAGCTCCTGGGCAGCAAGGCATCTGGGCAACAGTGACCTAGAACTGGGAGAGCTACAGCTGGGCCCTTGGTCCTGCAGTGGGAGGTCTGGGAGGCATGTTCTCACGGCCATAGGGAGCCCTATGCGGGGCTCGATCCCAGGACCCCAGGATCATGACCCAAGTGAAAGGCAGGTGTTTAACCCACTGAGCCACCCAGGCACCCGTCAAGCACTGTTTTGAATGATTTTATGAGTCCATAAATCCAAGTGTCCAGTGATCATCTTAACCAGGCCATATGACCGTTAGACATACATATTTTTTTAACTTCTCTAAAACCCTGTGGGCTTCAGGTTCTTATTTTGTAAAATGAAGATAATGCTGACTCAGAGTATTCTGTAGCTCACCTGCCAAGTGAAAGCAGCATACTATCGTGATGAAAAAATATCTTATTTCAACAAATACTCAAGTGAGAGGCCAAACTCCAGGGGGGAGATACGCTAACATCCTGTGGAAAAGACGTGATGCCCAGGGGTGGAAGTTTGCTGCACAAGAGATAGGCTATCCTCCTCCTGAGGGGCCTGCCCAACCTCCCAGAGGGAGAAACCCACTGAGATCTCTGTGAGGCAGCTGTCCCTGCCTGAAACATGACACAGGACACATCAGTAGGTGCGAGGTGAATTCTTCCGGAGCTGGGGAAAAGCCAGCAATGTGACAGGTGGTCCCAAAGCCTTATTTTATGGATGAAGTAACAGAGACTCAATCGGCCTACAAACCTTGGCCAAGTTCACATGGCTAGGGGCTGGGACTCAGACCCAGGGCTGTCTGATTTCACATATTCACTTTCCAATGCCAGAGGTTCTCACTCACGGCACAGTCCATGGGCCAGCAGGATCTGCACACGTGGGAAGTGGTTCGAAGGGCAGATTCTCAGGGCCACCCCATACCAGCTGGATCAGAAACTCTGGAGGTAGGACCCAGCAATCCGTGTTTCAACAGGCCTCACAGGGAGCTCTGATGGCTACTCAAAGGTTATGCCCATACACCATACCATGCTTTCTCCCAAAGGGAAGCTCATTTTTGTTTTTAAAGACCTAAAAGCAAGGCAGTTCTGGGGCACCTGGGTGGCTCAGTCAGTTAAAGCATCCAACTCTTGGTTTCAGCTCAGGTCAGGGTTTGGGGGTTGTGGGATCGAGCCCCGCATCCAGGTCCACGCTCAGTGCTGAGTCTGCTTCAAATTCTTTCTCCCTCCCCTTCAGCCCCACCCCACTCGTGTGCTCACACTCTCTCCCTCTCTCACACAAATAAATAAATAAAATCTTTATTTTAATAAAGCAAGGCAGTTCTACACTTTACATAAATATTAAGATCTCCATGTTATAGTTTGGATTTGTTTCCATCTGTTCTTTACTGGATGAAAAATAGGGACCCATCATAGGCTGGTTTCTGTCATAGGCTTGGGACTTTGTCTAGGGGATTTGTTATTAAAGCTGATTTACCTAATCTCTCTGTCCCAACTATACAAGGGAAAAAATAATATCCAACAAATCTTACAATGTTGCCATGAGACATACAGTGCTCAAAAATACGTGTTGAATGGCTGTAAAAATCTCATTGATTGAAGGCAAAGGGATTTATTATTGATTTTCTCAGCCCATGAAAGATTTAAGTTCATGGATATGAAAATGTTTTGAATAGCAAATAACATAAATAGAATATTATGGTGGATTATTAGGAGCAGCAATAGAAGTAGAGCATTGTGGTAAAGTGTGATTAAGTGATGAAGAATTCAGACTCTCTGGGCTCCAATCCCAGCACAGCTTACTGGCTAAGTGACCTGAGCATGTTACTTACCCTCTGACTCTCAATTTCCTCTTCTGAAAAATGAGAGAATAGAAACTATTAAGAGAGATTAAGTGAGTTCATACCTACTATTTGAATACTAATGAGAAATTTTCCTTGACTATTCAGGCAGAACTAGATTCTCTCCCCTGAACTCAGACAACATTCTGTTCATACAATCATTTCAGTGGGCGCTGCAGGATGCCCAGGAATAAATTACAAGATGCCCAGTTCAATTTAAATTTTACATAAACTAGGAATAATTGTTTAATGTAAGTATGTCCCACTTATTGCAGGAGACATACTATACTACAAATATTCTAGAAAATTATCCCTCGTTTATCTAAAATTCAAATTGAACTGGACATTCTCCCCCCCCCCCAAATCTTCAAACCCAGTTTATCACCCTCACTTTGGTGGGGAAGAGCCTTGCCTTACTTAACTTTACATCCTTGGAACACAGCAGAGTTCCCAGCACACAATAGGTGTGCAATAAATCTTTGGTAAATGAAGAGGAAAGACTTCCATGAAGGGCAGTGCTTCCAACATCAGGCTGCTCCAAGTATTTTGTTGTTCTAACACAGCTACATGACTTGAGTGTCAGGCTAGCTAATTTCTGCAGACTCCAGTGATCTGGGCAAGTAGCATTTGCTTTTTAGTTAGTGCCTGGAAATTATCAGGGGGAGTTTAAATATGCCTAAATTCCACACTGTAAAACTGAGCATTCCCTTTTAGCATGACAAGGGCCACCATATTGGAAAACAGAGCCAACACATCTAGTCAGCATTCTGTAAGAACTTTCTATGTACCATGTACCGGACTAAGAACAGGAGACACAAAGATGGATAGCACATGGTCTATGTCTTTCAATAGTAGATTTTACAATCTAAATGAAGGGGTAGAAAAGAAAATAAACCCAGGAAAAAATGTTGGTTTGAACTAAGGGATTGGGGCCTCAAGAGGATCACACATTAGTTCAAAAAAGAACATTTTGTTTCTCTTTTCCAAGCAGAGAAAGTTTCCTTGGACATGCATCAACCTCAGGGGTCTGCATCCTGCTTTCAAAATACAGAGTGATATAGTTCAGGTCTGTGAACCTCCTCTCCCTCCTGAGAGACTTTGAAAGCTCAGCTACTTTGGCTAACAGACTTGAGTTGAACCCTGGGAACCAACTTTCCTTGTATCAAACTTCTTTTCTTTTTAAGGTGGTGATGAACACAGCCTTTGAAACTAGATCCTTTTCTGGAATCTCTCAAACCAGAAGCCCTTTGCTATGCTATTTCAAAAACATTTTGATCTTGGATTTTATCAACCCTGGGAAGAAGGGTAGAATATGGCAAAGGAAGAGGAGGAAGAGGCAAGAAAGGGCCCAGAAGAACACAGGGAACTCTCCTTTGCTTTGCCATCAGAGCTAATGAGCAGCCACATCCATGGCACCCCAGCTGTTCATATAATAGCAGGACTAGTAAAAAATAATTGGATTTATAATAGGCCTTTAGCAGTCAAGTCATCGCATGAAGCTGAGCCAGGGAATTACAAGCATGAAAAATTAATCAGTCCCTCAAATGGAGCCGTGTGAAAAGAAAGGGATGAGTTTCTGAGATGAGCAGAGTGGATTTGATGTGTGCTTACCTCAAGATGGATTCATGCTGAGTGAGAGAGAATCACGCACAGACCCAGGTCTTCAAACTTCCTGAGACATTTGTTCTTCTTCCCCCTATTATTGAAGTGTCTCATTATTCATCTTCTGAGGAAGAATGAAGTTTTGCAGGGCTTAACTCTGGTTAAATCTCAAAATATTTTAAATTCCATCACCCAAGATTTTACTTTCAAGAATCATGTTATTTATTTCTGTTAAGATTCTTTTTTTCTTCTTTTTTTTATTGTTATGTTAATCACCATACATCATTAGTTTTAGATGTAGTGTTCCATGATTCATTGTTTGTGCATAACACCCAGTGCTCCATGCAGAACGTGCCCTCTCTAATACCCATGACCAGGCTAACCCATCCTCTCACTCCCCTCCCCTCTAGAACCCTCAGTTTGTTTTTCAGAGTCCATCGTCTCTCATGGTTCCTCTCCCCCTCCTATTTCCCGCCCTTCATTCTTCCCCTCCTGCTATCTTTTTTTTTTCTTAACATATATTGCATTGTTTCAGAGGTACAGATCTGAGATTCAACAGTCTTGCACAATTCACAG
>NC_138378.1:46216848-46227306 GCF_054177405.1 Leptonychotes weddellii
TCCATCTTTGCAGCCGGTTTCCCCGCTCCGATACCCGGGAGCTCTGCCGCACTCAGGCACCCCCAGTCTTTCTGTGACCCCGAGGGTCCTGAGACCACACTGTCCCACGAGGTTTCCACCCCCCGCTTAGCCACCGGAGTGACGTCCCTCAGCGGAGCCGACTTCTAAAAGTTCCGATTTTGTGCTCCGCGGCTCTATCACTTGCCAGAAGCGGCCAACGGAGGCCCCTCCCCCGCCGTCTATCCTCCCGAATATCGCCTCAGATTCACTTCTCTGCACGTCCTACCTTCCAGAAAGTGGTCACTTTTCTGTTCGGAGAGTTGTTGCTCTTCTTTTCTTCGATCTCCTGTTGAGTTCGGAGGTGTTCAGAATGGTTTGATCCCTATCCAGCTGAATTCCTGGGACCAGACGAAATCCAGGTCTCCTACTCCTCCGCCATCTTGCTCCGCCCCCATCACCCAAGATTTTAATGGATATATAAAAGAGAAGCAGGAAATTGTTCCGTGGCTGACTAAAATCACAGATGTTTCAACCTGAAAAGGTTCTGGAAGGACATCTTTTCTAACTCTGCATTCTAGATATAAGGAAACTGAGGCCCAGAAAGGGCAAGCACATTGCAGAATCTGATCACCCTGTGAGCATACCAAGCCCTACAGCAGTCCCAGCCCTCCTCATGCATGTGAGGATCAATAAAAAGGTATCAACTGAAGGCATAAGTCTCATTGGTCGAAGGTAAGGTGAGATGCATAAGTTTCTCAGTCCCTCACTGTATCTTGTTTCACTTCTTTTTTTTTTTTTTAAGATTTTATTTATTTATTTGAGAGAGAGAGAATGAGAGACAGAGAGCATGAGAGGGAGGAGGGTCAGAGGGAGAAGCAGACTCCCTGCCGAGCAGGGAGCCCGATGCGGGACTCGATCCCGGGACTCCAGGATCATGACCTGAGCTGAAGGCAGTTGCTTAACCAACTGAGCCACCCAGGCACCCCTCTTGTTTCACTTCTTAACAAGTCTTATTTATTGCTTAGAGAATGCAGGCCCAACTAGACACTTTAAATTCATTATTATGACTCTCAGCTCTGAAATAAAAGGACTTCTGAGGGAAAATTTATAACTGAAGTACTTTAGCACTTCAGGGAAGTGAGAGATCAAAAATCCTTGTCCATGTGATTGTTTCTGTATCCAGAGAACATTTTGTTTTTACTTAATGAAAGGCAAAACGATGATGCACCTGAAGGCACACAGGCAGAGCCTGGATAAGCACCCGCTTTCCTAACTCCCAGACAAGGGCTTGAGCAACAACTCCCAGCTATGTCGTGGCCTGTGAAAGACCAGGCTCCAGGGATGCTTGGGTGGCTCAGTTAAGCATCTGCCTTTGGCTCGGGTCATGATCCCAGGGTCCTGGGATCGAGTCTCGCATCGGGCTCCTTGCTCAGCGTGGAGTCTGCTTCTACCTCTGCCTGCTGCTTCCCCCCATGTGCTCACTCTCTCTCTCTCTCTGACAAATAAATAACATCTGAAGAAAGAAAGAAAGAAAGAAAGAAAGAAAGAAAGAAAGAAAGAAAGAAAGAAAGAAAGAAAGAAAGAAAGAAAGAAGAAAGAAAGAAAGAAAGAAGAAAAGAAAGAAAAGGAAAGAAAGGAAAGGAAAGAAGAAAGAAAGAAAGAAAAGAAAAGAAGAAAGAAAGAAAGAAAGAAAGAGAAAGAAAAGAAAGGAAAAGAAAAAGACCAACCAGGCTCTATGTTTCCCAAAGCAGTTGCCCCTGTGTGGGTGGAAATGACATGCAGAATACGGTATTAAGTAACAAACCCACCTAACATTTCCATCTTCATCCTAAACAGCATTACAACTCTAGGTTTTGGTTTTTGGTTTTTTTTTTCGATTTTTATTTATTTATTTATTCATGAGAGACAGAGAGAGAGAGAGGCAGAGGGAGAAGCAGGCTCCCAAGGAGCAGAGAGCCTGATGCGGGACTCGATCCCAGGACCCTGGGATCATGACCTGAGCCGAAGGCAGACGCTTAACCATCTGAGCCACCCAGGCGCCCGACAACTCTAGGTTTATTCATTCAGTCGGCAAACATATTCTGAAGACCTACTGTGTACCAAACTGGGTGCTGGGGGTGCCACTGCCGGGATCCAGTTGGATACGTATGGGGCCTGTGCTGCAGAAGCCCACCCTCAAATGGGAGAGAAAACTACAGGGGCACAAAGAACTCTAGAAGCTTCCAAGAAGTGAAATTTTGAGTAAAACACAGTGTATGTGAAACACAAAAAAAGCAAGTGCACTTAATAACCAGGGGAGAGAGAAGAAAAGGACATGGGCTATCAGAAGAAACATTCTTTGCCTCCTACAGTTAGGATCTTACGGATGGGCCTTGATACTGTGTCGGTAGCCTGAAGTACTCAAAGGGAAAAGGGACCCCTCTGGTTGTAACAACCTTATTTTGACTCAGCACCAGTCTTTCTTGGACCACTCAGAAAATGTATAACTTTTCCAGGGGCTTGTTCCTCATCCGTAGTGACTCCCATTCAAATCAACATGTCTTCTGCGACTCACCATCCCCAGGAGAGAGGGAGGCACAGCCCATTCATTTCCTGCTCCCACTCTCAGAGCATCCACCAGAGCAGTGTTCAAAGCCCTGGTCTCAAGAACCCCTTCCACTTTCAAAAACTATTGAGGACTCCAAAGAGTTGGCATTTATGTAGAGTGTATCTGTCGATGTCTGCCATATTAGAAATTACAACTGGGAACAGTTCAAAGTATATAGTATTCATTTTTAGAAAGAATAAACCTACCACAAGTTCACATAAAAGATATATTTTTGTGAAAATAACATTTCTTAAAATAAAGTTAAGAAGAATAGCACAGTTTTATATTTTGGCAAATCTCTTTTAATAGCTATGTTCCCATCTCTGCTCCTGCATTCAGATTCAGTCAATAAATTATTTTGTTTGAAGTAGATTAATATAACCCAGGTTTACAAAACCATGCTCTTGGGAAGAAGAGGAGCATTTTAATAGTCTCTTAAAGTACTTGTGGATATTATTCTTTGGTACTACACCAAAACTCAACAAGTGATACTTTTTAACAAGTTACAGGGAGGAATCTGAACCTATATCAATGAACTGTACACATTCTGTGATTAAAATCATGGGTCTGTCTTCCATTTTGAACAGGCCTTTCCATCTGGCCTTGTTTGGTAGCATCATGCGCTGCTCATTTGGAAAATACTGACTCCTGAGTTCTGCAAACAGATCTTCTAAACGTTGACTCATTTCATTTTATAAGACCCAAAGTCTCATTTTTAATACCACCACTGATCTCATCAAAAAGCCTGGAAGTACTGGAAAGCTATCCAAGTTTTCCAAACTTCTAAATTTCACTGAAGAGCTTGAATATTATTATTGGCAACAAATATTGCCCCTTGTTGTTCATGAAATGATGGGTTCCTTTTTGTTGTTGTTGAGACAATGTCTGCTGGACATCCAATTTTGAATAACTCATTGGTTAGTCATTCAAATAAAAATGGGGTCCTATGAAGGAAAAGCTGCTACTTGAGCTTGTAAATCCATCACACAAATGTTTTTCCCAGTGACCTCTAGTGCACTTGGGTGCCACTGCTGTGATTTGTTCATCAGAAGTCTTAACCCACCATTGCTTTTGCAACATAAATATAAATGTCAACACAGTGCAAAGGCAAATACAACTTAGTATTATTATGAAAATTGCTTTCATCGCTTAGATCCACCAAAAGGGGTCTGTGGATCCCACTTTGAGAATGACTAGTCTGCATGCCCAAGGTGGAGGAGAGGCCCTGCATGCTGGAATTTGATTTCATGGTTCTCTCCACTTTATCTCTTGGGAGTGAGAGAAAACTAGGGTAGTAAGAATAGTCTTCAATTTACCCACTGGGGCATGATTTGTGTTCCTTGAGACCCGACTTTGGTTTAAGTTTACTGAAACTTCTTTTTAAAATGCTGACATCAAAAGGAAAACCTAAGTCGCTACCACATCAACAGGTACACATTTAATGCTTCCTGGGTACAGAACACTGTGCTAGGTAAGAGCATGCAAAGAGCAGGAGGCATAGTCCTGTCCCTGAGCTTTCTGCACAGACAGAAGGGTATGCAATAATACAAGGCAGCATTTCCTGTCGGATGCGTACAGATTAAAAATACAGCAGCTCTTTAGGAAAGAGAGAGATCACTTAAGCCTGGAACATCCACATCCTGGATAGGTCCAGATTCTTCAACAAATTTATTGAAGACCTACTATGTGTTGGACCCCGCTCTAGGTACAAGGAATATAGGGATGAACAAGACAAAAAACCCTGACTTCATGGAATATACTTTAAAGGGAAGGAGACATGGGCTCCCTGCTCCTTGGGAGCCTGCTTCTCCCTCTGCTTCTCTCTCTCTCTCTCTCTCTGTCTCTCATGAATAAATAAATTAAAAAAAATCTTTAAAAAAAAAAGGGAAGGAGACAGGCAATAAGCAAACAAATACATCATCTAATGATAGGCATCTATCTAGTTTTTAAAGAAAACTAAAACAAGGTAAGGGGACAGATTGCGTTGGGGGTTTGTTTGGAGAGGGTACTATTTTGGACAGCGTAGTTAGGGAAGCCCCAAAGAAGGTGACCCAGGAGACAGGATCTCAATAAAGAGAATGAGTGCCTATCTGTAGGAAGAAAGCTCTACGCAGAGGGAACTAGACATGTAAACGCCCTGAGACCAGATCATTTGAGGTTCATCTGAGGACCTGCAAAGAAGCATGTGTGCAAAGAAGCATGAAGCAAGCCTGGTTCGTTTGAGGAACTGCAAAGAATAAGAGAAAATGGGAATCTGATTAAATCCTGGATAGACTGAGAAGCCACTGCAGGTTTTGAGGGGCTTCATCACATACCCTGATTTAGATTGTTCAGACACCACTCTGGGGAACTGACTCATGGAAGGTCACTGGAAGCTGGGAGAAGACGGAGAAAGGTTGTAGAAATCCTGGTAAGCAAAGACAGGGGCTCAGAGTAGAGTGGTCAAATATGCTAACTCTCTTTGGAAAGCAAGGCAGACAGGATTTGCAGCCATTGACTACATGGAGACAATTAGAAAAAGAGCAGAATGGGGTGCCTGGGTGGCTCAGTTGGTTAAGCATCTGCCTTCAGCTCAGGTCATGATCCTGGAGTCCAGGGATCAAGCCCCTGCTCAGTGGGGAGTCTGCTTCTCCCTCTCCCTCTGCTCCTCCCCCTGCTCATGCTCTCTCACTCACTCACTCTCTCAAATAAATAAATAAAATCTTTAAAAAAGAAACATTAAAAAAAGAAAGAAAGAAAAAGAGCAGAATTGAGGATAAGTCTTGGGTTTGAGGGTTGAAAAATCTGGTGGATGATGGTACCATTTACTGTGAAAGGGAAAACTGAGAAAAGTATGTGAGGGATAGGTCCATCATCAGCTCTGTTTTGGATACACTGTTTGAGATGTCTATTAAACATTCAAGTGAATATGTTGAGGGAGGTATTAAATATATGATTCTATGTCTGGCGTGATGGGCGTGGCAGAAGGCAAACTTGGGACCAGAAATATAAACTTAAATGTCAGTAGAATATAAATGGTGTTCTGAGACGCAGGACTGGACAAGACCGGGACAGTGCAGAGAACTGGGTCAGGACACTGCAACACAGAAAAATCATGGTGGAGCAGAGGAGCCAGCCCAGACCCTTAGAAAAGGCAGCCAAAGGGAGAGGAGGAAAGCCACGTGAACATGGTGTCCAAGAAGCTAAGGGAGATGAATGATAAGGAGGAGTGATTAATAAACTGTATCAAACACTGCTAGGGGGTCAAGGGAGATTAAGCCTGGGAGCCAACTGTGGATTTGACAAGAAGGGTGTCGGTAGGGGGTGGGGGAGGCGGAGTTTTGCAGCCTGACCACAGCGTGTTACAAGAACATGGGAAAGGCGAGGACACATGAGTAGAGATTTACATTGCCGGCCATTATTGCTCCACAGTCAAGCAAAGAAATGGGACTGCAGTTGAGGAGGACATGGTGGAGGCAGAGAGGGTTGTTTTATTTTCTGCTGGAAGTTACTGCATTCAGCATAGTGGAGTGCTCAGAGCAATAATTTAGCAGATAGGCAAACTGCATTTTTGGGGAGAGAAGAGGAGTAACTACCACAGCAGACTCCTTAAGCTGATGAGTGGGAATGGGATTGCCAGCCTTTTATGGAAGTAGGCAGCATTATCCAAATGTAGGTACTTTGACAGATTTGTTAGTGGAAAAGTAGATTATCCTCTCCTTGCTTCTGTTTTCTCTGTGATGTACAAGATGAGGTTGTTAGCTGATAGGCAGAGGTTTGAGAAGACAGAAGGTGGTGTGAATTACCAGACAAATGCATGATTGAGGTTGAGAGTTGGTTGAAATGCGTAGCCATACATTTACAGTGAAGGAACCAGAAGAACCTCACAAAGAGATGAAATTTGAATTGGTCTCGGAAGCAAGGAGAACACTCAGGCTCAGAGATAGTTTGGACACTGAGTTAAAAAAAAGTGTTAGAAATATAAGTGCATTGAAATCTGGCACTCTGACAGTCTTATTCATGGCGACAGTAGGTACTGGATAAATGTTTGTTGGATAAAGGAATGAGTGAATGGAGGGATGGATTAGAGAATGCCAAGACATATCCAGAGAACAGTGGGTGAGGGTCATTTAGTTCTTTGGATGTCACTGGGGGGGGATCAAAGCTGAGAAACAGATAGGAAATTACTCAGGAAGATCTTGAACACCTCGATAAATGTTTTGGCCTTAAACCATCAATACCTGGCACCAATAACCAAGCTTGTTGATAGAAGTTCTGCACTTCATGGAAGCAGGACTTGACCCCATTCCAGACCATAGGAATCTGAGCACACTCTTCAGAGTTGGGCTCTAAAAAAAAAATGCTCTAACTTGGTAGCGTGACAATCCTACCAGTCACATTATGAAAACACCCAGCATGTGCATTTCAAAAGCCAACATGTCCACTTAGATCTCTCTTCGGACATAGTACAGGGCTCAGGGGAGAACAATAAACCAATTTCACAGGGCCCTTCAAAGTAGAGGGAGAATGTGCAATGTGAACCCACATCAAAACAGCATGTGTCTCCCTACAAGGTCAAAGAGGCCTCAGAGTGGTGATTCACAGACAACATGTACCCTCAAAGCTTTGTTGTCTCCACGGTCTTAAATGGCATTTAATTGGCTTGCATTTTAATTCCATAGACCTCTGGGGAGGAGAAAGGAATGTTGTAAAAGAATTAGAAAGCATTTTCAAAGGGAATCATGTTCCAGAGACAGAAAAGGCCATCCAGAAGCTTTTAGGAAACTCTAGGGCATCAGAGGCTGGGCAACAGTTCTGCCCCACATCCTTCATCCCGAGGCCCCCATAGCTCAAGGACCATCATGATCATGAACGGTGAGCAGAAGAAGAATCGTCACAGATTTTTTGACTCAGACCTCCTTCCAGATATCTTTACCCTGTGCTGGGTTCTCAGGCTTCCACCACCTAAGGAATTACAGTTGGAAAGAACTCAGAGCCCATGTCATCCAATAGCCCAGGTAATGCAGGAACCCCTTCTAGACGTCTCTCCTGCAGCTCACCTGGCCCACAAGATCATGCACTTGGCCACCATGTTTGGGCAAGAAGTTTAAGAAATGGAAAAAAGCAACAGAAATCACTCAGCAAAAAAGCACGTCTCCATAAATTATTCTCACTCAATATAAAACACAATGAATAGAACTGAAGTTCTTTGAAGGTGGGAGTATTTCTCAAGAGGGGTGTGGCCTTTTGCTGCGAGCTTCTGCTGGGTGGCATTTTCACTCAGCTGGCCTGTTCCTTACTTTCCTGGTGCCCATAGCCTCAATGTCCCGGGCCCTGGGTATCCCCTGAGGCAGGCCAGCAGGCAGCACACAGCTCTTTTCTGTCTGCTGACCCCATCCCCTCCCTCTCTGTGGGGGGCCACTGAGGGAAGCACCGACTTTCAGCACCACCAAGGCCTGAGCCCTGCTCTCAGGTTAATTCTCCTAACAACCTGGTGAGTTGGGTACTACTACTATCCCTATTTTACAGATGAGGTTATATTTTTTTTTAATTCTTCCTTCTTTTTTATTAACTTTCTATTTGCATTAACTTTAGATTTATAGAATGGTTGCAAAAATAGTACACCCTTCTCCCAGGTTCCACTAATGTTAATATTTTATGTGACCAGAGCAGGATGATCAAAACCAGGAATACTATTAACTAACTACAGACCTTATCGAGAGTCTCACTGCTTTTTCCACTTATGTCTTTTTACCTGGAGCCAGCATTGCATTTAGTGCTTATTTCTTCCTCTTGTCCTCCAATACGTGACAGTTTCAATCTTGCTGCATCATTCATGACCTTAACATTTTGAAGAGTATGAATGGGTTATTTTGTAAAATGTTTTGATCATTTGTCTGAGGTTTTCTCATGATTGGGAGGAAGTAATGGATTTGGGGCCAGAATACCCCAGGCGTGCTTGCTCTCAGTGTATCCTATCACAGGGTTGTTACTGGTGATGTTAACCTCGATCACTTGGTTAAGAAGATGTTTCTTCATTGCAGAGTTACTACTTTTCACTTTGTCATTGGCATATATTTGGGGGAAAATACTTTGAGAGTATGCAAGTGTCCTGCATCTCCTCAAACTTTTAGCATCCATTGGTGGGTCCTGTCTGCAACAGTACTGAGAAGTTTGCCTAATAGTGATTTTCAATTTCTGTCTATCTACATTTATTAATAGAAATTTTATAAGAGATGTCCCTTCCCCTCTATTTATATCTTCAATTACTTATTTATAGCAGTAGGGGCTTATGGACCGTCACTTTTTTCTATGGGTTATAGTCTAAAACTAGCATTATTTATTTTGTTGCACAAATTGTTCTAGCTTTGGTTTTTGAGAGCTCCTTCAGGTTGGCTCCTGAGTTCTTGTGACAAGCTAGGACAGCTCACAGGCAATGACACTCCAGTGGCAATGAGAACACTAAGTACAAGGACTTTGGCTTCTAAACATCATTCTCCAGTAAAATGAATCAGAGCTCCTTGAAGGAGGGGTTGATTCCAGGACCATGGGAGAAAAATTTCAAGGTGAACTTGAAACATCTTACGGTAGCAGAAGGCAATGAAATTCTCAAATAAGTTTGTTCGTTGCTGTGCCTGGCACCCAGTGGGTGCTCAATACGTGTTTATAAATTAAGGTCACAACAGCAAGTGCTCAGACCGCTCCAAATATGTGTCCAGGATCACCGGGTGTTCCTAGTGACGACTCAGAGAGCCCACAGTGAATTTGCCCAGCCCACCAGCCTGAGTCACATCCCTGGTACACACCCAGGAAGGGGGCCCAGGACATTGTCATTAATACAGTCTCCGCATCAGGCACGCTACTCTGCTGCCTCATGCCTGCTGTGGGCAGAGATACAAGCAGCCCCTATGGGTCCTCTCCGCACATCCTGCTTGTGTTGCTACCCTGTGGTTCATGCACGGCACCTTCCACGCTGGGTGGACCAGGCCTCAACAGGAAGGGGGCGCCCTGCCTTCTACACTGCAGATGACAGAAAGATACGATGATTTCTTAGATACAACTGAGAACAGTGCCCGGTAGGTGCTATATGTCCAACAGCTGCTAGGTGTTACCATTAATATCAATATCTCTAGGAGTTTAGAAACTGTTTCTTCTCCAACAGCTTTCCCAGTGGGTTATGCTCTGGCCTCTTAGAAGATATACTTAAATACAATGAACACTGGAAGTTTCCCGTATACATGCAGTCCTGGGTTGGGGTCCCCAGGAAGGCAAAGCCTGTGCCCCAAGGTGAACAAGGGGAACAGGTGACCAGAGGTTGAAAGCATTTGCACTTGATTCTTCCCCAAACCCTCCTTGGCTGTTTGGCTGGTTGGGGTGGAGGCAGAAGGAGTCAGGAGGGCTAATGTGGACTGGAAAAAGTGCCAAGAGACCTTGGGACCACTTTCTTCACAGCAATCCCATCAGAAACGTCTACCTGCATGGCCTGAGTCCTTCCTGACATTAAGAAAGAGCCTCAGGTCATCAGGGAAATCCAAATCAAAACCTCAATGAGACACCACCTCACACCAGTCAGAATGGCTAAAATTAACAAGTCAGGAAACGACAGATGTTGGTGGGGATGCGGAGAAAGGGAAACCCTCCTACACTGTTGGTGGGAATGCAAGCTGGTGCAGCCACTCTGGAAAACAGTGTGGAGGTTCCTCAAAAAGTTGAAAATAGAGCTACCCTACGACCCAGCAATTGCCCGACTGGGTATTTACCCCAAAGATACAAATGTAGGGATCCGAAGGGGTACATGCACCTCGATGTTTATAGCAGCAATGTCTGCAATAGCCAAACTATGGAAAGAGTCAAGATGTCCATCGACAGATGAATGGATAAAGAAGATGTGG
>NC_138378.1:46227406-46267696 GCF_054177405.1 Leptonychotes weddellii
ATTCTTAATCTCAGGAAACAAACTGAGGGTTGCTGGAGTGGGGGTTGGGGTGGGAGGGATGGGGTGTCTGGGTGATGGACATTGGGGAGGGTATGTGCTATGGTGAGCGCTGTGAATTGTGTAAGACTGTTGAATCACAGACCTGTACCTCTGAAACAAATAATACATTATATGTTAAAAAAAAAAAAAAAAAAGAAGATAGTAGGAAGGGAAAAATGAAGGGGAGTAGATCGGAGGGGGAGACGAACCATGAGAGACTATGGACTCTGAGGAACAAACTGAGGGTTCTGGGAGGGGGGAGGATGGGTTAGCCTAGTGATGGGTATTAAAGAGGGCACGTATTGAATGGAGCATTGGGTGCTATACGCAAACAATGAATCATGGAACACTACATCAAAAACTAATGATGTAATGTATGGTGATTAACATAACATAATAAAATTTAAAAAAAAAAGAAAAAGAAAGGGCCTCAGGTGGCTTCATCCAGATGTGCTTCTCCGGGGTCCTTTCTGACTAATCTTAACTAACTGAAAGAAGTATCCTAGCTCCTGTGCTGAATGGATCTGAATGAATGTTCTGGACTATTCCACCAGCCAAAATGTTGCCAGTCAGCTTGACAAAGCTTTTGGAGAATTGAATTTAAAAGCCTTTCCCTTTCAAAAAAAATAAAATAAAAGTGTTTCCCTTTCTTCTTTCCTTTCCTCATTAGCACAACCTGCTGACAGTCCTTGACTGTAAAGTGCATGATGTCTTAGGAATCTTACTTCTGGTTGGGAAATAAAGTATGTGTGACTATGAGGCTGATTCTATTTGAATCCCCCCAGAAAAGGGGGGCGTGTAAGATGAGAATGTCACAGTGCTGAGGGGCATGACAGACCCAGAACAAGCCAGTCTGGACCACGACGACTGAGGAAAAAACCCAAAGCATCTCCACACCCCACTCTTGGCCCAGCCTGGCTGGGAGCAAGCAGAATTAAAGCTCATGACAAAAGATGGGGGACTTTACTGAATCTGAGAGCAAAGGAAGCATTTTATTTCCTTGTGGGATTCTGTTTTCAGAACCCATATTTCATGAATTGTTTTTATACTGCTAGCTTGCTCTTTAGACTATTTTTTTGGTAAAATTGTTTAAGTCACACAGTTAAGCATAGTTTGGAATGAAAAAGGGGTGTCATTTCTTGCCTAATGTATCAGGAGGCCCTGGGTTAATGTCCCATAATGGCTGCCGTCAGAAGCTTTACTGATCAATATAAGTAAGGCTGTCACAAAGACCAAAAGAGGATGAATGGGGACATCATAGAGAACCCAGCCCAGGAGGTCAGAGCAGAATTTTCTGATACTCCTCAAGGGTGAAAAGCCCTTCCTGATTTGGGGTTGGGCTTCCAGTGATCACAACCAGATCCCATTACTGAAGCTTCGGACAGGCTTCCCTGACTGGCAGGTCTGGGACTCTAGCCCCCACCTGTGAATATGGGGTGAAAAGGCCCCAGGTAGACAGTCTACATGCACACTAACCTCAGGGTTGGAACAGTTCTCAGGAGCCTTGCTTCCTGCTTTTCTGTAAGCAGGTACAATGCCCCCACCCCCCCAAACCCCACTATCATGATGGTGAGGTCTAAGATCTAGATCTGGGCATGGGGCCAAGGACTTCCATTAAGTTTCCACCTGCTGCATGTGAGTGCCACACAGAAGTTGGGACCAATGTCTCAGCCAATGGCTGTGTTCTCCTTCATTCATATGCCCCCATCAGCAACCCCATAGGCTGAAGTATTCCTGGCTAGAGCAGGGCTTGAGCCATTCTTGGTCTTTGGAAAACATCATCGCAGTAAATATTAATCACATCCCATTTTTTTTCCCAGCATATAACAATCCTTCTAGAAAGCAATTTAGTTGTATGTACCATGGATGCTCTTGCAGTTCTTATCTGACACAGTAATGCCAATGCTGATAATGCAAAATGAGGAAACAGGGTAAAACACAAAGCTCCAGGAATATCTTTGTTTACAACCTTTATTTTGAAGTAAAAACTATGTTCAAGTATCTAACAATAAGAAACAGTTACTAGAAACTGGATTAACTTCCTGGACTAATACCTAGTCATTAAACTTATGGGAACTCTAGTTAAAGACAAAAGAATAAGGTTTTTCATTCTAATACTTAAGCAAATGTATACCTATATAAACCCCATAATAGAGACGAGATTCTCTAAATGTGAAAGACGTTCTGAAAACCTAACCAATTTGTCCTTCTGGAAAAGGTGGGGTCAGGGGGCAAGGGCTGGCTGTAGAAGCAAAGAGAACATTCCTCTCAGACTTGAGTTCTACATGAGAGACAGGCAGAGTAAGCAAGGCTAAAAGAGGGCCCGTTCAGCCACGCCATCTTTCTTCTCTTCAGTCATTTAGCACACAGAAGGAGCTACACTGGTGGGGTAAAAGAAAAAGGGCAAATCCTGTTATCCATTTGGGCAAAACCTACTCCTCCCTTTGACCTTTCCCACAGCTGTGTGCTTTTGCAGGATTGTCTCTCACATTGCCTCCCTCACCCCTAGCTGCAGAGGCAGGCCCTGGTGATGTACCCCACCCCATCCCCTGGCTGGGGCAGGATGGAAAATGCAACTGGACCGCTCTCACCACCTGTAAGGAAGAGCCAGTCATCAGGGAGCAATGGTGAGATTTTTGGAGCAATCCTGACACAGCCTGGGCCAAGAAAATGGATCACAAGTCCTGGCAGCCACAGAAGTTCATCAGTGGACCAAAGTAGACAGAAACCCACACCCAAAGTCTACAAAATAAACCTCACCTCAACCAGCGGTCACGGGAGCCAGCAGAAAATAAACGTGGAGACCAGACAGCCTCCACCCCATGATGATGTACCTCTGGCTTCCCGAGGCCTAGACACCACCCAAAGAGAAGAGGGGAAGTCTCCTGATAAATTCAACATTTCCTTTCTGCTCCTCTCCCCGCAGCCCTTTCCTTTCCCATCCCAAATAGGATTGCCAGATGAAATGCAGGATGCTGAGTTAAATTTAAATTGCAGATAAACAATGATATATATTTTTAAGTATAAATATGTCCCATTCAAATGTCTTGTGTTTGATATGATAAATCAGGTAACCACACCCCACAGAGACAGTTTTAATTGGATTAGCCTGAGGCTCCTAGAATGGACATGGTTAAGATTCTTTGGGAAAAAACAGGGTTGGAATACTGGAAGTTTTATTTTATTAGTACTGTTTGCTGCTGCTTCATTTAACATTTCCTTTTACCACTGAATGGGAATAGATACTCCAGAATAAAATCAGCTCAGTTATTTAAAATGAAATTTCATCTTCTGTGTATTTGAGTAGTACATTTTTACCTCACCACAACAAACTTGGAGAGGCAGAATACAATGTGTGAGGAAGTATAAGGAAAAAATTTCCACATTTTTCATCAGGAAGAATCATAAAGATACTGTCGAAATCTGATGAGTCCAGAAACAAAGATCTTAATATAATTAAAATCACAAAGATAAAGAACTAAAAGCACATTACAAACCTTTAACTCACATGCACGCAAACGCAACACAACACACAAACCCTATAGTAAACGTTACCTTACTGAAGGGTGACCTTTGGAGAATTTAACTTACAATTTTATTCTCTGCTGTTTTAGCATAAGAGCCGCCCTAACTACCACACTGGTTTGTGAGAGGCCTAATTCGTTCCCTACCCCCCCCATACACGTGATCGGCTCCTCTAGCCCCACCCTACACCCCATGTGATTGGTTTCTTCTCTTCTCCCCTCCCCCACCCGTGTGACTGGCTCCTCTTCTGCCCCCACCCCCAGCGCTTGTGATCCGTTTCTTCTCTTCTACCCCGTTGCGTGTGGCTGGGTCTTTCTCTTTAGCCCCCGCCGCTCTGACGATGAGGAGGAAATGGGGGAGAATGGAAGAGAGTAACCAGCTTTGGGGACTTATAAAGTCTAAGATAAAATATAAACATGCCATTGTGTTTTTGAAGGCTTGAATACAAAGTCAACCTGTATTGTCCAAGGAAAGGACTGAAAGGAAACTTTCATGTTTGGAGAGTTGAAAAGGAAAATCTTTGGATGAGGGTCAGAGACCTAGAAAAAACGTCATGTCTGTGGGACGAATGGGTCAGCTTCTCCAGAGCATCTCAGAGAGGTGAACTATACTGAGAGAACTGGGGCTTAGGGCTGTGTTTGGGGGAGCCGATGAAGGCCACGTTGGGCCAAGCGTAGGCGAGAGGGAATAGAAATGCTCACAGAGAAGCTCTTCTGGGGACCCTGGTGGTCCTGGGCAGGAGCAGGCCCCTGAGACCTCCCAGCAGCAATGGGCCAGATCAGGAGCAGCACGCGCTGTGGCGCCCTGTTCAGCTACCAGGGGAAGTTGGGCTGACTCCTTTGGGAAAGGATGTGGTCCTTCAGACTTCACAGCTCAGGCAGGGCAAGGATGTGAGGATTGTTAAGGGTGAGATGGTAGGTTTTCTGCCAGACTGGCTGGGAACACACGGGGGTTGTGATAGTAATATCAGACAAAGCGGAATTCAAGGCAAGAAGCATTAAATGAGTCAGAATGGTACTTCATGTAAAGAACTCCACAGGGAGGGACTGTCATGAGTCTCTGATAACCTTTCCGCTGTGCTGTTTAGAAGTCTTAAATTTAGATTTAGAAGTCTTAAATTTAATTCAGCGTATCAGATGTCAAAGAAGAGATGATTATCTCCTGAGATGCTTTCATCTGACCAATTTCAACATCTTTTTATGATTTAAGAATGTGAAAATTATGATATGTGAATGCTCCACATGATTAATATATGACAAAGCAAAATGTAGCGTTGTTCTTCCTGATAAACGTTACAAGTATTAATGCAAGACGCAGATGTCCAATTTATCCATTATTATTTAACATCGATCTGGAGTCAGTGTAATGTCATGTAATATTATTGTGAGTCAATGTACTTTAGAAGGCAAGATGTCAAGGCTAAATATGGGAATAAAAGAGGCAAAAGTAATATTATTTGAGGATATGATTATATGACTGGAAAACTAGAAATTTCATTACAAATGATTAGAAACAATCTGAATTAGGTTAGGTAGCTAGCTACAAATTTAATATAGGAAAAAAAACTAATAGCTTTCTCATATATAACCAACAATCAGAGGGGTGCCTGGGTGGCTCAGTTGGTTGAGCAGCTGCCTTCGGCTCGGGTCATGATCCCGGGGTCCTGAGATCGAGCCCTGCGTCAGGCTCCTTGCTCAGCCGAGAGCTTGCTTCTCCCTCTCTCTCTGCCTGCCTGCCACTCCACCTGCTTGTGCTCTCTCTCTCTCTCACTATCTCTCTCTCTCTATCTGTGTCAAATAAATAAAAATTAAAAAAATTAAAAAAATAATAATCAACATCAGAAGATATGGGGGAATACAAGTTCCCTTTTATAATAAAATGAAACATGCATGGATATCAGGCAGGATTGCAGACAACAGAATCCACTCTATCTACTTTAAACAAAAACAAGTTTACTACAAGAAATTAGGAAGTTTATGGTATTTGGAGGATACAGTTCCAGGGAGCCAAACTTGAATGCCACAAAATGAGGAGCAACTCTACCTGCAGCAATACCCAGTCACATCACAGGAAGTTTCTAGAGAAGACCCCAACGCTGCTGAACACCTTTGCCATGAGATCTGTACTTCCAAACGGGTCCCCTCTTGGTTCTCAGTGCTGTCTTCCAAAATTTTACCCTGGTGTGTCAGCTCCATAGAACTCGCATCACATGCAGAATGCCAGCTACCACAGAGTCTAGAAAATGTGGTTTTTAGCCTTTGAGTCTTTACAGGAAGCATGGTAGAAGGGAATTGAAGCTGGTGTTAAATGATACAATTTACAGTGTCTGCCATAGCCCCTGAAAAGACTTAACAAGAAACATGTTGGATGTACAATCTGTGCAGAACATTGTAAAAATTCAGTTGAAGGACATTGAGAGCTTGAAAAAAAATGGAAATATGTACCCAGTTCTTCAGGAGAAATAATTAATAATGCAAAGATGTCAGCTGTCCTTAAATTGCAGCCAATCAAAATCCAAAACAGGATTTTTTGAAGTAAAACATTATAAACGTTTTATTCTGAAAGACAAACCTATGAAACTGTCAAGAAAATTCTCGAAGAGAAGAAAAGTGAGGTGGGAACTAGCCTTAACACATAAAAGTAGATTTAAAGGCGGGCGCCTGGGTGGCTCAGTTGGTTAAGCCACTGCCTTCGGCTCAGGTCATGGTCCTGGAGTCCCGGGATCGAGTCCCGCGTCGGGCTCCCTGCTCGACAGGGAGTCTGCTTCTCCCTCTGATCCTCCTCCCTCTCATGCTCTCTGTCTCTCATTCTCTGTCTCGCAAATAAATAAAATCTAAAAAAAAAAAAAAAAGTAGATTTAAAAGCTTTTTCAATGTTGGAAGTTTGGCCTTGGCACATGAACATAGGGACTCCAAAAACAGACCCAAATATATGTAAAAATTTAGTACACAATAAACATGCTCTTTTAAACCAGAGAGGAGATAGATAAATTAATCAATCCATGGGTGCTATTTTTAGAAACTGGTTAAAATTTAAACATAAGTAAGACTTTATGCTATTTCCTTTGCTTTCTCACCAGTAAAAAATGCAAGTCGGGGTAGAAATTTTTACAAGTACAAAAGGTATTAATACATTTTCTTTATTAAAAGATTCAAACATCTAAAGAAATAAACATCTCCAGAAAACAGAAAAGCATTTAAAACAGAACTGACAAACCACAGCCCTGGAGCCAAATCCAACCCACTCTGTGTTCTGATAAATAAAGTTTTATTGGAACACAATCACCCCCACTCATTTACATACTGTCTGTGGCTACTTTCCTGCTACAACATCAGAGCTGAGTAGTTGTGACGGAAACCATGTCCCACAAAACCTAAACTATTTACTGTGTGGTCATCTATACATTAAGTCTGCCAATCTGATCTAAATTTTAAAAAAAAAAAAAGCTAAGAAAAAATGTTCCAATACTGCACTGTTATCACCACCATCAATCACACTTCTTTCCCAGAGTTGACTCAGCCAATAGAGTAGAGCCTTCCAAGCTGTTCTCTATCCATTCGTATGCACAAATGTATGTATACATAGAAATAATTTTCACGTAAGTGAGATTGTATAATATGTACTGTTCTGTAACTTGCTCTTTTCATGTAATATAGCTTGGAGCTCTTGCAGTGCCACAGAGAGGTACCTCATCCTTTTCAGTGACGGCACGATATTATATAGTGAGGATTCAACCATAATTTATTTAACATAACCGTCCTTCCATAGGGAATGAGACTTTCCAATGTCTCATAATGATAAGCAATATAACAAAGAATACTAAATGCATATTTGTGCACAGGAGAAAATATTTTAGTAGAATAAATACTTAGGAATTGAATTACTAAATCAAAGGGCATGCCCTTAAAATTTTAATTTTGATAGTCTCAAAATGCCCTCCAGAAAAAGATACCAACACTTAAACTCTTACCAATTGGATATGCAATTTCCCATTTTATTAAGCCTTGTATGCACACACAATATTGTCTATTCTTGTTAATTTCAGGCACTATGATGGGTAAGAACTATATCTCATGATTTCATTTTGCCTTTCTCTGACTAAAGGAAGTGAGCCATATTTTTAAATTTCTTTTGACCATTTGTGCTCCTGTGAATGGCCTGTTTTCAGCCTTTGCTCATTTTTCTATAACAAAGTTTGAAAATGTGTGTTTTGCTCATTCTACACAGCATTTTGTAGTTCTTGTCAAATTAGTTGCCAACATTTAGAAATTGGAATATTTAACATTTTTTAAATCCATATTTCTAGCCTCTTCTGAATATTTGGAGGCTCTACAACATTGGGCCCCCAATGGCAATAAATGGCTGGAACAGAAGAAAGGCTCCTTTCTCTAGTGGAGTAGGTGTTTCTTAGACCCCTTGTCCCCTTGCAACAGGTCACTGATCTTTTCCAATGACCTGTCTAATCCCTGTAGGCACTTGGTTTTGCAAACCCTGTTCTGTTTGGTCCTTTATCTTTTTTTTTTTCTTAGTGATTTGTAGGAGCTTTTTACACATGTAGGTGTATCCATGTGTCTCTTTTATATATTACAATATTTTCTGTTATTAATTCCCTTTCTGAAAGCTTTGTTTATGCTATCTCTTGATATTCAGAAGTTTTTAAATCTTCATGTAGTGAAATCTATCAGTTTATTTCACTTTAGGACCACTGGGTTTTGTAGTTGCTTAGGAAGGTCTTCCTCAATCCAAGTTTATAAAAAATATAAAAAATATTATTGTTTATGTTTTCTTAAAATGCTTATAGGTACACCAGCTCAATTTCATTTTTAGAGTATTCCATCATTTGCTCATTTATTTGAAATGCCACAAATAGGAGTACACTATTCTGTGCATCTTTTAAAACTAAATAGTATATCTGGAGGATTATTTCATGTTGGTCTACATAGATGTACCTGCTTTATAATAGTTATATTAATGATTCCATTATCAACTTATTTTATGATCTATTTAACCAGCCCCTACTTAATAAACATTTAAATTTTGTCTAGTGTTAGGTTACTACAAACAATAGCACAATAAATATTTGTTTCATTATGCACCTATGTCCTATCAGTAGAATCAGGCCCTAGGAGTTGAATTATCAAATTTAAAAGTATGTATACTTTTGAAAGATACTGTCTACTTACCTCCAAAAGATAGCGAGGCTTATACTCCCACCAGCAATGTATGGGACTGCCTTTTTCCAGCCCATGTGTATTATCTAATTATCTGATCTTGTAAGACCATCTGATATATCTGATAGGTGAAAAATTGTGTTCATGATTTTAACTTCTATTTCTTTTATTTTCAATGATATCAAGCATCCTTTTACGTGGTGGAACCATTTATTTTTTTTTCCAATATATTGTTCATTCGGGTTCTTTGCACATTTTCTAAGATCTTTTTCTTACTGGTCCGCTAATGCTTCGTACTGGACGATGAGATCCTTCTTTTGTGCATTACAAGTATTTCTTTCTCTATTTTAAAGATTTTATTTATTTATTTATTTATTTATTTATTTATTTGAGAGAGAGAGAGCACAAGCGGGGGGGGGGGGGCGGTTAAAAAGGGAGAAGGAGAAGCAGGCTCCCCACTGAGCAGGGAGCCTGATGTGGGGCTCCATCCCAGGACCCTAGGATCATGACCTGGGCTGAAGGCAGACGCTTAATCCACTGAGCCCCCCCAGGTGCCCCAAAGTGTAAAGCACTTTAGAGCTGGTTCTGTCAACTAGAAGGATTTAAGTCAAACTCGAAGTCGATAGAGTAAATCATGTTTCTCATGTTAAAAACAAGACAACAGGTACCAAATGGAGTCGCTTATGCTAAGCCCTGTGTCACCAAATGGAGACCTAATTACAGTTTCTGCTCTCCCAGAAATGGAATCTTAAACCAGTCAGTCAGGAATCACCTGACCAACACTAACTAGGTAATCTGCCTGGTGGACCCCCGCTCTCCCCTAAAGGAAAGTAACCTTGCTTTAACCAACCCACATCTTTATCCCATGTAACTTCCTTGTTCCTGTTCCCTTCTGTCTATAAAAGTCTTCCATTTTGTACAGCACCTCAGAGCTCCTTTCTGTCTGCTAGATGGAATGCTGCCTGGTTCATGAATCATTGAATAAAGCCAATAAGATCTTTAAAAATTTACTCAGTAGAATTGTGTCTTTTAACATTTGATATAAATATACATCTGGGTAGATAGATGATGGATGGGTGGAGAGATGAAAGATAGCTAGATGGATAGATAAAGAAAGATAAGATCTAATTTTTTAGACACATCATTGATTGGGGAGAAGTATGGAAGACTCATGAAAAGAATTAGAAAAAAGGAGGAAGGAAACAAGAAAATAACTATAGGTAAAGAGCAGGTTCTATAAACTGTTGAACTGCTGTGTGTATTAGTAAAAAAATAATAAGATGGATTTTAGTCATCAGAGGTTAAATTTTACTCAACATCATAGTTTTCCTTACTACTGTTAAATACTTCAATCCTACAAGATGCATAAACTTCAAAGATGAGTAGAATAAATGTTCATCAGTGAGCTTAAGACACAAAATGGTGCAAATACGGTGGAAGCCCCCTTCCCCTGCCTCTCCCCAACTGCACTCTCTCCCCTCAGCCCCTCCCCATGCTCCCACTCCCAGCTTTCTGGAACTTGGCAGTTATAAGTCACATATTTACCCTGTAAGTACAGTTCTGTGTGTCCATTTAAATGTATAGTGTTCTTTTGCATGCTTTTAAGCCTTGACATAAATGATATACTCCATGTATTTTTCTGCAACTTTCTCTTTTTAGTTCAACACAAAATTGAAATTGATCATTATTTTCTTCTAGCTCTGGCTCATATTCTGGCTGATTTGTAGTACTACATTATGTGAATGAACCACATTTAGGTTGTTTTCACATTTCAAGCTTTTATAAACAATGTTGAAACAGTCTTCAATACAGTTCTTTGAGCATGAGTGTAAACAGTTCTCTAGGGTACAAAGATAGGATTGGAATTTCTGGGTCAAACAACAAGTTTTCAATCCTCTCCTTACTATTTTCTTGATTTATCTATATATCAACTAAAAAATGATCACTATAGAACACATATAAAAAATGTTTAACTCAATAGTTTTATTGAATTCATTGTAGAGACTGTCCATCCTTGTTTTCATGTAAAGAACTATGAAATTAGAAATACTTTGAATTATAAAGTGTACTGGCATGTGACAGAAACACGCTGCAATTTTTTCTGATACAGCACAAAACATGAAATCCTGCTATTCTTTGCGATTGTCTGACACGTGTTACCTAGTCATTTTTCCAGGCCATGCTGTCATTCAGCTATGAAGATAGCATTCAGGCATTTTCAAAAAGATCCAAAATGACAAAGCAGCAATAATTAGCGTTCAAAATGTAATCCTACGATAACATTGTACAAGTAATAGGAATGCAAAAACCTAAATGTGGAGGGACTCACAAAGGTGGTGGTAAATTGCTTAGCTCCTATCTTATATTCACAGGACTGTATAGATACTTCTTAAAGCTCATAAACAGTTTCTTCATTCCACAAATATTCCTTGAGCATTTACCGTGTGTCAGGCTTGGGGCTAAGTACCAGGAATACAATGACAGAATAAGTATAGTCATAGGGGAAACAAGCATTAAATGACTTATACAAAGGGGCGCCTGGGGGGCTCAGTTGGTTAAGCGTCCAACTCTTGATTTCGGCTCAGGGCATGATCTCAGGGTTATGAGATCAAGCTCCAGGTTATGAGATCTCAGAGTTATGAGATTCTCTCTCTCCCTCTCCCTCTCCCCCACCCCCTCTAAAAAAATGATTTACACAAATAAATAAAAGTAGAGTGATAATCTGATAAACAATATAGAATGAAGGTCCATGGTACATTGAGGATATACACTAAGGGGAATGTATATCTGGTCAAGAAAGCCTGGGAAGGTTTCTCTGTGGATGCTCTCCTTGAGCGGAGACCTACAAGATGAGGTTGCAGGGGATAAGAGGGAGACAGGGAAGCAGCGGGCAGAGCAGGATAGAACCTGGGATGTTCTAACACCGGATCAAAGACTGCACCAAACCAAGAGAAGCATCAGGGATTGAGGGATTGGCAATAAACAATAGGACAAAAAGTCATTAAATACACAGAGTTCAGGAAACTATTCAAAGTCATGAAAGTATCCACTTTATATCTGTCATCATCCAATCATATCTACCAAAAATGACATGCTTGACCCAGTTTCTTCAACAAATGACAAAGAAAAAATAAGAAATTTATCAACCAAGTGTAAGGTATGGATTTTCTTTGGCTCTTGGTTCAAGAAATCTAATTGTAAAATGACACTTACAGGAAAATCAGGGAAATTTGGACTGTGACTGGACATGAGAAGTCAGGAATTCATTGTTTTTCGGCGTGATAGTGGCATTGGAGTTAGACCAAAAGTAAAATAAATGAGTTCTCCTGTGTTAGAGAGACATTCTGAAGTGTTTGGAAAAGAAATGATAAGATGCCCAGATAGGATGTCCATTAGAATGGTCTGGCATGAGGGTGGGAAATCGAGATAAGGTTGACTATACTGAGAAGAGTGGAGCATGGCCATGCGTATGTGGGTTAGGAACTATCTCGTGTTGCTTTTTACAAAAGATTCTTTACTTCCTTTACTCTCTTTCTTTGGCTCTTATGACACTAGGTTGTGCTTTGTTTTTTCTTTCTTGGTTGGACTACAGCTCATTATTCCCAGTTGATAGGGTTTTGTTTTCTTTACTTTTTAAAATTCCATCAGGTGCAGGTATCAAAAGGGGAAGAGCCCATGATTCCATTTTCTTCTGCCTCAGCCCGGAAGACATCTCTGCAATAGCTTTCAAATACCCAGACCCCAATGGAAACTAAGCGGGCAGAAGGTGATAAATAAGCAGTGGGGGTTCAGACCCCCACGTTGCAGACCTAGCGCACACCTGCTTCTCTCTACTGTGTGAAACTGAAAAGAAACTTACAGGGTTGACCACATGGAAGTAATAGCAGCCATTCTAGGTCATAAGCTAGGGAACAGTCTAGACTGAGACAATAATATCAATTCTCCTGGGTGGGAAAAGCAATCAGACAAAGTGAGGCACTTGCTGATACCAACAAAGCTCTTTATCTGCCTAAATTATTAATGACCTAAGGAGTACTTACAAGTAGGGCCCAGTCTCACCACTGCCCTACTCTGTATCCCAGAGAATTTCCCTTCAACCTCTGTAAGGTATGACGGTGATGTCTGAGTCAACTGAGCACTGGGAGAGGAAATGAGATTATAAATATGAGATGCTGTGGGGAAGAATTAGGCCTCTGCTCTTGGTGCTTCTTTTTGCACACAAAACGAATTGGAGAATCTGATGTTCATGATCAGTAGCTTTCATGGTGCTTATAACGCCATCCCGGGGGTGCTTACAGCCCTGGCATTCTCTTTACTTCCTCCAAATAAGTATTCAGATTCAGTTCAGCCAACACTGAAGTGCCCGTGAGCTTGGTGGTCAAGCTTCTCAAAAACATTGTGTGGTGTACCCTCGTAACTTTCTTCCCCAGCCTTGAGTCACTCTTGGAGTCCCAGATGGGTCAGACACTTAAGAAAGTGTTCAATTCTTTCAAGCTAGTAGATGGCCGTTCTGTTCCAATGTAATGAGAGCTAGCACCTTCTAGGTTCCTATATAGTCTGGGCCCCCTCTTAGTCCTGTTAAAATCCATGTCCTCTAATACTAACAATATTGTAAGGGAGATGAGAAATTAGTAAGACTTGGGAGTGTTAAGGAATTTGCCCAGGAACATACAGCAAATTCAGAATTCAAGGCCAGCCTTCCTGCCCTGGTGGCCTGAGCTTGGGTCCTGCAGCTCACTGCTGATGACCGTGGAGGTCAACATATGCTAACTTTCATCATTAGCCATCAGCGAAATTCAAATCAAAACCACATTGAGATACCACCTTACACCAGTTAGAATGGCAAAAATTGACAAGGCAGGGAAGAGCAAATGTTGGCGAGGATGTGGAGAAAGGGGAACCCTCTTACACTGTTGTTGGGAATGCAAGTTGGTGCAGCCACTTTGGAAAACAATGTGGAGGTGCCTCAAAAAGTTAAAAATAGAGCTACCCTATGACCCCGCAATTGCATTACTGGGTATTTACCCCAAAGACACAGATGTAGTGAAAAGAAGGGCCATATGCACCCCAATGTTCATAGCAGCAATGTCTGCAATAGCCAAACTGTGGAAGGAGCCAAGATGCCCTTCAACAGATGAAAGGATAAAGAAGATGTGGTCCATATATACAATGGAATATTATGCAGCATCAGAAAGGATGAATACCCAACTTTTACATCAACATGGATGGGACTGGAGGAGATTATATTAAGTGAAGTCAAGCAGAGAAAGTCAATTATCATATGGTTTCACTTATTTGTGGAGCATAAGGAATAGCATGGAGGACATTAGGAGAAGGAAGGGAAAAATGAAGGTGGGGAAATCGGAGCGGGAGACGAACCATGAGAGATTATGGACTCCGAGAACCAAACTGAGGGTTATTAGAGGGGAGGGGGGTGGGGGGATGGGTTAGCCCAGTGATGGGTATTAAGGAGGGCACGTACTGCATGGAGCACTGGGTGTTATACGCAAACAATGAATCATGGATCACTACACCAAAAACTAATGATGTATTGTATGGTGACTAACATAACATAATAAAATTAAATTAAATTAAAAAAACATATGCTAACTTTCAAGTCACTTTGTATGTAAAAGTAAGAAATGCTTAAATGCTTGATTCAGCGACTGGAAGATCAGCAGACCTGGCAATAGGTTCAAGGAAGAGAAAGAACTAATGAAAGAAAGAACGAAAGAAGAAGAAAAGGAGAGGAGAAAAAGAAAAAGAAGGAATGATATTAAATGATGACTTACTCCTCTAAGTATCTAACCTTCTAGTTTCGAAGGAAACTTCACCCTGACTCTGCCTAAGATCACAATATTCTCTGCTGATGGAGTGGTAAATTTGCCCATGCCCCTTTCCTGACCAGGTGATGAATACCCATGGTTTCTTGAGGAAGATGATGCTTTCCTCTGACTTTCTTGGCTCACATAGCTTGTGCTAAGCCTTGTCCCCTTAAGCAGCGCTGTGGAGGCCCATCCAGGACCCATGGCCCCAGCACGAGCATCATCTGCCCTAGCCTGACCACCCGCTCTGACCACCTGGCCGGGCTCTGGGTCTGTGACCTGCCCCATGCCTGTCAGAGGCTACAAAGTGTTTACTTTGTTGCTATTGTGTGGTTCCTAGTTTTGACCAAAGCCCTTGTATTCTTTGGAGGCAATCTGCACAATATCTTTTCTGTCCATATTGAAATCTTTGTTGTCAGTGGAGAATCCCACCAACACAACTGGTGCTTTCCAAACAAAGATATCACCTGCTATAAAATTTCTCCTTATGGTAAGTACTTCTCTATCTTCTCTTATCTCCAATCTACATGTACTTTTCTTGTCTTTGTTAGGTTTAATGTGTGTTTTGCATCTTATAGTCTGTTTTCATCTCTTCCATTAGAACAGAGAGTGTTTAATAAATTCTTAATAACTGATATGCTAAGGGCCAACTAAAATGAAACGTTGAAGGAGATGTGGCAAATTCTACTATTCCAAGTCTATATTTACCTTTGCACTCCCAAACGTATTACAGTAACATCTGTATTAAGACATCACCAATGAAATGAATCCTGAAAACTGAGTGAAGTATATATCAAAATGAAAATATACTAGGCCTTTCTTGAGGACTTAGGCTGTGCTTCTTAAAAATTTGTTTGCCTGACTTTCTGCTAGAGCTTGAAAAAGAGCGACTCAGACAAAACCATCAGGCTGATAATATGAGCTATGTGACAAGCTGTCCATATGGAGCTCTATTAGCTACTAATAGCTATTAGCTCAGAAAAAGATGAAGTCATCACAAAGCACTCTGCTCAGCAGGTTCCTCTCTGTTTTATGACAGCGCCAGGTCTAACGTGAATAATGATACGGCTTCCATCTCCAAGACCCTTCCTCCAAGGAGCCCAAAGTGCTTTGCAAATGTTTTCTTATTGATTTTCATAGCTCTGGTGCGGTGTTCTGAAGGCACCAGAGGAAGCGGTGTGGTTGAGGGTGTTGCAAGTCAGCGGAGAGACCCGGCTCAATTCCCACCGTGGAGTCCAGTTTGGCTGCGCCCCCCAGCCCCTCCCGGGGCTGGAGCCTGCCCTTCACCTCTTCCTCCTCCCAAACAAAAGGAGCCTTCACAAATGAGAAGCACAAGGTGTCTGGGTTTTTTTATATGCCTTCAGTGTGTTAGTTCTCAAAAACATTTTTATTTTTATTTTTTATTTTATTTTATTATGTTATGTTAGTCACCATACAATACATCATTAGTTTTTGATGTAGTGATCCACGATTCATTGTCAAAAACATTTTTAAATGGCTGTTATGCCTGTGGAGGATTATTGTAGGATGAGGATTTCCCTATTTGGAAAAAAAAAAATTTCCCACCATTCAGCCTGCTTTCTTTGTATCCGTGACACAATGGACAATGGCAGACACTGAAGGTCAATGAGCAGTTTCTGGGGAAAATAAATAAATAAAAAGGAAGAAAGGAAGGAAAGGAAAATTTTTAGAAACCCAAAGGAAATATTTCCTTGACTTTAGCCAACTCAAAATATATCTATTTTGAACTTTCAGAACAAATCGGAACAAGTTAAAAGAAGAAAAGCCTAAAGAGTGCAGCTTCCCGACTGATGACCCATTGAGTTTTCCTGAGACTGGAATACAGATCAGTAAGGGCCTCCGAGTGTGGCCTTCTCCAGGAGAGAAGCCGAGAGGCCAGTGACAGCTTTGTGCAGTGCAGTCTGGCTTCGGACACATCCTCAGGAGGCTGCCGCCGAGTTGATCGGAGAGGCCCATGCGGGCCTCAGGGAAAGCAGAGAGCCCTCTGTGGTTCTCCGTTGCTTCTATCAGGACCAGAAAATTCTTTATTGGGGGAGCTGTCCTGTGCTCTGTAGAATATTCAGCTGCATCTCAGGTGTCTGCTCACACATGTCACCAGCACCCTTGCTGAGTCATGCTTGTCAAAATGGCTCTAGACTTTGCCAAATGTCCCCTGAGGGCAAAATCACCCCCGGTTGAGGGGCGCCTGGGTGGCTCAGTGGGTGAAGCATCTGCCTTCAGCTCAGGTCATGATCCCAGAGTCCTGGGATCGAATCCCTTATCCGCATTCAGCTCCTTGCTCAGGGGGAGTCTGCTTCTCCCTCTGCCTGCCGCTCCCCCTATTATGCTCCCTCTCTCTCTCTCTCTGACAAATAAATAAATAAAATGCTTCTAAAAAAAAATCATCCCTGGCTGAGAACCACTGTCCTTTATCAACCACTCTGGAGGGTTTTAAAAACTAAACTTTCCCCAAGAGTTGGCTGTTGTCAACTGTTAACAAGAATGCTATTGTTCCATGGGGAATGAACCAGAATATCAAAAGAAATTCAAGACACCACCAGGTCCGAAGGACTCGCACATCCCTTAGCAGAACACAGCACTCCCACTCAAAGAAGCAGCTGCTTGACCATATTTTCCAAGGAAAACTGAAAAAGGCCTTTCACAAGAAAGTGTTTGCTTCACCACCTAAGGCTTTAAAGATTAAGAATATTTTCCCCTCTCTCCAATTACAGGTGTCATTAAGAATTTGCTGAAATGTTGCCCTAGCAATCAATTTTAAGATGACTTGCTTTGCCCTTAAAAATGCATTAGGAAGACAGGATGGCTTACTGATGAACCAAGCAAATTGATACGCATTATAATCGTGTCACCACTACTAATAATTACCTGTGGATGACTAAATTACAGATTTCCAGTTAGAGAGTAAACTTAAGTTTCTTTGCATTTTAATGTTTTTGGTTGTTGGATGTTATAAGAAAAAATAAGTAATCAATCATCAAGGGCTCTTTGAAAGTGACTGGATTTATTTGGATTACAAGTAGTGTGGGGATCATTAACCTGACTGCTACAAGTGTTCATTAATTTACTTACCATCGCCTTTTTCTTTGAAATGTTCATCTGTGGAAACAGTGCAGTTGCATGAACTGAGTTACTGGCTGCAAACAGATCTATCCTTTTCAAGGAAACAACAAAGTGGTATTTTTTAAGACAAGTTACCTGGCACAGGACACTGCTGGTACAAACATTTTGGTGCTGCTGGGACACCTGGGTGGCCCAGTCGGTTGGGCGACAGACTCTTGATTTCGGTTTAGGTCATGATTTCAAGGTCATGGGATCAAGCTCTGCATGGGGCTTTGAGCTCAGGACAGAGTCTGCTTGGGATTTTTTCCCCTCCTCCCTCTCCCTCTGCCCACCCCCAACCCCTCCGCCCCATGCATGGGCACACGCTCTCTCTCTCAAATAAATAAATAAACCTTTTAAAAAAATATTTTGAGGGGCACCTGGGTGGCTCAGTCAGTTAAGAGTCTGCCTTCGGCTCAGGTCATGATCCCAGGGTCCTGGGATTGAGCCCCTCATTGGGCGGGCTCCTTGCTCCGCGGGGAGCCTGTTTCTCCCTCTCCTACTCCCCCTGCTTGTACTCTCTCTCTCTCTTTCTGTCAAATAAATAAATAAAATCTTTTAAAAAAATATTTTGATGCTGCATTAGTAAGAATATACAGCTATGCATGTAGATCAAACAGAGCCCTACAAGAAATAATGGGACTACAGGAAACATTTTTTAAACAGGATAAAAGAAAAACTACAGGAAGCCAGAAGTTGAAGCCAAAAGCCTTTAAAAGCAAGCCCAAAGTAAATGCAAGATCAACTATATGCCGCTACTGGAGAGAACTCAGGAATTAAGTCCTTTATTTCTATTCACAGATCTTCCCATGTCGCTATTATTCTAATTTTACCCTACCTGAAGTGGCATGATGTGACAAAGATAGCATGGGCCTGGAGTAAGCGAGGCTTTCCAATGCCCTTGAGCTTTGTGACTGAGGACAGACCCCTGTCAGAGCTACAGGTTGGCCCTGAATTCCCTGGTGCCACCTCACAGATTGTAGAGGAAATAGTCTGTGAAATGTGATTGGGTAAAGAGAGAGCAAAGCAGTTCCCTGCCAGGCAGTGATGCCCCCACCATGGAATTTTGCAATTCTCACCTTATGCCCGTTAACAACTGCACTGGCCCAGGCCCAGCGGGAAACGGTTGGGACATCCATGGGATTTAACCAAAGGGGGATATTTGCAGAGGTGGGGGCTGGGTGGGGGGAATGGGGAGGAGAGAGTGGAGCTCCACCCCCATCGCCCCACCCCAGGGGTAGGAACAGTAAGAAGCTGCCGCCTCCCCTGAGCCTGAAAGGGGCAGTTATTGCAAGGTGGGGGAGAGAGAGCTCCTTGTAAGAGGGTCATGAGCTATGAAGACGAACAGCAAGACCATGGTGAGGCCAGAGAAAGCAGGAGAAATCAACACCCTGTGATCCTGTGCACCCAAGCGAAGTCAGAGGGCGAGGGAGGCCAGAGGGAGCAGTGTGCAGAGGCACCATCCCAGTGGGCAGGCCAGGGCAGACAATTCATGTGCGTGAAGGAGAACAGGGTCACAGCGTAACCCGCTCTGCAGGTGGACAGAGGTTCTCAGACACCATCTCTGCTGCCACTAGCACCCAGAAAAGGCGTTTTTCAAACTTGTCTCCTGCCTTCCCAAATGGATTTGCTACTCACCCCCTTCAAATGCCATCCATCAGCTCCAAACACCCCCAGGTCTCAGAGCTGACTGTGTAATTTTATGGTGACCTGACCTGAACTTGGCATCCAGGGCGAGGAAATGTTCCATTCAAGCTTCTGTCTCTGACCATTTTACTGAATCAGGTTCGTAATGGGGATGACAATCCCTTAAAGAAACCCCTTTGTGAAAATCCTTCCCACGCGCCCCTCGGAAATCATCATCAAGCTCAGACTGCTCTATTTCAGAATAGTTCCAGTCTGTAGCATGGCCTTAGTCGGGATATTCTGAAAAGCAGGGATCAAGGCAGGATTGAATGGGCAAGGATTTTGTAGGGAAAGCGCCTGTATGAAAAAGAAATAGGGAGGGGGGCGGGAAAGACTGGGAGAGCGATCGGAACACAACACAAGTCTGCCCTCACCTGAAGGAGCGAGGGAGAGGAGAGGGGTGGAAGTGTCCTACACTCCCCTGCAGGACATCTGCGGAAGATTGCCGGGGCATCCTTGAGCAAACGTCCCCCAACAAAGGAGCCCCATGTCTCTCAGGACCAGATCTGCTTCAGTATCCTCAAGGCACTCAGTCACGGCAATGAGCCACCGGAGGGAGGCATGGCCTCAAAGGAGGCACTGGGGGACATCAACCTGGCCCCGTGGCCACTTGTGCTCTCCGTAGTCCGGCGTCCACGACAGGCATTCCCAGGGATGCCACGATTGCACGTTAAAGCCTCCAACTCAAACAATCGTATATATGTGCATTGGGAGATGGTATATGTAGATTAATACTCTAATCAGGCATACACACTGTAAGGAGGGTAGTTCAGGAGTAGCTGAAAGATCCTAATCAGTAGAAACTTCAATATCTTCATCTTTAACAGGCAGAGGTTAGCACATATGGGCTAAATGGGCCACAAGGAGCCACTCGAAGACCAGATTTGAGTGTATTTTTACGCCTACTTGACAATCACTGTTACATTGCCACACTGTTGGATTTATGGGCATTGTGGATTGTTCGTAGAGTGTTATCACCTTTTAATGCCCATAGCGATGTGCCCTATTTCATTGCCGATGTTGGAAATTTCTGTTTTGTCCGCACCTCTGCGTGGATGTTATTCATCCTTTCAAAGCTTTTGGCTTCTGCTGTTCTGTTGTTTTTCTGCTTTGAATCTCATTTTTAGTCTATATCTTTACCAATTTCTTATTTCTGCTTGTTTTGGGGTTTAACATACTTTCCCTTTTCTGGTTTCTTGATGGGGAAGCTTTGATGACCAATTTGTGAGACCTTTCTTCTTTTCTAATGTAAGCCTTTCCAGCTATAAACGTCCCCTTAGCGCTGCGTTAGCTGCAACACGAAAGCGATATATTGCCGTTCAATTCAAAACTTTAAAATTTCCTTTGAGACTTCTTTGACTCTCAAGTCACATATATAAGTATGTTATTTAATTTCTAAATGTTTGGGAATTTTCTTTTAAATGTGTTAAGGTTTGTTTTCAGGCCCAGAATGGGGTCAATCTGGTAAACATTTTGTGTGCCCTTGAAAAAAATATGTATTCTGCTGTTAGGTTCCATAAACATGAGTGTTTCATAAATGTCAACTAGGTTGAGTTAATTTATAGTGTTTATGTCTTCTTCATTTCTACTGATTATTTTCCTACCAGCTCTCTTAGTTACTGAGAGAGGACTGCTGCTATCTCCAACCCTAATGGTGGATTTGCCTACTTTTCCTCTCCGTTCTATCAGTTTCTGTTCTGTGTATTTTGAAGCTCTGTCGTCCAGTGCCTACACCTGTAAGATCCCTAAAAAGGGGAGACATGACCCCTTCATCTAGTCATGGCCCTCCTTACCCCTGATAATACGTCTTGTTCCAAAGTCTACTTTGATGTTAATGTAGCTACTCCAGCTTTCTTTAGATTAATATTTGCACCACAAAATCTATCATGCTTCTACTTGTTTGCTATTTGTTCCATTTGTTCTGTTTCTTTTTCCCTCTTTTCTGGCTGTCTCTGAGGTTAATTGAACTTTTTATAATTATCCATTTTATTTCCACTATTGAGTTATTATTTATACTTGTTTTGGTGTTTTTTTTTAAACATCTGCTGGCTTTTAATGAACCTCCTCCCATGTGGTTTCAAGCCACCAGGACACAGCCGCTCCCCCCCCTCCCCCAACACACACACCCTTCATCCTCTCTTCAGTTCTTTTGCTGGAGACTTTGGCCTTCACTGTGACAGGCTGCCTTGGGAGCTTTCCCTTCCCTGGAACAGCCCCGGACGCACCACATCAATGATGGGAGCACCACAGCCTTGCTCCTGGTGATGTTTACCCATGTCTGCTCACTGACCAATGTCGGCAATTTATCAATGTTGACAGTCGGGCAGAAGCTCGGGTTCCTCTTTAAGTGGTATCGACTCATACCAGCCTTCCTGGGTGATACTTGTCAAAATCAGTCAGTCCTGTGGTGATGCTCTGCCTCCAGCATTATCCAGCCTCCCACATCCAGGGCTGTGGCTCACATGGCTCAGAAGGTTCTGGGTCTTCCTCCATCTACATGGCACGTCGGTGGCCAAGATGAAAGAACATACCTGTTTTTGTTGTTGTTATTGTTTTTTTGTTTTTGTTCTTTTTTTCCAAGGAAGACAACTCCAGCCTTTATTCTATTTTTATAAAGTGTTGCGAAAAGAACATACCTGTTTTTTAAAAATGTAGTGTCTGCCGTAGTGTTTACAAGGTACAACTTTAATTAATCAGAGTCTGTCTTCAAATAATATTACACCACTTCACATGTAACATGAAGACCTTACAACAGTGTATTCCCAACCCCTCCCCTCCCATCCTCTGTGCTGCTGTGCCCGTGTATTTTGTTTTTATATATTCTATCAACACATCATGTATTGCTACTATTTTTCTTCTACACAGCTAGTTTTCTTTTAGAGCAATTAGAAAGAAGGAAAACATCATTTTTCCTTTATGTATTTCATTTCCAGTGGTCTTTATTTCTTTGTGTAAATCCAAGGTTTCAGTCTGGTGTCATAGTCCTTCTTACCTGAAGAGCTTTCCTTAGCATTTCTTATAGTATAGATCTGTTGACCCCACATTCTCAGTTTTTGTTGGTCTGGAAAACTCTTCATTCTTCATTTTCAAACACATATTCAATATATGTAAAATTGTGGGTCAATAGTTTTTTTCTTTCAGCTTGTTAAAGATGTCTCTGGCTCACCTCATTTCTGACAAGACATCTACCGTAATTCTTATATTTGTTCCTCATATGTAATGTGGTCTTTTTTTCTCTGTCTGCCTTCAGAATCTTCTCTGCCTTTGTGTATGTGTATGTGTGTGTGTGTGTGTGTGCGTGTGTGTCAGAAATTTAAATGATATGCTTAGGTGTATAAGTTTTTTCTTTATTTTGTGGTTGGTTGGTTTTCTGTCTTGTTTTCTATTTATCTTGCTTCGTATTCTTGGAGCTCTTTGGTTACATGGTTTTATATTTGTCATTAACTTTGGAAAATCCACAGCAATTGCTGCTTCAAATATTTCTTCCACCCCCTTCTCTGTGTATTCTCCTTTTGGGATTCCAGTAGCGAGTACATTAGACCTACCAATGCCATCCCACACTCTTGGATTCTCTGTCCTTTTTTTTTTTTTTTTTGAGGTTCAGTTTACATCATTTCTATTTATCTTCCTTTAACTTGTCTGATTCTCTTCAAAGGTGTTCAACTAAGTAGGTCAAAGTGACCACAGTCTCACTCTTCTATAAGTGCTAGTTTCCTTGAAGAAGGGGGACTGGCCTGTTTGTTGTGGGCTTCGTGAGCAGGTGTTGAAACCCTGCCTGGCTCAGGCCCATTGCAGCCCACTGTCAGTGCTGCATCAGCAAGGCCTCACCCCTGGGACCTGGGGTGACAGGAATTCTTCCGCCGTTTGCTGGATTATGGGTAACAAATTGCCTTGCTCTGACCCAACATGTCTGCTGTCTACTTTTGGCACTTACAGGGTAAATTACACTTATGAGGAGGAGGGGCTCTTCCTGACAAGTATATGTTATTTTGTTTACTTTTGTATTGTCTGTCTCCTGTCAGAATAGAAGCCCAAAAGCCCTTTTTGCAACAGTTACTTGTGTGATCTACCATGTGCAAGGCATCCTACTTGCTGGGACAAAAGAAATGACTGGTTGAATATCTGTGTCCAAGTGTTGAGATCCTGGGAGAAAGAGGAACTCAGATCTCAAACCACAAAGACCCAAGAAAGCATCCTTCCCTCTCATTATTGTGAATTTCTTAAGCTTAATATTATCCTTATGTTATCCCTAATATTATCTTTGACGCCTACGGAGTGCCTTGTACATAATGCCTTATACGGAAACATACAGTAAATCCATCCATAAATGTTAAACTGATGTGTGTAGTGTTTCCTGGGCTTTGGTACTAAGATGAATCATACAAAATGGCTGATACTGGACCATTATAATTCTCAAAAATAGTAACTAGATGTGGTTCAGCTTAATGCTAAGCTTCTAATAATTATCTTTAAATCCCTTCTTGAAAGAGTCCCAGTCTGAGAGCCAAAATGGGGAATTAAAAAGATAGATTTAGTACTAAAGATTGCAAATTAAGAGACCTGGGTTTCTGTTCTAGATCTGTTCCTCAGAAACCTCTTTGTCACAACCTTTTTGGCACTTCGCTGCACATCTGCCCTGAACGTTGAAGGGACAAAGTGATACAAAATATGAATTTGAAAAGATTATAGGAGTCATGAGAGGCAATACCATGTCCCCTTATCTTGGCTTTTTACATAGGAAATAAGGCACTAGTAAGCATGATACAATTAACAGGATAAAAATTGCCACTTTCTGGAGGGCATTTTGCAATAGATACCAAATCAAATATTAAATGTGAATGCATTCCGCAGCAGCTGCCTTGACCTCCAGAGGCCATCCTACAGAAACGTGTGTCCATGCACACATGTCCATGCTCACCTCATGAGAATGTTCACTGCAGTCCTATCAATAGTGGCAAAATACTGGGAACAGCCTACATGCTCATCAGTACGGGAATGGTTATGAAACAAACTGCATTGTAGTCATATAACAGAATACTATGGAACTCTTAAAAATACCAAAGGTAATGTCTCTATATCATAAAAACATATCCAAGATCTAGGAAAGGAAAAGAGAATACTGTTAAATACATGAAGAGCATACTAAACATACCTTATTTGTATTAATGTTTTAAAATGTTATATATGCGACATATTTATGAAGTCAAACTAACAAAGCCGTTGAGTATGTGTATTAATGTATGTGTGTGTGTGCAGCATGTATGTGTGTATACACACCCGTGTGTGTGTGTGTGTGTGTGTGTGTGTGTTGAGGGATGCATTTGAAAAGAGGAAGACAAGAGGATCTGATCTGTCAGGGTTTCATGAGGAAACTAGTAGCCACTCTGAGCACAAAGCATTTAAGACAGAATTCATGGCTGTTAGAAGAGCTGGAGGAGTGGATATCAGGAAAGTGGCCACCAAAGATCAGAGAGGTCCACAGCGAAGTCTCAGCCTAAGCCCCGGGGAGGTGAGGGTGGTGAGCTGGCGCCCACCATACCCACCAAGCAGGGGTCCCAGGAAAGGGCTGCAAAGCTGCCCTGTCCACGAAGTTGGAGCTTAAGGAAAGGTCTGAGAACCTGCCTCATCTGCCCCTAACAACTCACCAAGTGACATCCCTACTGCATTCCACCTTCCAGATCTCATGAGGCTTCCTCTTGGGCCAATTCTAACCCAGAGTCAAACAGGGCAGAGAAATGCCCCTCAGCCTCAGGTGGAATGGCAGTGCTCATGCTGAGGTGATGACCAGCCATCCAGCTGTGGACCTGTCCTTTTTTACCAAACAGATTTTGATATGGTTAGAATCTTGGAACATTGTGCCTTCTACTAAATCACAAGTAACTCCCAGAGTTCATACAGCCCCCCACATTGAAAATCCACTTGGGAGAAATTTTTTCTTTCTTTTTTTTTTTTTTTAAATATTTTATTTATTTATTTGACAGAGAGAGAGACAGCGAGAGAGGGAACACAAGTGAGGGGAGTGGGAGAGGGAGAAGCAGGCTTCCCGCAGAGCAGGGAGCCGGATGCGGGGCTCGATCCCAGGACCCTGGGATCATGACCTGAGCCGAAGGCAGACGCTTAACGACTGAGCCACCCAGGCGCCCCCTCCACTTGGGAGAAATTTTTTTCTAACACAATTACTGAAAATGTGACCATAGCTCCTGTTAATTAACATCTCTTTATTTTCATTTGAACAGAAATAGATCCTAGCAAATTGATGGGCATCCATTCAAATGCATCACTAAAAGCCTGCTGACAGCTGTATGTGGAGAATTGTAAATGCCTATCATCGTGATTTATGAGACATCGAAAAGCAGTGTACTTTGCTTGCTATTTTCAGTCAAAGTGAGAAATCCACAAGGTGCTTACCCTCAGGACTGTTTACCGTATATGGCGTCTTGCAATAGATCTCTTCTGGCCAGTCTACATTTCTGGACATTGAGGCAGATACATTTATTACCTACGATGGCCTCTTCCCTCCTCTATGTTGGCAAGAGCCCCAGTTTTGCTCCGAGACTCAGGTAAGTCGTAACGGATCCAAGGCAAACCTGGCCATCCCGTATCAAGAGTTGGTTTAGCAGAGGCCAAATAAGCCCTGAAGGGAAATCTGCTGGGGGCGGTTTCTTGGAAAGGTTTTCCTCAGTCATTCAAAGGGCCCCAAGGAAGACAGCTCCTCTCCTCCCTCCAGACCTTAGCATGTCTGGATGTGATGCTTGGGACAGCTGTGGTCATCTTGAAGCCATGCTGACACATAGTCTTGGGACAAAGCCCAGCTTGAAGGTAGCACAGAGAGAAGATGAAGGAAACTGGTATCTGATAAGATTCTGGAGTCACTGCTGTGCTATGCCCCTTCTTTGGGTTTCCAGGGACTTTTGACACTCGATGTCTTGCTTTAAGTCAACTGACTTGAGATGATGTGCATCCCCAAATCATCTTACCTGATAACAACTGTTCTCATTAGAATTCCTTAATTATGACCATGGGTCACCTTTATGTGTTTTTTTTAATATAAAGATTTTTATTTATTCATTTGTCAGAGAGAGAGAGAGAGAGCACAAGCAGAGGGAGTGGCAGGCAGAGAGAGAAGCAGGTTCCTCACTGAGCAGGGAGCCCGATGCGGGGCTCGATCGCAGGACCCTGGGATCATGACCTGAGCTGAAGGCAGACGCTTAACCGACTGAGCCACCCAGGCCTCCCCATGGGTCATCTTTGTAATAAAATTTAATGATGGTGGGTGTTTTAGGTCATATTAAAAACTGGATTTGCCATTACTCCAGCCTCTTAGCTTCCATATTCTTTGTTCCTTTATTAGATAATGTGATCGCTAATATTTCCACTCTGTCATGTTATTAGTTGCTAACTTCAATCCGTTTTCAATGGATTTGAATGAAAACCAGTAACAAAATCGGGTTCAACTCCAAGAGGAGACACTGGAGGAGCACCAAGATGGTCTATAAGAAACTGCATATGTGCTGGTGCAAATATTTATGCTGCCTCAAGGTCACTAGGATCTTACCAAAGCAACCTGAAAAAAATCACTGCTCTTTGAAGAGTAGAACATGTTTTATTGGTTTTTTACTGATTTTATTAATTGTTTTTGCTTTTATACTTCCTATTAATAGGCTGCCTCAGTAATACATGAGAACTTTTATTTGGAAAAAAAAAGACGAATCTATTAAGGTAACATCTTTTGGGACATTCATCTTCGTACCCTTCAGAATACATTTCATAATGGTTTGTGTATAGTATGTGCTTAATCAATGTGTGAATGAATGAAGCAAGCACCTAACTGTCTTGGTAACAAGACACAAAGCTACTGTTTCTCTACCTCTGTCACCTGTCATTTGAGTGAGGGCCCAATCTGGGCTTGTAACCTGGCTTTGATACTCACCAACTGTGAGATTCGGGAACATCACCCAACATCTTCAAGAAACACGAGTTTTCTCATCTGCATGATGAGGATGCTAGCAAATATTCTTGCAGAGGGTTGTTGTGGTGATTAAACAAGCTGATGTCTGCTCCCTGCCCCTGAACACACACATGCACGCGAACACGCATGCACACACACACACACACACACACACTGTATAAATAATAATAATATCATAATCTCAGGTTCAAGAAACCCTGTGTTCCAGGGCGCCTGGGTGGCTCAGTGGGTTAAGCGTCTGCCTTCAGCTCAGGTCGTGATCTTGGGGTCCTGGGAATGAGCCCCACTTTGGGCTCCCTGCTCCGCGGGGAGTCTGCTTCTCCCTCTCCCTCTGTGCTCTCTTTTGCTCGCTCTTAAGTAAATAAATAAGATCTTTAAAAAAAGAGAGGAAAAAAAAGAAATCCGGTGTTCCAAAAGGCAAACATGCTCTGCCATTCAGCGTTGCTGTGTCTATCCCAGAGAGAGCAGAGCGAGAAGGAGCGGGTTCTTTGTAGATGACAGCGCTGGGCACCCAATCTCTCCTGGCTCGTGTTCCGTCTCCCCTCCCAATCTGCCTCTGTGACTGACAAGAGAAGCAGTTACTCCCCGCTAGAAGGACAGAAGGACCAGCATCAGCGGCCAAGCCAAGGCCACGTCCCAGCAGGGGCTGTTACCACCGACAGCCGGAAGACGCTCACGTAGGTTATGCTCGCCTGGCCAGCGTTAGGCATTGAAGCTAATGAGATATGGTAAACTGTAACCTGAGAATTCCCACGTCAGCACTTGTCTAATGTAACACTGAAATAGTTCCACTCGAGATGCCAACCTGAATAATTTAAATATTTTAGAGACTGGTGAGTTAATAATCTGCAAATTATTAACATAATCATTCAGTCAAGTCTAGACATTGAAGGGTCATCTATTTTCTGCTAATCTTTCTTCTACATGAAATTATAATCCATGTGTTCCAGAGAACTCTACCCTAAACAATCTATAAATGAGACCCTTGACTTGGGAGCTGAGTCCTCACAGTGCAATGGTTCTCAAAGTGGGGTCCCTGGACCAGGAGCATTAGCATCACCAGAGCACATGTTAGAAATGCAAATTCTCATCCTCACCCCAGACCTACTGAATCAGAAATTCTGCGGAGACCCAGTCATCTGCTCCTTAACAAGCCCTCCAGGGGATCCTGATGCTCATTCAAGTTTAAGAACCTCTGTGAGAGTGGATAGGAGGAAATTAGCAGGACAAGAAATAGCTCAGACAGATCCAGAAAAAATAAATCCGTAATTATAACAGCTTAAAACCAATCTATAGATATCCAAACCCCCAGCAAGGTAAAAATAATAAAAATACCCTTTCTGTCTGTACAAACTCCCTTGGGGACAAAAACTTTGGGACTTAGTACTCAATGATGCCCAAAGCATGCAGGTTAATTTATAACAATAACATAACACTGCTTATGTGCCAGGCTCTCCACTAGACCCTCTCTTCTCTCATTCAATCCTCACAACAAACTATGACACGAGTGCTATTATTCTCGCCCCACAGGTATATAATCTTAAAACTGGGGAGGGTTTGGGGCATGTGCCCGAGTAAATCTGCACACCCTGGGGACAGAATCGAGCCAGTTTCCAGTCCTCTGTCATGTGCCGTCAGGATCCAGTTCTCCGAACCATGGCACTTGACAGCCTCCCCGATTCTGCCAACAGGCACTGAACACTCACCACTTACAAAACACTGCACAGTGAGTGGAGGAGAGAAACAAGAAAGAAGTGCTGCCCTTCTGAAAAAAGAATGAACCATCTAGGGAGGAAGGAGACCAGAACGTGCAGCTCTGATCCCAGGCAGAAGGAAACCAATGCCCTAATAGTTCTGAGCATGGTATTGTGGAGGTCAGGGCGAGGATAGTTCAATCCAGCTGAGGATTTGGGGAGTGTTTCAATGGGCAACGAGAAGGGAATGCCAATCCACAAAGAGAAGAGAGGATGAGCGGAAGCGTGACATGACGATGGATGGCAGGCTCTGGGCAGGGCAGGGCATGCACCCAGCACAGAGAGGGCAGAGGGTATGTGGAGTAGAAAATATGGTTGGAAAGTAGAAAAACCCCCATCCCAAAAGGCCGGAGGGCTTTGAATCCCACGGTAAGCAGCTTGGATTTCTATTAGTAGGCCATCGTGAGTCATTTAAGAATTCTCAAGCATGGGTACATGATTTGCCCGGAAGAACTGGGAGAAGAAGAAAACAAACAACACCAATAACAAACCAAAGAGAAAAGAAAAGAAAGGATAGGAGAAAGAGAAGAAAGTAAAGCTTAAGAAACTTAAACCTATTTTTAAGGAGTCAGCAAAAGAGAAGCTGCTGAGATAAAAAAAGATAATTTGAAGGAAACAAAGACTTTCAACTGAAGGTAGCCCATATGAATGAATGACGTGAATGTATGAAAACAATTAGAAGACAGTGTCAACTGGTGAGTTAATTTGTGGTATTTTCTCCGCGGTGCCAATGAGAAACCGAAGGTCTCAGAGGATGGACAAGCGAATGACGTGTTGTCACAGAAAGGTCAAGAGCATCATGAAAAGTCGATTTGGGGATCTGGAAATGGGAGAGGCAGAGTGGGACTTGTCCCCCCGCCCCACCCACTCGCTGGAACAGGCCTGCCTTGTGGTATTTTATAAGCACTAATTATGAAATGCAGAAGTATGTTTTGAAAAACAAAATACATCCCTTTGACGTTTCAAACTCAGGAAGGAAATTTCTGGGAAAACATGTTGCGACAATCTTTTTAGTCCTTTAGGGTACCTTCACAAAGAAAAAGGCATTTGTCTCATGAAGTAGTCTAATATTACTTCTCCAAAATTTATTGCTCTTTCAGAAAAAGTGGCTCAATTAGAAGATAGAGGACAGGTGTATCTATCATAATAGGTTGCCTTAATTGAGGCTTTTTTGGTTTAAAAAAAAAATAGAAAATCACCCAAAATAGCTTAGGCAACATGACGTAACATCTAGAAGAAGAGCATGTGCTAGAATCAGGTGGCAGGACAAACAGCCGCGCCTCCAGAAAGATAAGAACCAGAAAGTGACAAGCAGACCAAGGACGCCATCTCTATCTTCAGAGTCAGGTGTGGTCCTATCCTGGCTGTTGGTTCAAAGTTGGTTTCATTCTGGATCCCACACAGCTGCTGTCTTTTACTTCAGTGTAGACTTGCCTACAGATGAGTCAGGGTTTACGTTTCTTTCCACTTCAGGCTCCTACTAGAGAGTAACGAGCACTTCAATAACTCAATCCTAAATCTGAGAGAGAAAATCTGAGTAGCCCAGCTTGAGTCAGGGGATCAGGAAGCATGCCCAGAAAAAGCTGGTTCCAGTGTTAATTCTGCACACCCAGAGGTGGCAGGTGGGGCCCTTCTCAGGGTCCAGGCTGGGCAGATTCCTCTGAAATCATCCACAATAGGTATGTTCCTGAAAAGCCACATGCATACTACATTTGGGTAAATTGAGTCCTACTCAAAATGCACTACAAATAACTAACATTTATATAGCAATGCTGAAGTTAAAAAACTGTTTTCACATTATTCCAGCCATGCCCCCAGCAACCCCCTTGAGGTAGCTGGTATCTTCTCCGCAGTGCCAATGAGAAACCGAAGGTCTCAGAGGATGGACGAGCGAATGACATGTGGGGCTATCACCAGCCACACAAAAAGATGAATGGCAAAACCAGATCACACGTGATGGAAACAAAGTGACCCGGAAAGGAAGTGAGAACTGTGGTGCTCAGAGGAGGGAGAGGACGAGGGCCCAGGTGATGGAGGAAGGCTGCCCCAAGGAGGTTGGACTCCAGTGGCTCTTGAAGGACACCTGAGACATCAATAAACCACAAGGCAGAAGGACGTGTAGCATGAGGAATTGCACGGAGACTGGCTCAGAAGCAGAATTAGCCTCAAGTGTCCATGTTGTGTCTACGCACACACAGAGGACACAGAAGCCATCATGAAGTGGGTCCTCCTTAGCAAATGAGTTTTTCCACGCTAGTGAATTTTTCAGCCAACTGCAGTTTAAAATACCAAAACATTTATTTTAAAGATTTTATTTATTTACTTGAGAGAGAAAGAGACAGAGACAGAGCATGAGCATGAGCATGAACAGGGGGAGTGGCAGGCAGAGGGAGAAGCAGACTCCCTGCTGAGCAAGGAACCTGACGCGGGGCGATCCCAGGACCCTGAGATCATGACCTGAGCTGAAGGCAGACACTTAACCCATTAGCCCCCCCGGCGCCCCAATATCAAACCATTTTTAATTGAAACCATTTTGGATGGCAATATTTCTCAAATGAGATGATCCCTATAAAACATTTAGCACAGACCTGGGCACATAGCATTCCATAAGTGTTCATTATTATTGTTGGTGTTATTCATAAAATGTGTTATGTAAGTCCCTGCCTTAGGAATCAGAGTAAATAGAGTATAATTTAAATTTTCTGGGTGGCCAAAGGTCATCATGAACATTCATGATTTAACTGAGCTGTGAGTACGGGGATGTCTTAAGAGTTACTGGGGATCATGGGGTTGTTTGTCCCTGCGTAAAACAGCCCCAGGCCACGAGGCATGGCTAATGCTGGATCTGGTGGTCAGCTTGGCTCTCCCTCTTTTGCTGTCAGGCTATCACTTGTCATGGCTGTCACCGTGCCTGCCCTGGCCATCCCCACCTCTGCCTTTAATTTCCTACGATTAATTGGCTGGGAGCTGAGACATTGAACCCTTCCAAGTTTAGAAGAATATTCTGTCATTGAGCAACGCATTCACTCTTTCTCAGTCTCACTTTCCTGTTTGTCAGATAATCTTGATGTTTCCAGCTCTAAAATCTACGAGTCTATTAAATGTTTCATCCGAAGGGAGAGTCAGAGGTCTCTTGGGCTTGGGGTTCCATATTTCGTAGTTCTGAGAGTACTCTAGGGAACTGAACACTTGCCAACATCCTGACAGTCCAAAAATTAAAGTCTCCTTCAAAGCAAAGAGAAACAGCAGCAAAAACTAGAGATTGATTTACCACAGTGATGGCATTGCCTTCACTAGGCTTGTTTAACATCAAATATGACCTAACGGGCAGCGCCCCGAGGAGCATGCACCTCATGGAGGAGGCGGATCTGATGCTGAAGGAAGAGCACTGGATCTGGAGCCAGAAGATGCAAGTTCTAGTCACCTGTGATGCGAAGCTGCTCAGATAACTTCTCTACACCTTAGTTTCCCTATTTGTAAATCTGGGATCACATTGCTTGACTCATCGGAGTGTTGTAAGAATATCTGTACTAGTCTGCCAGGGCGGCCATGACCAAGGGCCACAGACTGGGAATTAATTTTCTCACGGTCCCGAAAACTAAACGTTGGTGATCAGGGTGTTGGCAAGTTTGGTTTCTTCGGAAGCCTCTCTCCTTGGCTTGCAGATGGCTGCCTTCTTGTCATGGCCTCATGTGGCCTTCCCTCTGAGCAGGCATATCCCTAGGCTCTGCCTGTCCACATTGCCCCTTCTAATAAGGACACCAGTCACGTTGGACTGGGTCTCCACCTAAAGGCCTCATTTTTTTTTTTTAGCTTTATTGAGATCTAATTGATGTATAATATTGTGCAAATTTAAGGTGGACCATGTGGCAATTTGATAAACTTATATGTTGTGAAATAACCACAGTAGGGGTAGCTAACACCTCTGTCACCTCACATAATTACCTTCTTGTGTGCGTGGTGAGAACATTTAAGAACATTTAATTTTCAAGTGTCACACACAGTATCATTACAAAGGCCTCATTTCAACTGGTCACCTCTCTAAAGGCCCTGTCTCCAAATACAGCCACATTCTGAGGTACTAAGTGTCAGGGCTTAGACGTAAGAATTTGAGGGGGACATAATTCAATTCATAGCACTCTCCATGAATGCGTTTTGTGAACTCCTTACGGATGAGAAGGGTGGTGTCTCCATCCCCCAGAGCAGAGTGAGGGGCTGACGAATGAGGCCAGCCGGCTGTGCCATGGCTGACACAGGACGACCAGAGTGGTCTGACCTCCAAAACAGGTGACACTTTGAGGTGGTCATTTGGCATCCAACAGCTGGGTTTACAGCTGTGTCCCTTCAGCACTTATTGCCTGGGTATCCGCCTTGTGCGCCAGTGCTGTGCTGGGTAAACTTAAGGTGGGAGCGGTGTTGTCTGGTGCGTCTGCTCCACCAGAACGAAGTGGGTCAAACATGGAACAAAGAGGGGCACCTGGATGGCTCAGTCTGTTAAGTATCGACTCTTGGTGTCGGCTCAGGTCATGATCTCGCTGTTGTGGGATCAAGCCCCACATCAGACCCTGAACTCTGAGTGGAGTCTGCTTCAGATTCTCTCTCCCTCTCCCTCTCTGCCCCTCCCCCAACTTGCCCTCTCTCTCTCTTTCTAAAATAAATAAATAAAATCTTAAAAATAAAAAGAAGACATGAGACAAAGACCTCCTGCTGCTTTCTCCTGTCTGGAGAGCCTCCTGCATCCCATGACCAGGGCACAGGGCGCTCCCGGTTACATAAGGGTCTGGCCTTGGGCAGTTTATTGCTGGTTCCCAAGCTTCAATATCCAGCTCTTCAAAGGAATATTGAGAAGAGTAAGAGGCATATGTCACAGGTCTTCCGTGTCAAAATCTAACACTTTTCTCTTTGGAGGCATGGTATTATCAGAGAGAGGGAGTTCCAGGGATAGAACCAAGGGTACCCATGCTTGGTTTCTCTTGTGAGTATGGAATTAGGGCATTTGGCCAACCCCACTGAGAGTGAGGGGGCAAGAGGCTGAACCAGCCTATCCAGAGGATCTGTTTCTTTCTTTCTTCCTTGGCCTCTGTCCTTTGCTGACCTCCTCTTCCTTACTCAGTGGACTCTGGTTCTCTGGGAACTCACCCTGGGGTGGGGCCAGGGAGGAGTGGCCTATCCACTGCTCTGCTTGGTCCTTGGCAGCTTTGCCTACGTGGGCAGATCATAGGATGGACTGGTTAGAAGTCTGCACTGCTCTGATTTCTCTCCCCTTGGTTACTAACACAAGTGCAACGTCAAATATACCACGATAAAGCCGAGAACAAGAAAAGAACTGAGGGCCATGTTTTCTCTCCGAAACTGTTCATGGGTTAGTGGCAATTTGCGTGTTTTGTTTTTGTTTTTTTTTACATAGACTTTCACAATTAATACAGTATAAGGTCAACATAAGTCTGGGCAGTCTCAATAAGTTCGGAAAATAAACGTGAACAAACAAAAAAATTAGAAACTAAAAGGGAGCACAGAATTGCTAAATTTTGTCTTATTCTCCAAGTCCCAGGGGATTCGGAATAAGAGATTCATGAAGAATAATGTGGATCTCTCCCTAAGGAAGGCATGGTACCTCTCTTTCCTACTGTTAACTATAACCCCTCACCTCAGATTGAAATTGTCTTTTTGATTTTTCTATATAAGAGAAAGATAACACCCCAATTTTGGACTACTTGTAGGAATGCTGAAATCAATTTATTTCCTCATACTTAGATATCTTTGCATCCAAGAAATTTTCACAGCATTAGTTAAAATTGGAGATTTTCAGGAACACAACTAAGTGGAGAATTTACTTGATTTGCGATGTAATCTTGTCATGACAATGCAAACATACCTTAGACACAATAGGGAACAAAGAAAGCTGGGACAGATGTTAATATTCTGTCTAGACATAATTTGATTGTGTTTAATGCAGGAACCACGCACAACATGGAGGATATGGAAATTTACTAACAAGCTTTTAATATCCGATTCTGACTCATTGTCCAAACAAAGACAAGTCACTACTGAAACTTCAGAAGGCCTTAGTAAGTAATAAGAGTGTAATCCAAATCTATAGAAACTGTACCAAGAAGTAACTATATTTTCTCCTGGGCTAAATCATTTTATGGGACAATTTAGTAAAGAAATATATTTCTTTAATTCAAAATCACTTAAGTCAATACCCCTCGGTAAACAGTCTGATGGATATCCCACATATTTTGGGCAATTCATTGGATGGAATTCCTAACACAAAATGTGTCAAGTTGAAACAGATGTTGCCTTATGGAATTGTTTTCTTTCATTCTGTATTACAAGGAGGTTGGTTAATTGGTTGGTTGGTTGGTTATTTCTCAGCAAACCTTCAGAAGTCAATAAAAACCCTGTGAAGCATCATGCCTTCCTGCAACAGACATTTAATTAAAATGATGAATTAATACAGTATCTTTCCTTAAGTAGGTTTCAGTTAATTGTGTAAGTGAAGCAGAAAAATGTATGCACACAAAGATGAAGGTGGTGAGTACTCAGCGGGAGAGAGAGAGAAGAAATAATACTGCTTGGATGCATGATGATAGCAAGAGATTAATATTAATATTTTGTTAATGATAATAATGTAGTGATTTCTAAAGATCTTTACCTTTTAAAGATATATTCTGAAATGTTTATAAATGAAATGATACCATATCTGAAATTTGCTTTAAAGTGTTTCAGGATGGATAGAGTGGGTGGGATAAAAGTGAAAAAAAAGATCAGCCGTGAGATTATAATTGCTGAAGGTGATGAGGAGCCTTTTGCATATGTTTGAAATATCAACAATAAATAGCATTTTTTTTTAAGTAGGTTCCATACCCAGAGTGGAGCCCAACTTGGGGCTTGAATTCACAACCCTGAGATCAAGACCTGAGCTGAGATCAAAAGTCAGGTGCTTAACTGACTGAGCCACCCAGGCGCCCCAACAGTAAAAAGTATTTTTTTTTAAATGTTAAGGAGGGGTGCCTGGGTGGCTCAGTCGGTTAAGCATGTGCCTTCAGCTCAGGTCATGATCCCAGGGTCCTGGGATTGAGGTCCGGCATTAGGTTCCCTGCTCAGCAGGGAGTATGCTTCTCCCTCTCCCTCTGCGTCTGCCCCTCCCCATGCTCTCTCTCTCTCTCCCTCTCTTGCTCTCTCTCTCTCTCCCTCTCTTGCTCTCTCTCTCTCAAATAAATAAAATCTTTTAAAAATTTATTTAAAAAATGCTTAGGAAAATCCAAAAATAAAATTAAGAAAACAATTCCATTTATAATAACATTAAAAAGAATTACATCCTTGGTAATAAATTTTTTAAAAGAAGTGCAGAACTTATAGTACTATGAAAACTAAAACCAACTAAAGAAGATCCGAACAATTGGGAAACCATCCCCCATTCCGGATCGAAAGACTTATTGTTAAGATGACAATATTCCCCAAACTGATATGCAGATTACTGTAATTCCCATAAGAATCCCAGCTGACTTCTTTGCAGAAATCAGTAAGCGGATTCGAAAACTCACATGGCAGTGCAAGGGATGCAGAATAGTCAAAATAATCCTCAAAAACAAGAACGAAGGGGAAGGACTCACACTCCTCAACTTCAAAACTTACTACAAAGCAACAGTAATTGAAATAGTATGGTTCTGGTACAAGAATAGACACATAGATTGATGGAATAGAATTGAGAGTCCAGGAATCTGTGGTCCATTCATTTTTGACGAGGTACCAAGACCACCATCCAATGAGGGAAAGTACAGTATTTCAACAAAAGGTGCTGGGACAACTGGATGAAGTGGAACTCTTCCCTCAAACAATATACCAACATTAGGTCAAAATGGATCAACGACCTAAACGTAAGTGCTAACACTGTAAAACTCTTTGAAAAAAACATGGGCATAAACATCCATTATCGTGGACTTAGCAAAAGATTCTTAGATATAACACCAAGAACACAAGAACAAAAGAAAAAAAAAGAGATCAATTAGACTTCATCGAAATTTAAACTTTTGTGCCTCAAAGGACACCATTAAAAAAGCAAAAAGACAACTCATGGAATGGGAGAAAATATTTGAAAATCACGTATCTGATAAGGAACTTGTATCCATAATATATATATTTAAAAACCCTTATAACTCATGAATAAAAAACCACAAATAACTCAATAAATAGGCAACGGATCTGAAATGACATTTTTTCAAGGAAGGTGTAGAAATGCCAATAAGTACATGAAAAAATGCTCACCATCATTAGTCATCAGAGAAACGCACATCTAAATGATAATGAGATACCACTTCGCACCCACTCAGTTGGCTAGAATCAAAAAGTGAGATGACAAATGTTGGCAAGGATGTGAAAAGCAGTTGTCATACACTGCTGGTGGACATAAAATGGTACAGCCACTTTGGAAAAGTTTGGCATCTCCTCAAAGGATTAAACATCAAGTTTTACCATTTGACTCAGCAATTCTATTTGTAGGTATATATATTCCTAGGTCTGTTCCCTTAAGAAATGAAAAGCCTGTACACAAATGTTTGCATCAGTGTTACTCACAGTAGCCAAAAGGTGGAAACCACCAAACAGCCATCAACTGACAAATGGATAAACAAAATGTGCTATGGCCATATAGTGGAATATTCTCCGACATGCTACAACATGGATGAACCTTGAGAAACATTATGCTGGTCTCAAAAGACTGCATAGTATATTATTTCATTTATATAAAATGTCCAGAACAGGGAAATCTACAGAGACAGAAAGTAGATTAGTGGTTGCCTAGGGCTGGGGGGAGGGGAATAGGGGGATTAGTTACAGTTACAGTTACAAATAGGGGGATGGTAGTTAAAGGGTATGAGGTTTCTTTGGGGGGTAACGAAAATGTTCTAAAATTGACTGTGGTGATGGTTGCATGTGTCTGTGAATATACTAAAATCATTGAATCATATATGTTAAGTAGGTCAATTTTATGGTATGTAAATTGCAGCTCAATAAAGTTGTTTTTTAAAAGATCATCGGAACACACACACACACACATTTGGGACAGACCTGGGAACATGGCAGGGGCATAGCGGCATAGTTTTTAGATCTTCCCAAATTGAAAAATCAAAACAAGAAATCCATAGAAAACAACCCCAACAAAACTATGGGACAAGGTTTTTTTACGAGCCCCCAAAATACAAAGCGCTAAGGACAAACCATGGACAGCCAGAAAACATGCTTGGGAGTGTCAGCCTGTGTGCAGAAGAAAGCGGAGAGAAGCCCACTGAGCATGCTCTCCAAATTCCCCCAGGGAGATGATGACTTCCTGACTCCAATTGTTTCAAAGTTTTTGATTAAAAGTCTAAAATTATTTGGCTGTGTCCTTACCCTTTAGAATACAGGGTATTTTTTAAACAAAGATCCTAGGAAAAATAAAACCAATATACACCCCACCTCTGCACAACTTTGTGTCACATTCAAATGGTGGCTCCACCTTCTTCCCCTTATTCTTTCAGCCAGATCATGTCCTGTCATTTTTAGAATTCCAATTCAAACCTCTTCTGAAGAAAGACTTTTAGGATTGATCCTTCCAGATTAACCGCTTCTCCAGGATGACTCAGGATGACCCCCTCCAGTTCTAAAATGCCTAGTTTCTACTGAATTAATTTCCTCTTGTTGAAGTTTTGTGCCTTTTCCAGTTGAGCCTGTCCAATAAGATGAGACATTCCTGGAGAGGAGGCTGTTTTGTCTACATCCCCCACTGTGTCTAGGATATTAAGTAGCAAACAACTGGAAGGCAATTCTAATGCCAGTTCCTGAATGATTGTGGGCAACCAGGGACTTTTCATGCAGCACTTTGAACAGCTCACCAACAAATGCATGATTTCTGCTTGCTCATCAAAGTGCTGTACGTTGTTTTAAAATGATGAGCTATCCTTAAAGAAAACCGCAGTGTTCTTCCTAAATAATCCTGAGGAAAGTGTTGAAAATATTGCACTAGGCACAGTAAAGCTCCCAACAGCTTTTCTGTTTTCTAAAACAGAGCTTTAACTGTTTTTAATTTAAAAAGCAAAATCGTGTCTAGGTGAACCTCAGCTAAGTTCTGAAACACATTTTCGGTAGCCCAGTCTGAAGATAATTTGCATTTGGCTAAAGGAGAGAGGGGGATATTATGCAAAGGCACTTGACGGAGCATATTTTATAAGGCTGTCCTCCCACATGAAGGGTAATAGATAATACTGATTTGCAATTAACACGCTAATTAATGGACCATCTTTTCCAAACAGTTACAAAGCCTTTCTTTCCATCTCAAGCAGGTTTTGCCTCTCCTCCTGGGAAAGGAAGAACCAAAGATGGGCTATTAACACTTTTTTTTTTTTGCAAACTTTTGCATTTTCACTCTTAAAATGGTCTGGTATCATTATGTAACTGTGTGATTAGAGTGCTTAAAATTAACTGGGCTTTTAATAATGGACAGATTTATAGTTGATGACGGTGACCATTTAAAAGGCAAGGAGTCTGCTGTTAAACTTGGCAACAACCATTTTCAAAAGCAGACTTTGTGAAATCGTGGTGCTGTGTATCTGACGGCCGCTTTTTTCTCCACCGATGGGAAGTTAATTACTCAACACACTCCAGAAAAATCATGTTCTTTAATGGCTAATGCAAATTTCACAAAATAACAAACTGAAAACGTAATTTTCCTGTCTAATGCACTTCCCTGGAGTCAGTTCGCCGATAAGTATTCACTGAGCATTTGCAGCTACAGTTGGCGCACCCATTAACCACCAGAATTTATTGCCCACTCATCAGAAACCTCACCCTAGCAGAGAGACAATGTTACCAGTCAGATATACAAATGATAGTTCACCCTTTCCTCATGGTAAAATGACAAAGAAGGGAAAGCCTTAAGGAATTCGTGAAGGAAGCTTCTTTTTTTCTACTCCATTCCTCACAAATAGTTCAGCACCCGGGTCTTCGTATTTTCTTTTCTTTTTTTTTTTTTTTTTAAAAGATTTTATTTATTTATTTGACAGAGAGAGGCACAGCGAGAGAGGGAACACAAGCAGGGGGAGTGGGAGAGGGAGAAGCAGGCTTCCCGCCGAGCAGGGAGCCCGATGTGGGGCTCGATCCCAGGACCCTGAGATCATGACCTGAGCCGAAGGCAGACGCTTAACGACTGAGCCACCCAGGCA
>NC_138378.1:46268196-46303631 GCF_054177405.1 Leptonychotes weddellii
TTTTTTTTTAAAAGATTTTATTTATTTATTTGACAGAGAGAGGCACAGCGAGAGAGGGAACACAAGCAGGGGGAGTGGGAGAGGGAGAAGCAGGCTTCCCGCCGAGCAGGGAGCCCGATGTGGGGCTCGATCCCAGGACCCTGAGATCATGACCTGAGCCGAAGGCAGACGCTTAACGACTGAGCCACCCAGGCACCCCTGGGTCTTTGTATTTTCTTCCTGTAGATCTTCCAAGTTCTACAGAAGCTTGGAATTAAGCACTTCAAAAACTACCAGGCACACCAGAGTGATCTACTCCTGAACCTGGACTTAGCCCATTGCCAGTGAAATTCTGCTCTGATGCTCCGGGGCATGCCAGCGAGGGGGGACCAAGGATGAAAAGCTCTCACGTGAGATCTGCAACAGCCTTGAAGGTCCTTGGCTCCTTCATGTGCCTCACTCTGCCCACACCCTCCAATGACTCCGCTTGCCCCATAGAAGCAAACCTCAAACACTAGCCGGGAATAGAGGCAAACCCCCCAGAACTGGCCCCTGTACCCCGTAACACACACACTTAAGGGGCTAGCCCTTTCTGCTCTGTTACCAGCTTCCCACTTATTCCCTGTGGTTGTGACCATCCCTGGATTCCTTGTGTGGCTTAAGGGTGTTCCAACTATGCCGGCTCTCAGCCCTGCTCAGTCCCTCGGATGTTTTGTATGTCCTCGTTGCCTTGAGTGAGACAGACTGCTTCACAGCCGACACTGACTCCCGGAAGCTCCGTCCCAGCGCCCAGCGTGCCCCTTCAGTGAGGGACTTATAGGCATCAGAGGGGAGGTGGAGTGTGGCTGTACCCCTGAATATATTCCCCAAATTGTCACATCTTCAACAGTTCTCCAAAGATAACGTATTGATTATTCACTCCTCCGGATGCAAGATCACGGTGAGATAATGCTAGGGCAGGACCCATGAACACCAGGTCCGCATGTGGTCAGATGGGAGTGGCACAGAGGGTCAAGGAGTGTTCCCCCGGCCCCCAGCTTCACTCCTTGGACATTCAACCCTGGCCAGGCCTCTGCTCAGTGAGAAGAGGGCCTGGGGAAGAGAGGTAAAATCTCCTCTTCTTTGCTTTTTGGTTTGTTTTTGTTTTTTCCTCTAGTTCTTCCTGCAGACATCTGCTGGGAAGCTATCTGATGGAGATGATCACACAGGCATTTAGCTTACTTGCTGATTGTTACAAACCTGACCACCTCCCTATCCTCTCTGCAAACTGTAACTCACAGGCATGGGACCATTGCCCTCAAGAGTGAGACCATTGTTCAGAGGGCAGCCGCAGGCAACGCTGACTCGGAAGGCAAGAAACAGGTGTCCATTCTTCTGTTTTTTAAGGACCAGGGTGTATGTGGGCCTGGCGAAGCAAGATTTCTATTCAAAACTGAGAAAACACTTATTGCCCCTGCTAAGAACCAGGTCCCATGTTCAATGCTTTCAATATTTACCCAGAATCTTTTGTTTTGTAGACAACTTGAGTATGGAAGCTTTGATCAGTGTGAATGTAGATTTGATCAAATGTTCACTTGTAATCCTTAACTTATTAATTTAGCTGTAATACATGTTACAAAATATATTCAATAATACATGAATGTAGAAATATTACTTTTTCCATTCTCTTATTTCTTCAGTTTTATTCAAACTCTTTATGTGGTGCTGACATAAGTATCTCTCATTACCAGAGCCAATTTTGAGGCTCTAAAGCAATTTTCTAAAGCACACAACTCTTAGTTCTTGACCAAGTTGAGATATCAAAATATCTATATTTCTATATATGGATATAGATATAAATAATGATGATAATGATAATATAGATATATAGATAATATAGATATATTATATCTCTATAATATAGATATATATAGATATAAAATAAAATATATTTATTTTAGAGGGGTGGAGAGGGAGAGAGAGTCATAAGCAGACTCCCTGCTGAGCATGAGCCTGACACGGGGCTCCCTCCCACCACCTTGGGATTAGGACCTGAGCCAAAACCAAGAGTCGGCTGCTTAACTGACTGTGCCCCCCAGGCACCCCAGAGATACAGAACTTTTTGAACAGTGTGGAAAATCCCACTCACATCACAAATATCCATTCTCATAATTAACTAAGTGCATGGTACGTGCTGAAGAATGCTTTGTGCAAGCACACCCTGAATGCCCCCGGTAATCACTATCTTGAGAATGTACAGATTCCATCCTCCCTCTCTATTTCCACCAAGCAGAATATGTAGAAGAATGTGTTATTCAGCATTCAAGATCAGGGGCTCAGGGTGTGACCAACCCAGAGTGTCTCCTCTGTAACAAAGAATGTCTGGGTGGCAGGCCTTGATCTCCTTGGAACACCCGCTGTGCAAGGAGGGAAAGGCTACATACAGATAGTTGCTAGGTTATTTGCTACACTATAAAAGCCTGCTGCATATAGATTCCAGGCTTAGGGTCCACTGGGGTCCACCTACATGCTAAGATAGTTGACTTTTTCATGCTTGAATAATCACTCTATTCCTTTCTTAATCAATCTTTATAAAGCCTGTGTGCTATGACATTCAATAGTTGAAAGTTAAGGTCATACGCTCAGGCTTATTATTAAACCTGTGCCAAATGTCTTCCTTTTCTTTTTTCAATAAATAATTCCTTAGGTGACCTCTACAGATATCCCAAACTGCATTTTTTAAGTCCCCCCCTCCCTTTTTAAAAGATTTTATTTATTTTAGAGAGAGAGAGAGAGAGAGCACACGAGGGAGCACGAGCAAGGGGGGAAGAGGTAGAGGGATAGGGAGAAGCAAGCAGACTCCCCTCTGAGCAGGGACCCCGATGTGGGGCTCAATCCCAGGACTCTAGGATCATGACCTGAGCTGAAGGCAGACATTTAACCCACTGAGCCACCCAGGCACCTCCAAGTGCTTTTCAAGTTTAAATGTTGTTCAAAATAAAGTAATTGAGATTGAATCTTTGTAATGACAAGTATTAGGTGACTTTTCTTCTGAGGAGTAAACTTTAAAAGAAGGAAAACCCTTTCCTTTATGTTAGGGAATATATGATATATTAACTTGTTTGATTATCACAGTGACACACTGAAAGGGTATAAAAGTGAAAGATAATTTTATAACAGAAGAGAATAAACCCTATTCACTGGTAGGGATTTGATGGCTATCAGACCAAAGATTTGGAATAATATCAAATATTATTGAGCATTTATAATAGGCTAGGCTCTTTCCTAAGCATTTTACATGAATTAACACATTTTTTAAAAAAGATTTTATTTATTTATTTTAGAGAGAGAGAGAGAGTGAGAAAGAGCATGAGAGGGGAGAGAGTCAGAGGGTGAAGCAGAATCTCCGCTGAGCAGGGAGCCCGATGCGGGACTTGATTCTGGGACTCCGGGATCATGACCTGAGCTGAAGGCAGTCGCTTAACTAACTGAGCCACCCAAGCACCCTGAATTAACTCATTTAATCAACAAAACAACACTATGTGGCTATACTTTTATTGATCCCATTTAAAATAAAAGGGAACCAAGGTACTAGGTATTTTGTCTAAAGTCCTTGATCTCATATCTCTTACTCATGCTAGACAACTGCATGAGAACATATATTTTGTTCCTTCTAAAAAAGTCTAGAATGTCAATGGTTGATTGCACATTAGAACCACCAAGTGATGATTGGGCCCTAACACAGACCAGCTCAAGCCACATCTCTGGTGGGTGAGGGGTGCTATTTTTTGTAAATGCCCCAGGAGATTCTAATGTGCCACCAAGTTGAAAACCCTCTGGCTAGATGGATGGTTCTCAGGAATCTAAATGAGATCTTAATAAACTATTACAATATCACCATCACAGTCTCTCAACTGAAACAAGTTGCAAAGTACAGATCAAGCAATGGAGAAGAAATGACAATAGAAATAAAGACACTAGAAGGCAATCCAGAGAGCTGGCGCCATTGTCCTTAGGAACAACAAAGGTTATGGTCTCTCGTCTGCCATGATAGAATTGAGGTGTGTCTCCATGTATACGGCCCCCTCCTGACAAGCATGTTGGCACTTCACTTTCAAATTGTGGGGTCATTTTAATCCATACAAATGATTGCTTCTTACCTGTATTTATTCTACCATTGCACAAACTTGCTTTGAATGAATACCTACAATGCACAAAACACCACGGGGAAATAGGAAAATAGGCAAGATGTGTTCCCCACCCTCAAGAAGCTCAGTCTATTAGAAAAGATAGTAAAATGTTGAGAAAAGTCAATGTAGAAAGGGATGACTTCTAGCCAGGGATCAAGAAAACTTTCCTGATGGAAGTGCTATTTCAGCTGGCCATTGTGGGAAATGAGGGTTCTTATTTTATTTTAATTTTAATTTTTTAAAGATTTATTTATTTCACAGAGAGAGAGAGAGTGCCTGCGAGTGGGGGGAGGGGTAGAGGGAGAGGGAGACAAGCAGACTCCCCACTGAGCGGGGAGTCCCACCTGGGGCTCCATCCTGGAATCCTGATATCATGACCTGAACCAAAACCAAGAGTCGGGGGGTGCCTGGGTGGCTCAGTTGTTAAGCGTCTGCCTTCAGCTCAGGTCATGATCCCAGGGTCCTGGGATCGAGCCCCACATCGGGCTCCCTGCTCTGCAGGAAGCTTGCTTCTCCCTCTCCCACTCCCCCAGCTTGTGTTCCCTCTCTCTCTGTCAAATAAATAAATGAAATCTTTGAAAAAAAAAAACAAAAACAAAACCAAGAGTCGGACGCTTAACTGATTGAGACACCCAGGCACCCCATAGTGAGGGGTTTTAAAGAGCAAAGAAAAGAACACAGAAGTAAACTCAGAGAATCACGTGAGTCAGTGCGAGGCAGCCCCCTGAGAACAGTGGTTAGGTTCCACTAGCGTTAGGTTAATGAGAGGAGGAGAAGGGAGAGAAGCAGCTGAAGTGCCCAGAGGTTCAAGACCTGGCCTCTTTGCTCTCAGATCTATTTCTTACCATTCCTCTGCTCTGTTCAGTATCTCATGGGGGCTCAGGCTGCATTTGCCAGCTCCCCAGCCAGCAGGCCTCCTGCTGTGTTTGCCAGGAGGAAGGGGCAGAAGGCTAGAGGCAGCAAGAAGAGAAGCGCCGTGGGTATGTATAGCCCTTTTCCTGCTCAGACCCAGCTCCAGCACCACCTGTTTCCTCCGTGGCTTCGGCTCCCACTGGACAGGCTCACAGGTGCTTACAGCACCTGCTGGTCACCCTGGCTTCAGTGCTCTGGCAACACCAGCTCCTATCTCTGACCCTCTAGACAATCAGACGATGGGGGTGCCTTACTCAGTCTGGGCTGCTATACTAAAGCACCATAGACTGGGTGGCTTATCAACAACAGGAATTTCCGTCTCACAGTTCTGGAGGCTGGAAGTCCAAGGTCAGGGTGCCACCATGATCGAGCTCTGATGAGAGCCCTCTTCTGGGCTGCAGACTGCCATGTTCTTACTGCATTCTCTCAAGGGGGTTGCGGGGAGGGCTCTTCAGTCCCTCAGAAGGACGCTAGTCCCATCTGCAAGGGCTCCACCTTCGTGACTTCACTGCCTCCCAAAGGCCCCATCTCCTAATACCACCACACTGGGGGGTGGCTGAAACATATACATTTTGGGGGGAACAGTAATTTTTTGCCCTTGCCAAACACTGGAGTGCTTCACCATCCCAGCGTCATCGCGATAAATTCCCTATATTATATTCTTTGGTGTTCTCTGGGTTTAAACTATCTTGAGTAATTGCTGTTTTTCTAGTTGGATCCTGACTGAATCAAGTGATCATTTCGGAGGAAAAAAAAATCTCACAGGGTCTTTAAGAACAGGAGGATTGCATGAGAGTCTGGTTTCAAGAATAACTCTATCAGTACAGACTTCATGCTTTGAATCCCAAACCTCTTCTGATGCTTCTTGTCTGACTTAGGTAGCATCCCACGTTGCAGACCACAGTTTCTGCCTTACTATTCACTTTTCTCTGGGTTTCTGCAATTCCATTCTCTGCTCTCTCTACTCCTTCTTGTTATTAGCCTTCCTTTTATCCTCCCTGCAGTGTGTCTCCCTGAACAAATTACTGTGGGTCCATGGCTTTGACATCACTCAATTAAGTTCTTCTGAGCCCCAGGTACAAATGTTGATTTTTCTACTGAACATCTTCAGCTGGGTATATATCTTAATGTGTCCAAAATAAAACCTCTTCTCTCCTCCTAGCCAAACTGCTTATCCTTCTTTTTCAACTAGTCTTGGTGTCTGTCTATAAGCAGCAAACTCAGTATTTGTATGTTAGAAATATCTTCATTTCACCTTCCCTCTTGAATGATAGTTTAAATGTGTACAGACTTCATGGTTGACATTATTTTTCCCTTTGTACTTTGAACTTGTTTCATTGTCCTTTGGCTTCTATTTTTAGCAGTTGAGATGTTTACTCATAATGTAATTGCTATTCTTTTAAAGTTGATATGTCTTTTCCCTTTGGTAACTTCTAGAAGTTTCTCTTTGAATTTGATGTTTTGCAGTTTCTCTGGTGGGAGTGCCTTGGTATGGATTTGTTTGTTAATATCTGAGGACTCATTATTTCTTTCCATTCAGAAAAGTTATAAGGCATGATTTCTTCAAGCACTGCTTCTACCCCTTTCTCTTTATTCCCTCCTTTTGACTCTTAGGTAGTCATATGTTGGATCTCTCATTCTTGATTCCATGTGTTTCATCTCTCATCCGGTATTTTCCACACCTCCGTGTTATATTCTTCCTGGTGTCAACTCCAGCTCTCAACAGATCAAAATCCAATGAGGTTTTTAAAACATTGCAATGTCTAAAATTTTCTTATTTCTAAAGTATATGTGTTGGGAAGTGGGCTGTCATGACATCGACACCACTTGTAATGTGGTCCGAGTCTTTTAAACTAATATACTCCTTTCCAGACCACCCAGCAACAATTTTCCCCAACATTTTCTCTTTCTCTTTTCTCATTCCACCCTGCAGTTACATGGGGACTGCTCAGGTTCTGTGTCCCATCCCTCTGGCTTCAGGGACTGGCCTGTGGTCCAGGCCCACCCAGTCATAGATCCTAATCCTGTTAGCTGTAGTCATGGGTTCCGGGATAGGATCACGAAGCGAGCTTGGCTAATTCTTCACTTTTCTCAGTGGAATGAGTGGTAAAAGTTCCCTTTCTTCTTGGGCAAGTGTTGGCAGACTATTTCTTCCAAGAACCAGCTAGCAAATATTTTAGGCTTTGCAGAACAAGAGGCAAAATAAGGATATGGTGTAGGTACTTCAATGGCAAGAGAGAAAACACATCTCTACAAGAATTTGGTTGACAAAATTCAAAATATAATAATAATGAGCACTATTTTTCATAATATAAGTCTATTAATAAGAGTAATAGAACTCTTTCTTGTGAGATACCATTTTGCTAATTTGCTGAGACGGTATGTATTTCATTACTTAAAATGTCTTTCTGTGCAGGGAAGTGCTGTCAAATACTAATATAAATCCATGATTTTATTGAGAACATTCATTCCTTGGAAAGCGGTGCTACAATTCTATGATTCTTGTGATACTTGCATTTAGCATGCCATTGCATTTAAAATGAATCACTTCCAGTGGAGGGTTGGCCGAAGCTCCTCAATTGCATAGCTCAATAGATTCTGCAATATGGAAATTTGCTTTTCGCTGCATCCAGATTTGACAAACACTGCTAGAACTGCAGGTTGAACTAAATATATATATATATATATATCTCCTCTGCAAATTTGTGTGGGAATGGAGATAACACTTCTTAACTTTTGACAGCGTGAGAAGTGTATGAAGCTGCTTGACACTGTGTGTGATTTAAATGTTAGTTGTTACTGAAATGGTTTTGCCACAGTTTAAGGGTTGGCATGTGTTGTTTTGCCTTCTAGTTTTTGGATGAATTCATTAAGAAACATTGTCAAGCCTGCAGCAGAAGTGAATTTCTGAAGCTATTCGACGTGTTTGATAATGGGGGTTCAGTGCCGTTCTTTTCGCTCAGAAATTCCACCTAAGCCCTGAGCTGAAACAGTACAACTTGGCCACTGCCAAGCCCTTGAATGCCGCGTGGCCAGGCCATTCAGGATAGTCAGCCTCCATCGGACAAAATATTCATGACACTGACACTGGTTAAGCCCATCAGAGTGAACAAGGTCCACTGTTGATTCTATTTGTTCAATAGCACATGAGATATTTATTTTCCACCCAAGCACCTACTGATGAATACTACAATGAGTAATTATAGGTTTTACATTTGTAGATTTGTCCAACGAAGCTCTTTTCCTGCTTCACACATTTAGATCACCAGCATAGCAACACATCTTAGCAGATTCCAGTTCAAGTTGTACTGAATTAGTATTTTCTTAGCCTCTTTGGAAATATTCTTACCTACAGCTCTTCCAGACTACAGGAACTAATTTTTTGGTTACTTCCAGCCATTGATTTCTTAAATAAACAACAACAGCTGAGCAACATTGATCAAGAGCAAAGAAAAACCACCTGAAATCACTTATATTTTTATTTTATTTTTGAGAGAGAGAGCATGGTAGAGGGGCAGAGGGAGAAAGAGAGAGAGAATCTTAAGCAGGTTCCATGATCAGCCCAGAGCCCGACGTGGGGCTCGACCCCATGACCCTGAGATCATGACCTGAGTCAAAATCAAGAGTCGGACACTTAACCGACTGAGCCACCGAGGCACCCCAAAATTACTTATCTTTTAAAAAAAGTCTTCAACTCTGTGTGGAACTGTTTCTCACCAAATGGCAATACATTTAAATAGGTTTATTTTCTCTGAACACATTTCCTTGGCTAAGGCTGTCAAATACGGTTTAATTAACTCACCATTGGTAAATAGGTTGTCCTTGCTTAGCTAACAAATGAGCTATGAGGAAATTTACTTTGCAGCCTTATTTTCCTGTTTCATTTTTGTGCAGGAATTCTGCTTGATGAGACTTTTTTTTTTTAAAGATTTTATTTATTTATTTGACAGAGAGAGAGACAGTGAGACAGGGAACACAGCAGGGGGAGTGGGAGAGGAAGAAGCAGGCTTCCCAAGGAGCAGGGAGCCCAATGTGGGACTCGATCCCAGGACCCTGGGATCATGACCTGAGCCGAAGGCAGATGCTTAAGGACTGAGCCACCCAGGTGCCCCGAGACTTTCTTTTTTAAATGTTCTAATTTTTCTAACTGCTGCTTTCTTGTGAATTGGGTGCTAAGTCTTGTAATGCCAACCTATGTCGTATTTACTTAGGATGCTGCAGTGTTACCACATGACAAAAGATGCTTTTTAGATGCTTTGCCATCTAAACCAGTAAAGTCATCTGCATTCTCCTGTGCCTTAAAAGCAGATATTCAAAGCCCACTTTTCTCTTCTTTTTTGTATTTTGGCATAATGAGTACGCACTGGTAATAAAACTTAAGACGTCAGGATCTACGGCAATTGAATGTTGTCGAGTCACAACCGTGTAACTGCCATGTGTGGTGTGCTGGGCAATGTTTAATGTGACGAATGTCATAGATGGTCTCTGTTGTGCCTACTCAACCCTGCCCTTGCCGTGCCGGTGCAACCAAATGAATGAGTGTGTTTATGCTCCAATAGAACTTGATAGACACGGAAATGTATATTTCATATCATTTTCATGTCACAAAATAGTATTCTCCTTTTGATTGCTTTTAACCATTTGAAATGTAAAATCATTCTTGACACGTAGGCAATACAAAAGCAGGAGGTCAGAAGGCTGTAGCTTGTTGACCCTGTATAGTAATCCTAGAACTCCTCTGGGCCATGCTTCCTTTCTTTAGGGGCAATGCTATTCAGGATAAGAGAATTCAAGTGTGCGTGCCTATGTGTGGGTGTCCATGTGAGTGTGGTAGAGATATATATATATATATATAGAGAGAGAGAGAGACAGTTATTGAGCTCCCAGTTCTAGGCCCAAAGGTCCCAGTATTTATTGTCCTTCCCTTGATTTTGTGAATAATTCCAGCTTCCTTCTTTTGAGGACAGACAAGTTTCAATTTTGTCATTTGCAACTGTAACTGTTTTAACAGTACTACTGAGTTTACTGATTGCCAGCAACCTTCACTTGGGTGAAAACATTTGCTTTTCAAATGTTAAGACAGATATAGGTGTAAGAGTAATAACACCACACCTGAAGTCTCCATTATTCTAATCTGATGAAAAACTGCTTCAGGGATGAGGAGGGTGAGTGTGACACTTCTCTTGGTGACCGACTTCCTTGTGGCACCCACTGTTAAATCACGACCTGCATTTTTGCAACATCTGCTGTGTGTGATCATCTTTATAAGGTGATATAACCCATGTAAAAATAGATATTTCCTTTTTCCTCATTTAGTGAAGGCAATTGTCAGCATGCCTTAGAGACCACATTTTCCGCATAACATTTCTGTTCCTGACAATGTGAAAAATAGGGAGGAAATGGTCAGAAAAGTTCAAAGCATTAGCAAGTCCAGATGTGAAGGATTTTATTGAAATCAACCAATAATCCTATTGCTCGTTATTGATGCTCTCGATCTAGCGTTAGTGTCAAAATTTTGAGGAAGAACACTTTTTACCAATGCGTATTTGTTGTTGTAAGAGCCAGCTCTTCTGAGCAAACGCTCTAACAAAGACAGCACTGATAAAAGCCAAGAGTGACTGATGTTAATGGAGTGTCATCTCCATGGCAGGCACTGTGTGTTCTTATACATACTGTCTCCAACCCTCTCAGCAACCCTGAAAGGTATGTACTAGTCAACACATTTTATAGATGGAGGCTAAGTACCATGTCCAGAGCCGCATCGGCTGTGGGGTCAGAATTGGAATCTGCATTCGTTTGACTTTAAATATGAAATACTGTGCCCTCTCATCCTCACCCACGGTGTGGCTGCAAGCCATCCTTTGGTAGGGTAATGCAGAGCTCTCTGTTACAGAAAACGTTAGTCTAAATTGCTAAGGAAGGCTTACCATGCTTTCTCATGGTACCATGCATAAATACATCTCTCTTCTCAGCAGAAGGGGACATAAGAGTATGGGCATCAGAAAAATCCTTGAGGGGCACCTGGGTGGCTCAGTCGTTGAGCGTCTGCCTTCGGCTCAGGTCATGATCCCAGAGTCCTGGGATCGGGCCCCGCATCGGGCTCCCTGCTCGGCGGGAAGCCTGCTTCTCCCTCTCCCGCTCCCCCTGCTTATGTTCCCTCTCTCTCTGTGTCTCTGTCAAATAAATAAAATCTTTAAAAAAAAAAAAAATCCTTGAGTGCTCCAAGCTGTCACCAATGCCTATGACAACATGCACAAGTTACAATAATACGTCCTCTTTTTTTTCCAAAGAAAGGATGTTGCCGTGAGGATAAAGGAAGGGTCAGATGCTGAACTGCTCACAGTAGTGACCACAATGTAATCAGACACACATACCTTTATGTTCTATAAAGCTTCAGAAGGCTTCTCAAGCCAACTAAAAGGAACTTCTCAGTAAGAGCTCATACAAATTGTGTATGCAATGTTACAGGCTACTCTACAAGGCTCATGCTTCTTTGTAGTATGACATTGCTTTAATTTCAGCAAACCACAAAGTAAATAGCCACCTCTGTTTGATAAAATAATTCAGAAGGATTTCCTTAGGGAGACTTTGGCAGACATCTTCGAAAGGGCTCTGGTGGGTATCTTAGTGTTATTTTTTTTAATTGTAAGAATAGAAACTGAGGGTTCTAGAGGGGAGGGGGGTGAGGGGATGGGTTAGCCCAGTGATGGGTATTAAGGAGGGCACGTATTGCAATGAGCACTGGGTGTTATACAAAAACAATGAATCGTGGATCACCACATCAAAAACTAATGATGTATGGTGACTAACATAACATAATAAAAAAAATTAAAAAAAATAAAAAATAAAAATGAACAAAACAGACAAAAAAATTGTAAGAATACATTTATTGTACCAGAAGAGAATACCCAACCAGAAAAGCCACATTTCTGTTACATAATTACAAGGTCACGACATTCAGATTCTTATCACTTTCAAGTGAGGATAGAAAGTAGGAGTGATCCTCTTTTTTTGTTGTTGTGGTAAAATACACATAACATGAAATTTACCCTTTTCACCATTTTTAAGCACATGGTTTGGGGGCATTAAGGGCTTTTGTACTGTTATGCGACCATTGCCCCCATCCGTTCCCGGAACTTTTCATCTGTCCTAATGACCCATCAACTATGCCTCCCCATTCTCCTCTCCCTCGGTTTCTGGCAGCCACCACTCTACTTTCTGCCTCTATGAAGGTGTCGACTCCACGTGCCTCGTAATATGGAGTCGAGCAGTGTTTGTTCTTCTGTGACTGGCTTATTTCACCACTTAGCACAATGTTCTCAAGCTTCCTCCAAGCTGCAGCCTGTGTCAGAATTTCCTTCCTTGTCAAGGCTGAATAACATTCCATTGCATGCATACCACATTTTGTTTATCCATTCATGCACTATGAACATCTGGGTAGTGTTACTTTATTTTAATTTTATTTAGCCATTCACCTAGGGATATCTCTTTTGAAGTTCTTTTCCAGTGAACATCTCCCTTAAGCAAACCCAGCATTCAGGACCCTGGAATATGAAGGGAGGGAAGGCCTCTGGCAATTTCTTGAGCTGCTATGTTATCACTGCTTAATGCTTCACCTGTATAGGAAACAAGGCTTACTTACCTTTAAAATGAAATAAACTGACATCTACTTGTACTGGATCTTCTGTCTGCTCCCCCTTCCCACTCTGGATTTTATTCTGCCCAAACACTTTCGTGTTGTCCCATTAACACTGAAAAATTCCCCATCTCAGCCTGGAGTTCTGACACTACCTTATGCTGGAGATCTTCTACCCCCCTGAGGTCTCTGCCTTCCCCTGATGTTGGTAATTGAAAAGCAATCAGGAAGCTGCACATGAAGTACAACATAAAGTAACTGATTTTTTTTAAACATATGTCTAAATGTATGCTGTCCTTCAAAATTATCACACTCTTCAAAATGTCTGTAGAACTATCTTCACACCTATGTTATGAGTTCTATTATTTTACAATCACAGGGTACTGTCATGGCTGCTTACCTCGTCCCCTACTTAATTCTGTCCCATCCCAACCTTCTGAGCTGCTGTCATCGACTAGGGGTCCAGTCAGTGAAGTACAAGTGGAAGATGTGAAGACGCGGACTATTTTATGCCTGTTTTTTTATGCATCAGATGCTTGCCTGCTTGAAGTGCTTTACTCAGTGATAATTAGTTGTGTACCAGAAAACTCACTCAGAGCAGGTCTCATTGTTATAACTCCATGGCTTCATATGCTTACAGGGAAGCCATTTTCTTTTTTTAATATTTTATTTATTTATTTATTTATTTATTTATTTATTTATTTATTTATTTATTTTATTTATTTATGATAGAGAGAGAGACAGACACAGAGAGGAAGCAGGGGAGAGGAGCAGAGGGAGAGGGACAAGCTGACTCCGTGCTGAACACGGAGCCCGACACGAGCCCGATCTCACGATGTTGAGATCATGACCTAGGCCAAAATCAAGAGTCGGTCATTCAACCAACTGAGCCACTCAGGTGCCCCGGGAAACCATTTTCTTACTGTCTTCTCCCCTACCTTCTTGCTGTGTCACTACATCTCACCCCACTCCTGGCCATGTATACCACATACAGTTGTGCAGGTGGTGCACTGATCAATCTCACAATATCACAGACAACATAGATTTATATATTTACTATGACAACTTCCTGCCAGATAGAAGTAAGGTGTATTGAGAAAGAAAGGCTTTTTTTCTGCTTCTTATGAGAATGCCATATTTTGCATTCTCTGCTTCTGAAGATCACATGCAGGTGCTTGCTTACACACATGCACATGCGTGTGTGTGTGCACATACACACACAGAGAATTTTCTCTCCTGACCACTCTTTGTGCCTAAAAATTCTCATTTTAAGCTTTCTTCCCTAATATATAAAGTATCATAGGTCTAAAAAGCATGGTTTAGTGGCTGATACCTAATCCACTGAGTAACTGATTAGTTTACTGTTGTCTTATAGGACAGTGCTCTGACCAAAGTCCTAGGTCAGTTTTCAGGAGCTCATTATTACCATGCTGTCTTCCAGCTCCTTGGTTATTCGAGTCTGGAATAGAGGACTGCCTTTACACTGGACGAGGAAGGATGCTGCTTGTAGGATATGATATGGAGGCTTTGCTCCAAATAATCTCCTCCAAAGGTAGTTTTTAGTACTTATAATTCACTAAAACATCCCTGAACTACAAGGAAACTTGCAGATAGAACCAGGACAACCAAAAGAGCCCTGGGTCTCCCAGGCCCTGCCCCACTCTTGCCCAGCCACGCAGGCAGCACGAACATCACAGCCTGTCCCCTGCTGCATCTGGATGCAGGAGCCCTTCCTAACTCCTGCTTCAGGCAACCCCTACGTTGCTACTGCAGTTGGCATGCATTTGAAACCTTGTCGCCAATTCTGAATTCTAGACCAGGAGTCTCATTAAAATGCAAACACCTGCCCGGAAAAATACTTTCAGTCTTCACTGAGTAACACCTCACGAAAACCTGTCACCCCGGCATACGACATGAGAGTCTTATGTGATTTAATTTTTCTCCCCTTTGACCTCTACAATCAACTAGAACTTCCACTGTTCTACTTCTGAAATAACCCTCAAATTTATCTCCATGCCCTTTCTACCATGACTCCTGGCATGTTCCTGCTCCTGTCCACCTGGGCTGTTGTGCTCCTCCCGTGGCCGTTCCTGGTCTGGCTTTTGCTGCCAGGAGACCTGGTGGACAATGGATGCTGCTGCCCTGGGGATGGGGGGTGGTCACACCCCATGTCTACAGACTAAAGACCAGCCCCTGAGCCTAATCGGGCTTGGGAAGATATTTTACGGGTGACACCAGAGTATTTCGTAGAAGGGGAACTAAGGTCTTCCTCGTTAGTATAGTGGTGAGTATCCCCGCCTGTCGTAGAAGGGGAACTATATTTGCTTAGAAAGATAGGAAGGGGAGGCCACCAGGGTATGGACTAAACAAGGGGAAACAAAGTGCACTGCATAGAGATAAATAGGAATTCCAGGGTTGGGGTGGGATTGGAGGGGGTGTCTGAGCATGGGGGGAAGGGCAGAGGAGAAAGGAGAAGACAGGTGTGTGTGTGTATGTGTGTGTAGGGGGGAAGGGACGGAAGACTGCAGATGGCCATCCCCAGGTGGTGCAGGGTCAAAGAACTCTTAGGTGACACTGCTGTACGTGAGTAATATAATCAGATGATGAAGCAAATGGACGGTGGATGGCAGGAGCCAGGTTCTCTCTGGGAGGAGCGGCGGGGTTGGGGGGGGGGGGGCAGGAGGCTAGAGGGATCCACGTGGCAACGGACTGGAGTTGGAGACATCAGGAGGAACGCATTCCGGGACTGGGGCAGGAAATATACAAGCTGAACCTGGAGCACTTGCAGTGCCAGAAAGTAAGGATGATGGACTGGGTAATTAAATAATTGGGTATTTATGAATGGGTTTGATGAGGCAAGACTCCCTTAATGGAGAATCCCAGATAATTTATACAGATAGGACCCCCTCAAGGAGGGGGTGCATAACTTCCCGCTTCGCACGTGTAGGCTATGCAGAGCAGCTTTCCTGTAAGGAGGACAGGATAGGAAGGGGACAAAGAATAGCTGTGCAGCGGAGGAACCTGACAAATATACCTTAGCCAGGCCAGCAAGGCCATCAGACAGTCAACAGATCATGTTGACAGGATGAAGTTGACGTGAAGGGACATAAATTCTATGTGAATGCAAGACGTCAATGACAGGGGAAAATGGGGGCCTGGGAAAGCTCTGTACTACTTTCTCAATTTTTCTGCAAGTCTAAAGCTGTTATTATTATTATTTTTCTTGAAGTATAAAGCTGCTCAAAAAAATAAAGTGTATTTTTTTTAAAAAAGACTCATAAGAATGGGAATGTTAGATATGCAATTTCAAACTGTTCATTGGCTGGCATATTAAACCCTCCTGCATCCCCAAGCCTGACTGAAGGTCTAGTGCACTCACCCATGCCGGAGTGACGGTGGGGCGGGAAACAAAGACCTACCTCCCGTCTGTCCCTCTCCCAAGACCCGTGGCAGTCATGTCCTCTACAAAGGGACTCCAGGGCAGATACCAGGATCAGTGCCCAGCAGGAAACCAGCAGTGACCTGGGGCAGAACTGGCGTGGCATGGAGGAGAGCATCACGACAGACAGCTCCAGGGTAAACCTGGACCCACTCTGCTTTCTCAAATACCTTAGCAGAAGATGTGTCGGCCAAGGTCTCCTCCGGAAAACTATTCTAAGTATTTCAAACAGAAGGAATGTATTACAGGAGATTGGTGACAATGCTGTTGGAAGGCTTAAGAAGACAAAGAAGAGGGATTTTGGAGGCATCAGGAAGAATGGAGTGATACCCAGAGATGAGAAGCAGTGAATGGCCGGGGCTGATCAGCCCTGGAATCACCTGGAAGAGAAGCCTTGATTCTCTGACAAGATGCTCTGGACTGCTGGGGTCTGGAATCACCCACCTTTGCTAGCAAATGGCTAATGCTAGCAAATGGCTAATGCTAGCAACTTCCAGCAACCACTAGCAATGGCCACCCTTGGGAGCCAGAAGCAGAAGACGTGTCTTCCTGCCGGTCTTCCACCAGGACCTCCGAGGGGCAGATCCTGCCAGTGGCTGGACAATGCAGTGCACGCACTCCCAGCCCCACAGAACAGAACAGAGACCCCAAGTACAGATGGAGGCTGAGGCGACCGGTAAGTAGCCAGCAAAGAAAGTGACCCTTGACCAGGACCTGACGGACTCCTTGTTTGTACTAACCCTCAAGGCCTTCCAGAATCTTTCCCCTCCAACATTTGTATCTTCTCTTTTCAATCCCTGCCCCTCCAGCCAACCAAACATCCCCACTGTGTCCTCTGGGATCCTTTCCCTCCCCAGCGCCCCTGTCCTTGCTATTTCCTGAGCGAGACCGCTGCTCAAGGTGCGTGGGTAAAAATCTTACCTGAGCTTTCAAATTCTGCTCATGCTGCTCCTATTCTGCCAAACTTCCTCTCCCTGCTCTTCCTGGACGCAGAGGTGTGCTGGTTAAAAGGGAAAAAAAAAAAAAAAGGAGAAAGAAGAAGCAGCCCTGAATTATAGCCACTGCTCATTTCCATGGTATAAACACTCTCGCTGGAGCTGTTGCTACCCAACTTGGGTGAGCATGTACCCGCGGACCCGGTGCCCCATACTCCCAAGGGGCAGTGTGTCTGTCTGGTGAAATTCCTTCACCATCCACGGAGCCTGTCCCACAGCACTCACCACTTGCTACCAGGAATTACAGTTGTTTCTGCGCATGTCTTCACTCTCCCGCCAAAAAGCATCCTGGCCTAGGGGAAAGGCATGGGCTAAAACCCCATTCCCAGGCTCCCAGCTACTGCCTAAACTCTCGGGGCTTCCGTCCCTCCTCTATTAAACTCAGCCACAGCAACAGCACCCCTATACCACAGGGCTATTATAGGACTTACAAGAGCCCACATGTCAAAGCACCTGGCGTAACAGTCTCTGGCCTGTGATAGAGGTGTAATGAATGTTGTTTCCTGCCCTTCTTAGGTTTTTAGCAATCCAGGACAGGAGCCGTATTATGATTTTGTTTTTAGTTACCCCTTGGAACTAGTAACTGCTCAAAAATACTCTTGTTAACATATCCATAGGAAGAATGAAGTCCTTGGTAGCAAGGGCAAGGTGGGGGTGGGGACGTGAGCCTAGACCTGTTGGGGGAAATGGAGGTGGGCCGGTTGGAAAAAGACAAGGGGAAACAGAGAAGAGGGGCAGAGGGAATGACAGACCCAAGCCCACGGTTTCCCTGATGAGTTTGGAGGGCCTCTTTGGCACGTCCTTTCCCTTGTGTCTTTGCACTTCCACTGGGCACAATGTGTACTATCACCTACTCCCCAATTCTGGCTTTGGTTGGGCTGGAAATCAGAGTCCCGGGCCACCAACAGCTTTCTTGGTGGTAATGATGGCCGCAGCAGGATTTTACCTGCAGCAGCTGATGACATTTCCAAATACTTACTCTGGTGGGGCAGGAGAACGTGACAATGGTATACAGTGGCAGAAAAAATGCTCAACTAGGAATGTGATTCAGTTTTGTAGAGAAATAGCGTGTATTTCACAATGCGGCCCTGTTTGAATTGGTGGATACCTATCAACTAAACCCTGCCTACTAACCAAATATGCTTGAAATCTACTCACAGCTCCAATCTGATTTTCCCAGTAGGGCGAGTGTCAACAAAATCTTTTCTCACATCTCTGCTCCTCACCTTTAATCTAAAAATCACAGTATCCTAAAATCAGAGGAGCCCAGAGCCCTGCCTGCTCTAGGCGCTTCAGTGCAAAGTCATAGATGGAACCCAAACCCAGAATGTTAATGATAGGTAAACTAAGATTCACAGGCAAAAAGCGATTTGTTCCAGGCTCACAGGTGGGCTCTAGAAACCCTGCCACTGTGGGAACCTAGGCTTCTGGCTCCCACAGTAGGGCTCTCTCTGCCTCCAAAGGAAGTAAAGGAAGTGTCACCCAGCAGCTTCCTTTGATACTTCAGACTGGGATCTGGGCTTCTTGAAAGTAGTCCACTCCATTTGTGGGCAGCATGACAGCAGGATGGCTCTTCCCATGGCAAAACTGCTCAGCATGTTTCCTCCCATTCAGTGATTCTCAGCAAGTTACTGGGCGAGCCCAGGGATGAGGGGAAGGTTGTATTTGAATCACACAATCACAGCATTTGCTCTGTGTAGTTTCAAGGCTGTAACATAGGACTGCTTTGATTTATTGCTAGTTGTTTATTATTCTTGGAGATTTCTAATAAAGCTAACACAAAGTATTTGATTTTGGCAAAATGGCCTGGCATTCCAAGGACGCTGCTGGCTCCTCTGATTTCTCCCTGTGGCTGAGTATCAGCACTTCTAGCTAGTAGCTCCCCAACATTTTCTGGGTCTCATCTGACTTGGCATCACAGGTCTGTGCGTACCATCTTTTCTTCTCTGTCAGGGCCAGCTTTCTGCAGCTCCGATGACGAGCTTCTGGTATCTGTGTACCTTAGGACACACTTCCTTGTTTGTAGCTGGCATTCAATAAATGCTTATGGAATAAATACATTCAGCCACCACACACGTAATCTGTACACCACCGCAGTTCACCTCCCTAACTACTTGACTATATATGCACTCAACAAAAAGCTTGGAATGAAACACATGTGCTGACATGTTCAGTGTTTTTCTAGAGGCAGAGACAAAGCGCGGTTTCATTCCTTCCTTTTCCTGGTTTATCCTTATACCACCAGCATTACGTTTTCATAATAATAACAAACTATTTTTAGAAGAAAGACATCCCAGTCCATCATAGCAGTGAAAAAAGCAACGCATCGGTTTGACTTTAGCACTGTTTAGAGGATTAATAATTTTCGCTGCCGCTATTGTTACTGAAGACAGCCCACAGAACTAGTCAACTTTCTGAAAGAGGCGTTCTAAGGACTTCAAAGACATGGCTAAATTTAGCATAAATATTTCTTTTCATCGCCACATACGACTGCCCACCGCTTGCCACCCGCTGGCCCAGCTTCGGAAACCCAGCGACCGCGATCCCGCCCTCGGGTAGGGAACGCACCTCTTAGGTACAGAATCCCGGCCGCACCTCCGGGGAAAATATGCCGGCTCGCGCATGCGCCGCGCCCGCTCCGCCCAGCCCCGCCCCCGGCTCGCAGCCACATTCTTCGAAAACTGAGTTAGCAGCCGCAATTGCGCCTGCGGGGAGAGGGGCGGAGGGGCGGGGCGTTGGGAGGGCGAGGGAGGAGGCGGGGCGGAGGCGGAGTCGCGCGTGCGCGGTGGTGCCACCAGCAGGAAACCCGGCGCGCGGGGGCGGGACCGCGCGGGCCGGGGGCAGGGGGCGGGGCTCTCCGGGGCCGCCGCCGCTGCCGCCGCCGCTGCCGCCGCCGTCCCAGCCGCCGCGCATTGTGCAGCAGGCGGCCCCTGCGCGGTAGGGCCCTGGACCCGCGCGGCTCCTGGGGATGGTGAGCAAGGCGCTCCTGCGCCTCGTGTCTGCCGTCAACCGTAGGAGGATGAAGCTGCTGCTGGGCATCGCGCTGCTCGCCTACGTAGCCTGTGAGTTCGCGCCGGGGCCGGCAGGGAGCCCCATTCATTCCCGGGCGCCGCGGTGGCGGGGCCGGGTGCCGGCGGGCTGCGTGCGGCCCCGGAGCGGCCCTGTTGTCCGGTCTCCCGTCCCGCACCGGGCGGGACCTGCGCTCCCTGCTTTCACCCCTTTTCGGGGGTTGCGGACCGGTCTCCCCCTTTCCGCTCTTGTGGCAAAGCAGCTGGCCAACTTGGGCGCAGACCTTCCAGCGCTTAGGCCCCGGCGCGGAGACCGGGCGGCCGGGCGGAGGGGTCCTTGCCCCGGGGCTCTGGGACAGCCGGGCCCCTGCGGGGCGAGACGCCTCCGGCCTCGGCCGACCTCGCGCGCGCGGCCTCAGCCCGCTGCCTCCGCACCCCTCCCGACGTGTGGGACTGCTGTCCACGTCGCCCCGGCAGCCGGTGAGGGTCCAGCCGGCGATTCCCGAGCGTGCCGCGCGAGGACACCCTGGGAACAGCCGCGGCCGTGCCGCCGTGTTGGTTAAGTAGGATAAAAATACTGTTGCCGTTGGCAGAGCCCTCGCTTCGACTGTTTGCTCCGCAGGAAAATTACTCAGCATTTAACTACTGGGGAGCCAAGTGTTGCTGGCCCCCGCCGGCCGGTGGCCGCGCCCAGATGTCCGGGTGCGCGGGGTCCCCGGGGCGCGGCGGGTCGGCCCCGTGGGGAGGCGCAGCGCAGGGAGACCCAGGGCGGCGCTTTGCTGTGTACGGTGTGTGCGGTTCTCGTCTCAGTCATGACTCCCAGCCTCTGCCTGAGACAGGGCAGGAGGGGCAGTTCGCAGGCAGGTAGTCATGACTCCCAGCCTCTGCCTGAGACAGGGCAGGAGGGGCAGGTCGCAGGCAGGTGGTAGACCCTTGTCTTCTTAGAGGCGGAAACTGTCCTTTGCTTGCTTGCTTTTTTTTTTTTTTTTAAAGATCTACTCGATGGGAGTATATTTTAATTGTTGCTATTAATAGTTTACCAACTACCACAGTTGGACTAGAAATAGCTCCCAGTGTGAGCTCCGTTTGAATCCTAGCCACCAGACAGATAACACTCTTAAATGAAACAACCTGCTAACCGGTTTAGTTACCAAGATCTGATTCCAGAGGTGACAGGGGACTTGAGAAAGTGACTTCAATTGAGCTCTAGGAGGACATGTGTTATTCAGACCCAGGCTGTCCAGCATAGCCCTGCTCTTCCAGGAGGTGGAGCAGAGAAAGCTCCAGCAGGGCTCTTAGATCCTAGACAGTTTCAAGCCGGGGATGGGAGTTAGATGTGAGTAGTTTGAAAGGGAGAAAGCTACCCTTAAGTGTTTGTGGTCAATCTTGAGTAAGAAAGCTGACCAGGGGAAAGATCACTTAAAATTGCATAATTATTGTTATGAAATAATAATACCTAAATTTGCTGAGTGTTTACATGTATGTGCAGGCATGAGTCTCATTGGCTTATTTAATTATCTCAACAATCTTAGGAAATACTATGGTTATTCCCATTTTAGAGGTGAGGAAATTAAGACCAAGAGAAATTAGTAACATTTATGGATGATTACACAGATGACAAACGATAGAGAGCCAAGTTTTGAACCCAAAAAGGCCAGGGATGTGGGGGTAGAACCCAGGTCTGCATCAGGCTCAGTGTTGATTATAGGACTTCTAAAGTTGGACAGAGGTGTTTAGAATTAATAAAAGGGGATCTAGGGAGCCATGGGAAGTTGTTCACCATCCATTCCACTGGGAAATCTTGCCAAGTCCTTACCATTGTCTGTGACCGTGCTTGGTGCCAGGGGACACTGGGAAGTGCCATCTTGGCACTTAGAGCAGTAGTTCTCAAACTGGAGTGTGCATCAGAATCACCTCGAGGGTTTTCAAAACACAGATTTTTGCCTCCCACCTCAAGTTGTTGATTGAGTAGGTCTGGGATGTGCATTTCTCATAGCTTCCCCTGGGAAGCTGTTGCTGTGGCCTGGGGACCACTGGTCTAGAAGGTAAAGTGGCCAAGAATTAGATAATCATCCCAATGAGGGTTAATTTACAAACTGGTATGAAGGAGAGTAATGCATGAGAACTTATGACAGGGACTCCTGAATTAGAGGAATCAGGGAGGGGCGCCTGGGTGGCTCAGTCGTTAAGCGTCTGCCTTCGGCTCAGGTCATGATCCCAGGGTTCTGGGATCGAGCCCCGCATCAGGCTCCCTGCTCCTCGGGAAGCCTGCTTCACCCTCTCCCACTCCCCCCTGCCTGTGTTCCCTCTCTCACTGTCTCTCTTTCTCTGTCAAGTAAAATAAAAAAAAAAAAAAATAGAGGAATCAGGGACATTTGTTTCCATGAGGAGTTGAGGCTCGAGCTAAGAATTGAAGGATGTGTAGAATCAGGAGGCCTAGGAGGGAATGTGTTCCAGAAGGAACAGCATGTGCAGAGGTCCTGTGGCAGCCAAGAACAGGGAGTGCTACAGGAATGCAAAGAAGGGTAGTGTTCTGGGCGCCTGGGTGGCTCAGTTGGTTAAGCGACTGCCTTCGGCTCAGGTCATGATCCCGGGGTCCTGGGATCGAGTCCCGCGTCAGGCTCCCCGCTCTGCAGGGAGCCTGCTTCTCCCTCTCCCACTCCCCCTGCTTGTGTTCCCTCTCTCACTGTGTCTCTCTGTCAAATAAATAATAAAAATAAAATCTTTAAAGAAGGGTAGTGTTCTTGGAGCGTGAAAACAAGGTACAGTGATGAGGCTGGTCAGCAGACAGGGGCCAGAGTGGGCCAGCTTGGGAGAGGCCTTGGACCAGCTTATAAAATCTGTGACTTTAGTTTTGAGGGGCTCAGGAATAGGGTGGATCAGTGTTGCTAATGAGCAGGGATGGTATGCCTGAGACAGTGCGGAGGGGTGGGGGTGGGATGCAGGGGGAACGTTACCGGGCTCCTGATTGGTAGTGTCCAAGGACACTGAAAATATAAGTCAACAGGGAGCCCATTGACAATCTTGCCCTTCCTGTTAGGAGTGAAATCTCTTTGAAAAAACTGTCCACACTCCCACTTAACACATACCCTCAGTCCCCGTTCTGGAAGTGCACTGCCTGTTTCTCTCTCAAGTTCTGCTAGTCTTTCTCCTTCCACTTGGATCTTTCTCAACAGGTTTTTTTTTTTTTTTTCTTTTTTTGCCTACTTGGGCCAGAGTCTCTCTTCCTACTCTCAGTGAACATTCTGGACCATGCTTAGGGGAGTGAGACCGTGCCACCTTGCACTGCACACACCTGTGTTTTCTTCTCAATAAAATTCCCGATCCTTGAGGACAGGGATTGTCTCTTAAGTGTTTCAGCCCTGGTAGCACTTGGATCAGTGCTATTAGCTCTTTGGAAGAGCTCAGAGGTCTGATTGAAAATCATGCCTACTTACTAGGCAGAGGCTCCCCAGGCAGAGGCTCAGCTGGAATTACCTTTCGTGTTTTTTAACATGCAAATAGTTTGAAAAGTCAATAGCCTCTGCAGGGTTTGTTAGGCAAAACAGAGTCCCTTCCTCTATTTTCCCCCACCCAGAGGCAAGCACTTAACTTCTGTTCGCTGATTTTGATATTTGTCTTTGTGCCATAGAATGATATGCTTGCTGATTTGTCATTTGTAGGTATTACCTAGTGACTTTATTCTTTGGAAGATGATTGTTTATTCTCTTAACCTGCCCTACCCGCCCTCCCCCCCACCCCACCATGTTCACCATCGCCAGTGTAGATGTGGTGTAATTTTGAGATAAACATTTAGAATACATGTGTTTGACTAAATGCTGTTCTGATTGCTAGTGAGGAATGCTGTGCGTGACTTTTTGTTTTCCCTGGAGCTAATCATTGACTTTTCTTTTCTTTCTTTTTTTTTTAATTTTCTATGTACTATTTCTGATTCAACTCCAAATGCTTTGTCAATTGTTTGCGTCTTTCCCCAAGATGTTCAGGAGCAGCAGGACCTCTTGACGGGGTGCCTTCTTGAAGAAGGGCCCCCAGAGCCTTCAAACCTGCCCTGCCCATCACAGACGCACTGTCCCCTGACTTCCCCTTGCTTATTTCACACTTCTTTCACTTGGACGTGCATTGAAGGAGAATCTTGAGACCATCTAAGTGTCTTTCTTCACCTTTACTTGATAGATTGATAATGTTGAATTCTAGAAAAAGATTCCTTCAGAACTTTTCAGGAATTGTTCCTTTACTTTCTGGTTTCTAGTGTTGACAAGTTGTTTCAACAAGTTGTTCCGTCCCTTTCCATGGGACTTGTGTTTTCCTTCTGGAAGATTGCAGGATCTTCTTTTGGCCCATGATAGTCATCGTTGACCACCTCTTTCCAGCTTTCTGTCCCCTGGCCTTTTCCTTACTCCCAGACCCGGGCGGCCTCCTGCAGTCACCATGCCCAGGAGTGGAGGCAGGGACCCTGCTTCACTTCGGGGCCCAGTGAGTAGTCATGAACGTTTCCTCCCCTCTGGCTTGATAACCGGCATCATTCAAGGTGATGGTGCTCAGTGCACAGCCCCCCAACTCCCTTAGAGTGACATAAACTTGAAGAATGCATCTTTGTTTTTAAGCGTCCTAGGGTCTGGGTCTGCTCGTTCCTGCAGCTCAGCAGAGCCTGCCCTGACCCACCTGTCCCCTGTGGTCTGAGGTGCACGAGGCCCGCCTTGCATGCCTTTGTGCCCTGTGTGCTGGGTACTGCAGAGCCCCCTGGTAATCCAGAAACTCTTCCGTTTCAGTTCTGGGGATTTTCTTAAATTATTCTTTGGTTGTTTCCTTTCCTTTGTTCTGTGTTTTCTCTCTCTGGAATATTATTATGCTGATGTAGTATTGCCTACTCTAGTCCTTTTATTTCCTATTTTCCCCCCATTTTAAAAGTTTTGCTCTACTTTTTGGAAACTTCCGCTTTGTATTTTAACGCTTCTAATGATTTTTAAAAATTTTTAGTTTTGCTATCGTTTTTCCATTTATAAGAGTTCTTTTTTTCTCTGGATTAAAAAAAAAAACTAAAATGTGGTCTTCATTTCATGGTTGTATTCTCTTCTTGGAAATTTTGTTTGCTCTTTCTCACTAAAGAGTCTCTTCCCTCCAGGTCCCTTCCCACTTTTCTTGTGCGAGGCTTTCCTTGGCATTCTGGTGGCCCTAGGTTTTCTGCTCCTGTTTGGGAGGAGTATCATAGGTCTGTCCTCTGGTCTCTGAGCTCTGGTGACAAGGCTCTGCCAGGCTTCTGCCGGATGGGGAGCCTCAGCTGCTTGTGTCTGGGGGCCCAGTGGGTACAGGGCTTCCCGTCTGAGCAGTACTTTGATCAACATCCCAGGTGGACCTGGCTCCCCAGTCCGAGACCCCCTCCCCAGAGATGGGGCTGCCCGCCCATCTTTTGCCAGGCTGGGGAGTGGAGCTGCCACTTGTCCTGTTGTTTAGACAAATTTGAAAGTCAGACCCTCTGTCTCAGTGGCTTTGTCACCCCATTTCCAGATGCACCAGGCATGACCATTCCTGACCCCCCCCGGGGTGTGGCCCGGCCTTCCCCACTGCCTGCCTCTGCTAGCCTCGTTCTGTTACCCTTTACCCATCTACCTAGGCTCAGACCTTAAGCAAGAATGAAAAAGAAGTCTACCTGCTGATGTTGTGAGTTTAGGAGCCATTATTTTTACCTTCAGCTCTTGAAATCTAGAGTTGTGATGTCCAGTAATATTCACTTAATTTTTCGTGTATCATGGATCTTGCGGTAATGACACTGCATTTGTGGTACCTTTCTATCCTATTGCTCTTATTCCACTGAGGAGGAAAGCTACTGAATGAAATGCTGAAAACCATACAGAAACATGTTGCTTGCATTTATGGGAACAGACGTCAACCTTGTCTGAGTTGGGCTTCCCTTAGAATACTTTTGCCCTTAAGCTGACCAGCCCCACGTGGCTAAGGGACTGTCCTCGTGAATTCCTCAGTAAACATCCACTGGCCTGCTGCCAGGGAGACACAGGGAGTTGGCATCGTGATGCCAGAAGACTCCAGGGAGAAGAGGTAGGGGAAAAACAGGCAAACAGTCCAGGTGCTGGTTCCAGATTCACCTGAGCGTGACGATCAGCTCGCGCTTGTTAAATGCAGGTTCTCAAGATCCTCCTGATACCCACCAGGCAGGGGCCTGGGAATCTTCCTTCCATCCCTCCTTGGGGGTTGAGGAGGGGCACCTTGAAATTGTGTTGGGCGCTCATCATTTTAAGAATTTCCACACCTATTTTCTATTCTTTCTATTGAAAGAATAATCAACAAACACCCAAATCCTCCTCTGCCCATATTTACTTTTTTTTCCCCACATTTGTTCTTTCTCTCTGTTTTAATGTATACATTTTTTTGGTTGAAATATTTGAAAGTTGCAGACATAATATTACTTTACCTTTAAATACTTTAACGTAGATCTCCTAAGACTAAAAGCATCTTCTATATAATCTCATACCCTAAAAATTAACATAAATAACATTGTCTAACATACAGTCCATGTTTGAATTCCCCCAGCTGTACCATCCACGTCTTTGATACCCTTTTCTGGGTTTTTGTTTTGTTTTGTTTTGTTTTGTTTTAACTCTAGGATTAGTCAAGGTTTATATGCTGCATTTATTTGGCTGTTAGATCTCTAACTTTTTTTGATTTTTCATAACACTTACCTTTTAAAAAAGCGCAGGCCAGTTGTCCTGTTAAACGTCTTAAATTCTGGATTTATCTGATTGTTTCCTTACAATTAAATTTGGCTGGACATTTTTTATAATAGTGCTTGTTGATTTGCATTCCGTCAGGGTGGTTGCACCCTTCATCATATGTTGGATGCCTGGAAGGGCTGGCCGTCACCGCACTTCATTTTAAAGGTGCCTTTTCCCTGTACGCAGTCCCCGGGGTGATTCTTGGAAACCCTGAGTATCTTCTTGTCTGGCCCATGCATTTAGCGGCCATTGGTGGTCCTTGCCTGGATCAGTTTTTACTTTGGGAAATCCAAAATGGTGATTTTCTGATTCTGTAAGCCCTTCTGTGTTTATAAACTTGTGTTGTTCTGGAAAGAACTTGCCTCCCTCGTTCATTTCTCACTCTCTATGGTAGTTTCCTGTGCCTGCTCTAAGAAATTGCGACAAACTAGGTGGCTTTCATATAGGAGAAGTTTATTATCTCACAGTTTGGAGGCCAGCAGTCTGAAATCAACGTGCTTGCAAGGCCGCTCTCCCTCTGAAGGCTCCTTCAAGGCTCCAGATGTTTTGGCCTGTGGATGCATCCCGCTATCTGCCTCTGTGGGTGATCACATTGCCTCCTGTCTGTCACATCTCTTCTGTGCCCCGTATGAGGACACTTGGCACTGGATTTAGGGCCCAACTGGATAATCTAGAGTGATCTTTGGTCTCAAGATCCTTACTTATATCATACCAAGTAAGATCACATTCAAGGTTCTAGGGATTAGGATATGGACATATTTTGGGGGAGGGGGTCACCAATTAGTTCACCCCTGCCCCCTTTAAAAAAAATCTTTGTGGACTCATAGATTCTTTGAGTCTTTGAGCACTTCCTTGATCTCCAGATGTTCCAGGCTTATCTTGTTCTTTCTCTGCCCCAGTCTTGGAATTAGCTATTTCTTGAAGGAGTCCTGCTTGTTTTCACTGGGGAACATTGTTAAGGAATCAGGACCTGGGCCCTGGTTGTGTGCATTGCCATCGATGTGTCCTTGCTCCCATCTCTTTCAGGGGACAGAGCCAGGAAACGTACACACTTTTTCCAATCATGAGTTTACGCCAATATGCCCAATTTAAATCTTAACAGGTTTCTTCCTTACCTTCCCGTATTCCATATTGCTGTGTCCTTTTTCCCCACTGTGAAAATCTCATTTCTGACATCAGTAAAAAGTCATTGACTCTACTACCATACAGACAGAACGGTTTCAGAATTACTACGTCAATACCGTACTGACAACAAACTTAACCAAATTCAGGATTTCTCTGTAGTTCTTTTTGTCCTCCCAATATGTCCCACTGAGGATGTTCAGTTAGAGTATTATGTTCAAAAGCTACTTGTGATAATTTTGTTTAATATCCGATACAAGTTAAAGTTCATTTCTTGGTTTGTATTCAGTTTTCTTCTTTCTGATAAAGTATTTAAACCATATACGTGGTTCAAAAGTCAAAGTACCTAAAAATTAGCTGCTTGGGGAAATCTCGAGCCTTCTGCACCCTTTCAGTGTGTTTTATCCATCTTTCTGCATATATTAACATTAGTCTGTGTGGATGCTGCCCTTACTATGGGTGTTGACCCAGCAGGTAGCATCCTGTGCAGACTCTTTGCCTCCCTTTCACGGAGAGCGAGCGCTCTGCCGGACGCATGCAGACGCGCCCTCGCTGTTGTACAGCTGTGTTACACTCCTGTGTGCACGCACCTGTCTCCTGCGGAAGGCGTTTCAGTGATTTCAGAGATGTTGCTGTCACAAAGGCTGCTGCAGCGAAGAAACCCGTGCACACGCTCCCACCGGGGCCGCTGGTTCTCTCGACCTCCCCAGCAGGGGCTGTCGGCAAACGTTTGCATTTTCACCAGTCTGAAAAATGGCATCTCCTTGTTTTAATTTGTGTTTCTCTTATTGTGAGTGTCATGAAGCATCTTTTGAATGGGCTATTAATTAATTATTAATTAAGGGCTATTAATATATCTTCCTCTGAGAACCGTTTATGGGTTTGCTCATTTTTCTATTGAGTTGTTGGTTCTTTTTTTCCCCGTTCATATTTTTTTTTTTTTTAAGTAGGCTCCACACCCAACATGGGGTTTGAACTCACGACCCCGAGATCAAGAGTCACATCCTCCTCCCACTGAGCCAGCCAGGCTCCCCTCTTTTCCAGGGACTTTTAAGAACCCTTTATATATGTGTTAACTGTTCTCTGTGAAGTGAATGGCAATTATTTTCTCATGCCTGGTGTGGTGTGGAGAAAAATATATTTGGTCTTTGTCCCCTGTGGGCACAAAGCTACTAAAACTCCTGGGATTTCCTGAGTGATAGGAGTGTCTTTTTTTGTTCATGAGAACCCCTCTTTGATCACACCTGAGTTGATGCCAATGAAGTGATTTAGGGTGGGCTCCTGGGTAGCCAGGATGGGGCCGGTCACGAGAAGGATCCCACCCACCAACCTCCAGGAAGGGAATGGGGTGCTGGAGATTGAGCTCTACAGAAACTTGGACAGTGGGATTTGTAGAGCTCCCCAGTTGTGGAATGCAACGGGGGACTGGGAGGGTGGTACGCCAGAGAGGGCATGGACGGTCCAGTCCCCTCCCCATACCTTGCCCTGTGCATCTCTTCCACTTGTCTGTTTCTGAGTTGTATCCTTTATAATGAACCAGTACGTGTAAGTAAACTGTTTGCCCGAGTTCTTGGAGCCATTCTAGCAAGTTACCAAACCCAAGGATGGGGGGGTCATGAAAACCCCCAATTTATAGCCACTTCATCAGAAGTATAGGGACTTGTGATTGGTGTCTGAAGTGGGGGCAGCCTTGTGGGACTGAGCCCTTAACATGGGTCTGTCCTAACTCTAGGTTGTTAGTGTGAGGTGTGAGAATTGAGTTGAATTGTTGGACACCCACATAGTGAGTGTCCAGAGAGTTGGAGAATTGGTTGTTAGTGTGGGCAAAAGCCACACATTCGGTGTTAGAGGTGTTCTGAGGGTAGAAACAGATTTTAGGACCTGGGAGTCTTTATTTTCAACAGCTTTCCTGTCCCCCTCCCCCCCCCGACACACACACACACATAGTTCTTAAGACACTGGCCAAGGTGTTTGACGAGAGAAATGAGACTAGGGACTGGGAAGGAATGGGCGTGCCCTCAAGGCCCAGGGGTTGGTACTTCAGAGGATGAATAGGATTTGGACAGTAGGGTTGAAGGTGTAAGTGCCAGCATGACCATGTACATGGAGGTGACAGTGCAAGGAGCAGGTCCTTCTGGTCCTTAACGGCAGCATTTGAAGTCTGCCTCCACATAAACTTCATTCAGTGAGCTGAGTAGACAAACATTCGATCAAAATTCATGCAGCATGAGAAGTTAGAGATTGCAATGAACATATTTTAAAATATGCAAGCATTAGGGCAGGGCCAAATAGAATCAGCTTTGCATTTGGGGTCAGCCCATCTAGCCTGGATATTGCACTCTCCCGCTGGTATCCCGCTACCTCGTGTAGATGCTTGGGCAGGTTTTAGGCCTGGTGTGTGGTAGTGCTGTGTAGGCCGGGATATCAAGAGCCTGGTTGTTGTGATGTCGAAGAGCTTTCCTGAGTAGATGTTTAACAGGCAGGCCCGGTTGCCAGATTCTCCATATGCGTTGAATCCACGTTAATGCCTACTCCCCACCCCCCCTTTTTTCCTTGCTTTATGTTCTACAAATGTTTGGGTCTTAGGAGCTCCTGCAGGCTACGTGTGAGAAGAATGATTCCGGGTTGGCCGTTTTTGGAGAAGGGCAGTTTCACTTGCCCTCATTCGACTCATTCTGTGGCTTGGGGACAGTCATCTATCTAACCCTGCTGTTTCATTTTTATACACTTGCAACAAGGAGATACTGTGTTCTCTTGTACCTTGCAGGTACTAATACTTTTTAGAAAACACTATGAGGAATTGACAGAATTTCTTTAAAGAGATGATAGCTTCACTTGTGAGCCACCTGGGAGAAAAGATGTTTCCAGGGATAGGTGTGAGAAAGTGATGTGTGGGGGGGGCTGTCCTCACTTAGGAAGGGCAGTGACAGCGGGCAAGCAGGTGCTCCCCAGGGGTGGCCAGGGTGTTCTTTCTCTCCCTTTCATTCAGAAGGGCAAGGAGTGAATTTCAGGTTAATCCATGAGTTTCTTTGAGTTTTTGGTTAAGCTTTCTATTTTTCTAACCAAAATAAATAAGTGCCCTAAAGCAACAGCAACAAACACTTGAATTCCCCTTACGATAGTCTTTCTCAGAAAGAGTCTGAGCATCTAGGAAAATGAAAACAATTTTGTTAGGGTGTTGAGGCCTTGGAATTTTATACTTAGTATCTGAACATTTTTATACTCTTTCTGAAAACAAGCTGTTTCTAAGTTAGCATTCAGTTGACATATGTAATGTAAGTGATCTGAGTTTCATTTATTTATCTGTTTTTAAAGATTTTATTTCATTTAGAGAGAGAGAGTCTGCCCCACAGGAGGGGCAGAGGGAGAGAAAGGATCCCAAGTAGACTCCCCATTGAGTGGGGAGCCTGACACGGGGCTCGATCCCTGAGATCGTGACCTGAGCCAGAGCCAAGAGTTGGACGCTTAACCGGCTGAGCCACCCAGGCATCCCTATTTATTTATTTATTTATTTATTTATTTATTTTTAAGATTTTATTTATTTGACAGAGAGAGAGACACAGCGAGAGAGGGAATACAAGCAGGGGGAGTGGGAGAGGGAGAAACAGACTTCCTGCCAAGCAGGGAGCCCGATGGGGGGCCCGATCCCAGGACCCTGGGATCATGACCTGAGCTGAAGGCATACGCTTAATGACTGAGCCACCCAGGCGCCCCCCTATTTATTTATTTTTAAAGATGTGAGCAGACTGGTCTGTTATACCGGCAGCAGAAGATTAAAGGGGTAGGATGGCTCCGTTGGAATCAAGTGAAAGAATCACATTAATCTGACACTGTCAGGGGCCAATGGCAGTCCTTGTGGAAATGGTTACTAGTGAGTGATAAGGGGCCATAAATGGTGGTTCTCTTTGAAACTTGCATTAGGCAAATCAGGATCTGAGTTCTTCCTCTTAGTTTTTTTTTAAATTTATTTTTGTAGAATTTTATTCTGATTCCTTGCTCTCCTTAACTCCCAGTTCCTCTTAGTTATTTAAAGGACAAAATTTCTGTCCTAGGCCCTCAAAGCAATGAAAGCCCCCCCTTCCCACTTCTGCCACTGATGCAGGTGCAGAAATGCAGTGTGAGGAGTGACCTACTTAGATAATGCTACTGTCTTGCAGTGGCATGGGGGAGGATAATCTCCCCATTTTATGTATGGGGAAACTGAGGCAGAGGGCAGTTATATGACCTGCCCCAGCTCTTAGTCTGGTACTCCATGGTGGTATAGAAGGACCTGAAGGAACCCCAAGGCTGCACCTACCCCATCTCTTAGCTTCAGTATAGACTTTTAGTGACACTTGTCCTGAAAGAATTTGCACTTTGAAGCAGCCCTGTTGGGGTGCCTACAAGGTGGAAGGGCAGGAAGTATTCTAGAGGATCTCTGGGCATTTCCCTTGTCTTGTTGGTGGGTAGTCAACTGGCTTCTGGTCCTCTTATTTGGCCCTGCAGTAGGGGTCCCCCCTCTTCCTTATGACTCTGACCTGGTTGATGAGCATGGTGGGCCCAGGTGGCTGCTGGGTAGCTTGTTGCACTGAAGCCCCCACAGCCCCGATGCCCCAGCTTGGGTGGTTGGAGGGCCTGTCCCTCTGTTCTAGCAGCAGTGTTCTGTCCAGGCTGGGGTGCTGAGTTTACAAGGCCCACAGCCCTTCTGAGCCAGAGTAGCGGGTCTTGTACCTGCACCTGCCGGCTCACCTGCCTGGTCCCCCACCACTGAGCACCTGAGACCTTGAGGCCTCTGAGGCACCTGCCCCCCCTCAAGCTCCAAACACTTCCTCCCCCACCCCACCTTCCTGCCACACCCACTCTTACCCTTCCCCCTTCCACATTCCTACCTCCCCCTTCTCACATACCCACCTCACCTAGTCCCTGGTACTCCCCCACTGTCCACTCACTTCCCTCTTCCTCTCTTCTTCTCCCCCTCAATCTCACCCCTTCCTCTAAGGAACACCTTACTTTCTACCTGTCCCCTTATCTCCTCTCCTGCTCTCCTCCCCACTCCCCCACCTAGTCCATACTACTTCCATCTCTTCCCTCCCTCCCCCTCTCCCTACTCTCACCAACCCCCAACACCCCCTCCACACTCGCCCCTCATCTGGCTTCTCCCACATGCCCCTTTCCTCATGTTCTCCTGGACTGTGCCATCCCTGACAAGGGCTGTGCGCAGAAGGCTGGCATTTTCCAGGCCTGTTAGGGTGACCTACAGACACAGCCATTCCACGTGATTCTGACCCTGCAGATGGCCACCCCACCAGTGGGAAATCCGCACACTGGTTCCAGGGGCGTGGCGTACCTGGCTGCCCTCTGGGTGACACCAGTGGGCCCCGTGGTTTGAGATGTCCCTCCTCAGTCCCTCCCGCACCTTCTTTCCCTCTCCACCTCTTCAAATACAAAATGAAAAGGCCGACTTAAAAGCATCATCCAGATTTTTAAACTTCCCATTTAAAACTAAATAATTTGTAAATAGGGAAATAGGGTACTCAATGTGGAAAAACTTAGAGAATGAAGTACAAAGATAAAATCTCAATCCTCACAATTTTAGCATATTAAAAATGTCTTTCCATACAGAAATAGTGATGTCTCTTCATTTGAAATGAGGTCTTTCTTTTTGACCCTCAGTAAAGTTTTATAATTTCTTTCATGTAGATTTTGTATATTTTTTGTGAAGTTTATCAGGTTTCTCTTTAGCATTCTCAGTAGATCCAATAGCAAATATATTATTAACAAAGCAACTTTTAACATCAGGCTGTAAAATTACCCCCAAAGTTGTATTCCATTTTTAAAATATTTCTCCTTTGTGCTTTGCACTAATCCTTATGTATACACATACTCTTTCTGTCTTGTTCTTAATCATAGTGTTCTACTTTCTAAAAAAGGTTATTACACTTTATGCATTACATCATATTTTCACATTCTGGGTTTGGTCACATGAGCTCCTTTCTCCGTTTAGAAGTTGTAGTGAGGAGTGTGAATTTTCCTTTTCTTCTTACCTACTTTAAAAAAATTCTTTTTTCTGATGTTCTTTGCCTTCAGTATTCTAAAAATAGATTCATCCCCATTTACTATCAGACTTAATCGGTGGTGTTCACTGGAAGCTAGTTGAAAAGGAAGTGCTTGTACAGAGCTGTTGCTTTGTCAGTTTTCAGCAGATTCATCACCCACTTGGCAGCAAAAGGCTATTGAGTGGCCTGCTCTGTGCTGGGATCTGGAAATTCACACCTTCTCCTGACTTTTGTTTCCACCGGGAAGTGGGAAGTGATTGGTCAGAAGGGAAGAGCACTGGGTCAGTCAGAGTGAATCCACAGGAAGTGAGGTCTGTGATTGTGATTTAGGCTTCGCGGGCTGTACCAGGGATGGTACACGAAATGCTTTCATCTCTCCTGCCCGCAGCCCTGCGGCTGGACTGGGAAGGGAAGGATTCGCCCTTTGCTCTCCTTTTTCTTCAGTGAATCTGTTTCTTCTTTTTGTCAGAAAACTAAGGAGATGCCTTTATTTCGTAGCCTCAAGGGACGTCTATTTCATTTTCTATTGTTGGAGAGAAAATATTGCCATACTTCCTTAGGTTGAGCCTACATCTTTTTAAGTGGGAAAAAGGGAAAGAAATGTGGCAACTTTGTATCATGCTAGGCATCTATTGGTATCTGTGAAGCCACAGGAGGGGAGAAGGAAGAGTCCACTTTTTGTCACTTATATCTGTCCCTAATGTGATTTGAAGAATCAAAGTGCTTGTTTGCTTTCTGGGGTGGTCTGGCATTTTTCTATCTTTTTTTGTGCCTGTTTTTCTAAACTTGATATTACTGTCTAGGAGTTCAGATTAAGCAGTTTTTGAATGTTTAATTAAATAGTAGTACTATGGGGCACCTGGGTGGCTCAGTCAGTTAAGTATCTGCCTTCGGCTCAAGTCATGATTCCAGGGTCTTGAGATTGAGTCCCACATCAGGCTCCCTGCTCAGTGGGGAGTCTGCTTCTCCCTCATCCTCTGCAGCTCTCTCTGTCAAATAAATAAATAAATCTTGTGCTCTCTCTGTCAAATAAATAAATAAAATCTTAAAAAAAAAAAAGAACTGTGCACTAGAACCTTGAGAATATGTTTGAGTGGAATGTGTTTACAAATTTATTTGTGTCCTGATGTGAAGAGGCAGAAGTGATTTTCTCAGGTGAAGATTTGAGGACAGAATGCATCTTAATTCCAGCTGCAAGAAATAGACACATAGTGATTATAACATATGGTAAATATCATGGTAGCTTTCTGTTGATAGATTGTTGCCTCTGAGTATTGACTTGAAGGACCTGGAGAAAACCAAGATATTTTATGATGGTTAAGAGTAAGTTACATCAGGAAATCCAAATCAAAACCTCAGTGAGGTACCACCTCACACCAGTCAGAATGGCTAAAATTAACAAGTCAGGAAAC
>NC_138378.1:46304131-46313249 GCF_054177405.1 Leptonychotes weddellii
CTATGGTGAGCGCTGTGAATTGTGCAAGACTGTTGAATCACAGATCTATACCTCTGAAAGAAATAATGCATTACATGTTAAGAATAAGAAAAAAAAAAAAAGAGGAAGATAGCAGGAGGGGAAGAATGAAGGGGGGGACATCGGAGGGGGAGACGAACCATGAGAGACGATGGACTCTGAAAAACAAACGAGGGTTCTAGAGGGAAGGGGGTGGGGGATGGGTTAGCCTGGTGATGGGTATTAAAGAGGGTGCGTTCTGCATGGAGCACTGGGTGTTATGCACAAACAATGAATCATGGAACACTACATCAAAAACTAATGATGTAATGTATGGTGACTAACATAACAATAAAAAATTTAAAAAAATTAAAAAAATAAAATATAGAAGGAGGCCAGAAACACTTGACATAAAAACATCTTAAAGATTAATTGGTGATAACACTTCTGAAAAGAAAAAGTACTAAGCAGGGGATAAATGTAGTAAAGTGAAAACATTCCTCGACCTCCTCTGTTCATCTAATTTTGGTGGCTGGCCTGAATGTGTTTGGTGTTGCAAATGTGAATCAGCCCTCATCTTGCAGGGAGACCCACCTGTAAACTGCCAATTAAAAAGAAGTGTGTCGTTGGTGCTGTGACAACTCAGAGGGCTCCTGATGTCCCCTGGAGCAGGCAGGGAGGTTGGGGAGGTTTTCTCAAGAATGTCATGCGCAGGTAAGGTGTGTGCACTTCTGACTGTATGTAGATGGAGCTGCTTTAGGGAGGGTGGAGGCTGCAAATCGGGGGGGAGGAGGTAATGGCGGCCTACGTGGAGGTCTGATTGGTGAGGAGGGGAGATGAGGTTATGAAGCTCTCGGGGCGGGGGGCGGGAGAAGGGGTGAAGTGTGAAGAGCAGGATGAGTTTCCAAGTGCAGGGAGCCAATCGAAGAAGTCTGAGCCACAAGAATAGGTTTGGGCGTTAGCCACGTATGGCCATTATTACCTCTTTATAAAGGGTAGCAAAGATGTGGCCATGGGCATTATTCTCCGGGGTGGATCCCAGGGCCCTCACCTGCTTACAGGGGGAGGGATGCTTGCGTAGGACCAGTAGGAAAGGAGAGAGCACTCAGAGCCCTGGTGTCTGTACTTCAAGGAGGGCGAAGACATCCAGGAAGGGGGGCAGCCTCACATGCTCTCAGATGGTCTAAGGGATCATAGAAGATTGAGAAACATCTCTGAGACAGACCGTTTAAACTGATTCAAGAAAAGGCTAAAAAGAAAATGAATAAACTAGTAACCATGGAATGATTTGAAAAGATTGTCAAAAGGTATTACTCACCCTAAGGCATCTTAAGGACTGGATAATTCTCCTGAGGTTCCACAGCCAGAGAGGGACAGCTTCCTGGTATATTTTGACAAGCAACAGAATCCTAAAGTCAAAATGAGACGATTGGTTTATTTGAGGTACACAGTGAAGAGCAGGGCCCATGGGGTTTGGCAACTGCAGGTTCGTCCACAACACCAGCACTGAGCTGACCACTGACCCCTGTGTTCCCAGGTCTTCTGAGGGGTGGGGGGCATGGTGTTCAGCAAGGGTTTGGAAATCTTTTCCCTCCTTTTTAAAACACAAGGTAAGAACATAGATACAAGGAAAGATAAACATGTCACCATTTAAACAGTATTTTGGCATCTTCAGACAGTCTTATTCTAGGTGGTTTTTATGAGCAGAAGTCATACTGCATATATATTTTCTCATCTGGAATTGTCATAACTGCATTACCATGTTGCAGTGTATTTTCATAACCATATTTTTTAACCAAGATATAATTGACGTGTAACATTATATATAGTATTATATTAGTAACATATGTAATATTATGTATTAGTTTATGTTATATATGTTAATAGTTAACATCTATCTATATATACTACTATATATATACAGTGTATATTATGTAAGTCTAGTTACCATTCATCACCACACATAGTTACACATTTGTGTGTGTGTGTGTGTGTGATAACTTTTAAGATTTACTCTTAGCAACTTTCAAATACGCAATACAATATTAATAACTAGTCACCATGCTGTACATTACATCCCCAGGACTTATTTTGACCACCTTCACCCATTTCACCTACACACCCACCTGCTCACTTCTGGCAACCACTAATCCGTTCTATCTATGAACTTGGGTTTTTGTTTCATTCAGTTTTTGACATTCCACATATAAGTGAGATCATACAGTATTTGTCTTTCTCTGTTTGACTTACCTCACGTAGCATAGTGCCCTTGAGGTCCATCCATGTTACCTCAAGTGGCAGGATTTCCTTCTTTTTATGGCCAAATAATCCATTCATCCACAGATGGAAACTCGGATTGTTTCTGTGTCTTGGCTGTTGTCAATAATGCTGTGGTGAACATGGGGATGCAGATATCTTTTCAAGTTAGTGTTTCTCTTTCCTTCAGATAAATACCCAGAAATGGAACGCTGGATCATATGGTATTTCTGTTTTTAATTTTTGAGGAACCTCTTACTGTTTTACATAGCGGCTGCCCCAGTGTACATTCCCCAACGGTGCATGACGGTTCCCTGTTCTCCACGTCCTTGCCAACACTTGTTATTTCTTGTCTGTTTGATAATAGTCATTGTGAGATTTAATGGCTTTCCGATTTTATTGAAAGGCTGTATCATAATTTATATAGCAATTCCCCAATCGTAGGACATTTGGGTTTATTCCCCCCACCCCCCCTTTTTTTTAATAAGTAAGGCCATGATTTGTGAAGGCGGCTTTCCTGTATATATATGTATATCCTTAGGATAATACTCAAAAGTAAGCTCACATGGTCCAAAGGTATAAACATTCTTTATTTTTTTTAATGAATAAGGAATATAGTATGGATTTATAGTAATTTTCCCATTTCTTGCTTATTTGCCACATTTATTTAGTTAGTTATTGCTATCTTTTGTATCAGTTGCTTACTACTCTGGAGAGGAATGTGCTTGTATGGAATCAGCAACAAGTGATTTTGGAAACTGAGTCCTATTTAGTAAACATTTATTAAACCCCTACTATGTACCAGACAATGACAATAAGAAGATGCCTGGGAGTAGATCCTAACCTGAAGGCCTTCCTGAGCTCACAGAATCGCCATCTCCAGGATGGGTGTGGGGGGGGGGGAGGGGGCGGGGAGGATGTGTGCCTTTGCTCTCTGTCTTTCTCTAGCACCTAAGAGCATCTGGCCCTTAGGAGGTATTCCATATTTGGGGGATGATTACAGGAGGGCCAAAGAGGAATGAGTACAAATATTAGAGACACTCAGTCATGGGAAAGGTTTCTTTATTAAATAATTCTCTGTTCAGTAACTTCACTGGTGGCTATGGTGGCTCATAGTCTAGTATTGACCCTAGGTTGACCCTAGCTTTTGCCCTGCTAAAATGTGATTGTGTTTCTGGGTGGCTTGGACAAGCACACGGTGGGGGCGTGCCTTTCCAAAGCCTTCACTGGTGGCTGTGGCTATGGTGGCTCATAGTCTAGTATGATGTTTTTAAAGTCATCCATGGCAAAACTTCACTGCGGTGGCTGGGCTGGTTTATTCACATTTATTGAGCACCAGCTGTGTACACATGATAACCTGCCCTCCAGGTGTCTATAATCAAGGAAGCAGGCCAGCTGATGAGAAACTAGACTACAAGAGAGATGTGGCAAGTGTGAGAAAGGATGGGCTTCCAGGTGAAGTTAAGCCACAGTGTCAGGCCATTATCTAACCCCTCTGGGTTTTGGTTTCATAGACATTTAAAAGGAAAAGGCTGGACTGAGCCCTAGGATCTCTTTCAGACATGCAGTTCTTTGATGCTTGTGACTGGCTCTTCCTCAGACAAAGGTTGGGACATACTGTTTATCAAAACACAAGCACAGTTGAACTCCAGACCCCAAAAGAGGTAATCCAAAATTAAAGAGAAGTATTGGATCCTCTTTTCACTTATTTTTTAGTAGGACTTAATACTTCAGAAGTGTGCGTTTTGTTGTCTTCATGAGCTGTAATTTAGATTTCTTAGTGTACTTGAAAATATTGGTTAAACATTAAAATTGTATTAGTTGGAATCCTTGCATATCACAAAGTTAAATATTGACCTAATTTTCTTCTTTCCCTTCCAGCTGTTTGGGGCAACTTCGTTAATATGAGGTAACTGTTTTTAATAACTTGGATGTTGTGGTCGGGTTTTACAGACACATTTCAGTTATTACAAATAGACTGTAGATGGCATGGGTTAATTGAATATTTTAAAAATGAAACAGGTTTTTTTCTTTGCCATTCACACATCTGAGCTTTGTCTTTTTTCTTATGGATATTCTTGATGAATACATCTGATTTTACTATTTGCTCAGGTAAAACCCAGTTTTATTGGCTGGCTCCTCTGCATTGCCTGCCTCAACGTCCCTTCCCTCCTTTTGTACACAGGAAGGGGTTGACCCTAGCTTTTGCCCTGCTAAAATGTGATTGTGTTTCTGGGTGGCTTGGACAAGCACACAGTGGGGGCGTGCCTTTCCAAAGCCTTTTGAGAAGGGGGCTGTCTTTAGGAAACCATGCAGGCCCCTGGCCCTGGGAGTAGACCAGTAGATTCTGAGGCTACCTGCTTATCTCAGGATTCAGCCCCGAGGAGCCTTCTGGCCTGAGTGTGCATTATTTGTGCTTTATGATAAACATAGGAGGGACACTCAGGAGAGTAAAATCCTGTGTTGATATTCTAAAAAAAAAAAATTAACAAGCATTCATTGTAAAAACAAATTTGACGCTGTTAGTACAGTTTTACACTTAAAGAAAAATTCGTTCCACTTTGTCTGCCTTGATAGTGAAAATAAAAGAGCAGCAATCACAATTGTGGCGCTGGCGGTGGGTTTGGCAGTCAAATGCCCCTGCCCTGGGCTGCTAGGGTAAAGGGTTGCTGTGCCGCCACCAGGCTTTTCAGATTGAGTAGGTTTTGCAAGGCCAGTGGGGCGGTGTTGATCTGATTCCTACCACCAGGGTGTGAGTGTCTCCTGACAAAGACTTGTGTGTGTGGCTAGGAGGGGTGCTCAGATCCCATTTAAAGGAACTCTGTTTTTTTACTTGGAAAAGCTCCATTTTGCATCAAATCCCCAGGAAAGCCCAGCAGAGAGACTTGGACTCCTATAGACACACTTCCTGCCTCTAATTTAAAATCTCATGTTGAGTATAATGTGAAAGATTATTTTAGTGGAATAGAAATAACGCTTACAAAGTAGAGGTGAGCTGGTGAGATGAATTTGAGATTTCCTCTCCTCCATTGTCTTCTGTTCCTTGGGTGCACCCCCTTCTGGAGGGAATTGGAACCTGGGACTGATGTTTGGGAAGGGGAGCGGCGAGATGGTCTGCAGCTTTTGGTTTGTGTTGTCATTTGTTCAGAAATAAATCTTGAGGTCATCAAGCCTCTCAATGGATCTCAGTTTCGCAGCTTTCTACTCAACAGGTCTATCCAGGAAAATGGTGAACTCAAAATCGAGAGCAAGATCGAAGAGGTTAGTTCCTTTCCTGTATTTTGCTCCTATTTTGTCGTTACGTTTGTCAGTTTCGGTTCTTTGGCTTGTGCTGGTACCTTTCTTGTGAGAGCCCGATGCTAACCCGTGATTTTGAAGACATCTCTTCAAAAATTACTCCCTTATTTAGAGGAGTCTTTCCATCTGTTATGCTGTGGATACACCTCTGTGTCAGCATTTGGCCATTTGATAAAGGCATGATGTACAAATTCTACCTCAGAGGCAAAATGGATTTACGAGTTTGTCTGACTTTTTAACTGACCTTCCCAGAATTTCTTAGAGAAAGGGAAGTGAGTACTTTCACCAGGGATGGAGGCAAGTGCCAGCATCCACTCACCCCAGCAGATGCTGTAAGGAAAACCGCCCAACTCAGATGCTAGGACGGGGAACTTGGGGAGCGCCCACATGTACGGATGGGGAAGCCACACACCTGCTCACTGAAAGCTAGCGCCTCTGGTTGATTATATACCTTCTATTTAAAAATAATTGCTTATGTTTTTTGTCCAATAATGGTAGATATAGGTACGTGAGTGTAACGTGGGCTGCGGGAGGAGATGGGGAGTCAATCATTTTGATCTGAAGCCAAACGTCACAGTTGTGGAGAAGCTCTCGGATTGCTCTCGTCCTTCTATCTCAGCTCCCAATGTTAACACACAGGAATTTGGGTCTGCTCACAGCCTGCCCTTCCTTCATGTGCTGAGCAGATGATGTGGAGATAATGTGCAGAAAGAAGAGGTTAAGCTTTGTGGGCAGCGTTGAGGGGATTTTTTCATTCCTGAAAAGAAGAGGGTGGTGGTGATCTGCCTGTTCTTGTGAGCCTAAGCCACCTTGCTTGTTGTAAGGAAATTAAAAGGTTAATTTTCCCAGAGACTTAAGTGTCTGTGGAGTAAGAGTTCCAACGTGCAGTGTATTATCTCGATTCTTGACTTGTGATTCAAGTAGTATAACTTAATTTCAAGCTGGAAGTGGATAATAGAAGAAATTACAATCTGTTTTGCATGATGTCGTGCCCATGTGGAACATCAGAGAGGAGGGAAGCGGTGGAGAACTGTCTTTGCTTCAAAACTGATGTTGGTTATTTTTGTTTTAGATCGTTGAACCACTAAGAGAGAAAATCAGAGATTTGGAAAAAAGGTAGGTGTACTTTTTTTTTTTTTAAAGAAAATACTTCTATCCTTTTGACTTTAGAAGGTCAGTAGTCAATATAAATTCATCTAAACTGTATAGTTCTTTTTTTCATCTATGTAATTAATTCTATAATATGAAAGATATCAGGCACTTTCAATATAGGAACTTGTCTGTGAGAAGGTAGATGTTTACTGTAAAATTTGGATGCGGTGGTTTTAAACCCTTTTTTTTTTCTTTTGTCATTATGAACTATTTCTTATAAAAGCTATGGAAAGTTTTTTTTTGGAAGCTATGGAAGCTTTTTTTCTCTCTAGGAAAAAAATTATTTATTTTAATAAAGTTATTTTTTTTCAGGAGTCTTCCTATGTTAGAAGTCCTTCCTCTGTTAACCTCTGTCAGTTTGATTTCTACAAACTATGATGATGTAAACAAAGGGCCATATAAATGTTTTGTTGGGTTTCTTTAACCCTGATTCAAATAGTCCAGACATGAGAAGAAGAGAGGATCTAAGTGTGTTGTAATCTTCCTTTTCCAAATTCTGTGAATTTCTCAGTTCCTGAAAATTCATGGCATACAAATTGAAGCTAAGCCTTACCTTCTTTTAAGTTATGCAGGGCATTCGGGTGGTGTCTCACAAATATTGATTAGTCTGAGAGAATTCCAAAACAAGAAAATAAAGCTGGAGGACCTAAAACCTAGTACTGTGTGTAAGTACTATAAGAAATTAGGGTCAGTTACTTGCTTGTCACCATACATCAGGAAAGTTCCAGAACTGAGTCCAGGTAAAGTGGATGGAAGGGAAGAGTAATATAATACAGTGAGAACTTACTTGAATCAGATTCCAAAGCAAGTTGCTCCTCACCTTTTGTTGTGGTCTCCCCCTGACCCCTGCCTGCCAGTGTGTGGGTGTGTGTGGCTCTGCTGCACCCACATTCCCTCTCTCTCTAAAACAGTTGAGCTCCGGCGCTAGAACTTCTCCCTTGAGTTTATTGGGAAAACTGTGTGTCCAGAGTTGGGTCTTCAGAGGTTTATTTATTTTTAAAAAAGATTTTATTTATTTATTTGACAGAGAGAGACACAGCGAGAGAGGGAACACAAGCAGGGGGAGTGGGAGAGGAAGAAGCAGGTTTCCCGCCGAGCAGGGAGCCCGATGCGGGGCTCGATTCCAGGACCCTGGGACCATGACCTGAGCCGAAGGCAGACGCTTAACGACTGAGCCACCCAGGCGTCCTAATTTGAGAGATTTTAATTGAAACTTAAAAAAAAATTGTTTATGGGAAGAATAACCCACCAGGTTTTATGTTGCCCCCCCAAAAATATTGCTCACCACTGATAAAGTCTTTAGAGAGTAATATTTATGAAAAGTGAATTAATTGGATAACTTCCCTGAGACGATGGTTTACACACACGATCTCTTGAAATAGGAGAATTTTATGATTCCTTTTGATACTTTTGTGATGTTCTTTGTCCTTTTTAAATCAGAAAGTGAAGCACAAGTATAAATATAATCTTGAAGAATGTGCCAGTAACTCATTCTTTTCAAACTGTGAGAGTTACTTTTAAGATAGGTGCAGAGGTTAAGTGTTTTCTACTTAGTTCTGCTTTACTAGTTACTCATCCTAAAATGGTTCTGGTCTCTAGGTTGGTGAGCAAGTCAGGTGACAGATAAGCCAGGGTTATTGTGTTAGCTAGAAAGTCAAGTACGGACATGACTTTGTGGTAGAAATCGATAGAGCTCTGTCTGGTTTTATTTTTCCTGACTGATTTGTATGATAAGAATGATCAAACACCCATCTTGACAAGAGCAAGATAAGAACGTAACTGGATTATGTTGTCTTGATGTGCTTGTCATTTGGGGGCAAAGTGACCCCCAGGAAATAAGGATATTTTTGAAAGGTAGGGATTATATGTATATGGGGAAAGAAATGGGAACAATGCCATTCTAGAAGCCTAAGTAAGTGGGTTATGTGAGTTTTTTCTCTTCTTTACTACACCCCCCCATTTCTTAACAGTTTGATTGCCTGCCATTTGTTTAATTTCATCTCAGTATCTTTAAATGTTCTGTGAATAGATAGCAAGTAATGATGAGAATTTAAATTCTAAGTAAAAATGCTTCTTACTCGCTACCTTCATGTACAGGAAGTTTAGAGTCTAGAATGGCATAAAATAATAAGGATTAATTTTTGGGGGTAAGAAAAGATCCATTATTCAATTCCTGCTTCATTCACCTCCCTTGCTTGTCTCACACTCAGAAATGCAGAATGCAGGCCTCGTGTCGGCAGGTTCTTGCTTCTCTACGTTGTTTGCTTCTGTGTCCTCAGTGTGTGGCACTGAATAGGTGCCCAGTAAAAAGTTCTGGAATAAATGAATATATGGATGAGCCAGTATGCTGCTGCGTAGGGTTTTAACCTACTGCAGGCCTTTAAAGCAGCCTATGCCTTTCCCTTGCCCACTTTGG
>NC_138378.1:46313349-46326287 GCF_054177405.1 Leptonychotes weddellii
AGTCCCCCCATGCAGTCACCTCACACAGTCCCTTCACAGTCACCTCAGAGTTACTACTCAGCCCCTCACGCAGTCACCCGAGTCCCCTCACACAGTCCCCTCAGAGTCACCTCACACAGTCCCCTCACGCAGTCCCTTCACGCTGTCACCTCAGAGTTATGCAGTCCCCCCATGCAGTCACCTCACACAGTCCCTTCACAGTCACCTCAGAGTTACTACTCAGCCCCTCACGCAGTCACCCGAGTCCCCTCACACAGTTCCCTCACGCAGTCCCCTCATGCAGTCCCTTCACGCAGTCATCTGAGAATCACTTCACACAGTCCCCTCATGCAGTCACCTCACACAGTCCCCCACGCAGTTCCCTTATGCAGTCACCTCAGAGTCACTTCACACAATCCCCTCACACCCCCCCCAGCTCTGTCATCCGTGACTGCAGGAAGGCAAACAGTGTGAAGTGCAGACTGAGGAGGACCCTGAAGGAGTTACCCCTGCTCTTATTTCTGACTTTGTGTGCCTGACTTTTCAAAGGAAGAAATGAGGGTTATAAGAGAGTCCTTCCAACAGTTTAATAACTTGATCATACATCTGAAATCTGAAACTTGGTTGCTACATGTTGAAGAAAACAAAGCAAGAAGCCCAGCCAGTGTTTTTGTTTTTTAAAGGTTTTTAGCACAGTGTTTGAAGTAGGTTTATCAGTCTGTACTCCACATGTGACCATGTGTCAGGCAGTTATGTTTTTGCTTCAGTTTCATTGAACTGTATTTCCTATAAGAAAACTGTTTGCTATTTTCTCTCCGGTACAAGGGGCAACAGTGGGCAGGTGGGGAGAGGGTCAGCCTGGAAGGAGCGAGACCCCGTAGGTGCGCCACATGGCTGGCTGTGGAATTTGGGATTGAGGCTGGAGTGGTGGATGTGGGCGCTCAGAGAAGAGAGTGGATGTCGGGGCTGTGTGAGGGGTGCACACAGCCAGTGCTGTGGTTTGCTTGGCCATGTCCACCTGACTGACGGAGAAAGTATTTGGAATGACAAGAAGTGTCACTTCGCAAAGAAGGCATCTGTCAGGCTCCCTGAAGGCTTCCACTGTTCCAGCAGGCAGAATGTGCCCTGTGAGAACATTCACTTGGGCATTACCTGTGGTAAAGACAGCTCCTGCCAGGGCAGCCCTCTGGGGAAGGTGCTGTGATTACCCCTTGACAGCAGGAAGCCCTGAGGTGCACAGAGCTCTTGGGGGTCTTGCTCTGGGTCACAGAACTAATAAGAGGGAAGGCCAAGATTTTCACTCACTCCCTCAGATTCTCCCACCTGCCTGCTTCTGGTTTTGTAGTCTGCAAGGGGAACTTGACCTTTTGAGAATCTGGAAGCTCTTAATAGGGGAATTCATCTGCATTGTAAAAGAAAGCCCTGCTGCCCCAAGCTCTAAGCATGTTTCCACTCTTCCAGGAGATGAGAAACACTTGCTTCAAGGCCTTCTGTCTAATGACCTGTCATATTCTGTTCAGTTCAGCGACCATTAAGGAAATGCCTTCTGTATCCCAGCTGGGGATGTGAAGGGGATGAGACAGTGCCCCTGGCACCTCTCCAATTAAAATAATGACTGTAAAGTTGGTTTCTTTGAATTTACTAAAAGCACTTTGTTCCTAACTGAACCATTTAACCACTTTAAGAATGGATATTTCAAATCTGCATTTATCAACTCTCATTTGATCTTTTATCTGCAGCTTGCACTGCCCTGCTCCGGAAGTATCACTAGGGGTTGGGGACCCATGTGACCTTTTCTGGGGGCAAGAGGCATTATGGAAAGATGAGGTGAGACTTAAGGTGTGTTGAGAGCAGACCATGGAGGCAGAAAGTGCTGGTGCCCAGCCATTTTGTTCCGGGGCACCGGTGCAGAAAGAGATGCTGCAATTGTGAAATTGCCCAGAATAAGGGAACAGGCTTAGTCAGTTTTTTCTTTTCTTCCCCTTGCAAGGCACAGTGTTCTGCTTTGGGTCTGTGACTTCACACAGCTGCTTTCTTCCTTCCAGACCTCGATACAGCATTATAAGGCCACCCTGCCCCCCTTATTTTGTGCTTAGCTCTGGCTGCGCGGAGCCTGTACCTTGGTAAATTTTCCCTTCTCCAGGATGAAATCTCTATCCTCAGCCTGATGCTACACGAGGAGCCGGTTGCATATTTCTTGAATTCAAATGAGCCAATAACCGCTTGGTTCCTACAGCCCTCACTTGGAATGGATAGAAGGAGCAGACAGTAATAATGCCACAGTCTAGCCTTTGTTTTGATGGTAGTAGAGAAAATCCTCACAGGAGATGGTTGACTCTTCTTTTCTCATCTCTTCATGTTCTACAGCTTCACCCAGAAATACCCGCCAGTAAAATTTTTATCAGAAAAGGACCGTAAAAGAATTTTGGTAAGTTTGCACATCTGATTAATATTCATAATATCAAGAAGCTGGCTTTTTAAATAGAGGTAGAATTCACATACTGTAAGTTACCCGTACGGAATATACGGTGTACTCGTTTATAGTATGGTCACAAAGTCCTTCGACAGCACTCCATTCTAATTCCAGAATGCTTTCATCACTCCAGAAAGAAACCCATCCCCGTTGTCAGACATCCTCCTCCCAGCTCCTGGCAATCACTAAAACTGCTCTCTGTCTCAATGGATTTGCCTGTTTGGGACATTTCGATGAATGAAATGATATGCTATGTGGTCTTTAATATCTGATTTCTTAAACTTAGAGTAATGTTTCTAAAGTTTACCCAGGCTGTAGCACAAATCAGTACTTCATTCCTGCCTGTGGCTGGATAATATTCCATATTATGCATGTACCACATTTTGCTTATCCATTTATCAATTGATGGACATTTGGGGTGGTTTCTACTTGGAGGCCATTGTGCATAATGCTGCCATGAAACATGAGGTATACACATTTTTGTGCAGACATAGTTTTTTGGTTCTCTTGGGTATATACCTAGTGCCCCTGGCTGATGAGACTAATCATGTCCCATTGAAGTGTCAAAAATCAGCTGACCATACGTGAAAATATTTTTTTCTAGACTCTTAGTTCTGTTCCATTGATCCAGTCTGTCCTTATGCCAGTACCACTGTGTTGGTAAAAGTATTGGTACTGTTACTATAAAGTAAGTTTTGAAATTGGGAAGTGTGATTCCTCCCACTTCGTCTTCTTTTTCAAGATAGTTTTGACTATTCTGGATCCCTTACAGTTCCTGGTGAATTTTAGGATTAGCTCATCAGTTTGTTTAAAGAAGCCACCTAAGATTTCGATACAGACCACATTGGGTCTGTGGATGAATTGGGGCAGTATTGTCATCTTAATATTGTCTTCTGATCCTTGAACATGGGGTGTCTTTCTATTTATTTAGGTCTTCATTAATTTTTTTTAACATTCTTTTTGTAGTTTTCAGAGTGTAAGTTTTACAGTTTTGTTAGATTTATTCTAAAGTGTTTATCCTTTTTGATAGCATAAATGGAATTATTTTTTAGTTTCACTCTTGTATTTTGTATTGCAAGTAAATAGAAACACAATAGATTTTTGTATTTTCTTATACCCTGCGACTTTGCTGAAATTATTGGGTTCTAATAGTTTCAAGTAGATTCCTGAGGATTTTTTATGTACTGTTCAAGATCATGCTGTCTGCAGTTATGGGTGGTTTAACTTCTGCCTTAACAGTATGGATGCTTTCTATTTCATTTCCTTGCCTAATTTTCCTGGCTAGAACCCTAGTACAGTGTTGAATAGAAGTCGGAAGAGCAGACATCCTTGTCTTGTTCCTCATCTTAGGGGAAAGCTTTTAGTCTTACACCGTGAAGTGTGATGTTAGCTGAGAGCTTGTCATAGATGCCTTCTATCAGGTTGACCAGATTCCCTTTTAGCCCTGGTTTGTTCAGTTTGCAACCAGTCTTGCATATCTGGGATAAATCTCTTTTGGTTAATGTATAATCCTTTTTTATATACTGGTGGATTTGATTTGCTAGCATTTTGCTGAGGATTTTTATGTCTGTATTTATGAGAGATCTTGGTCTATAATTTTCCTTTCTTATGATGTCTTTTGCCGCTTTTGGTAGGTATCAGGTTAATAATACTGACCTCATAGGATAAGTGGGAAAGTGTTCCCTCCTCTTCTATTTTTTAAGATGAATTTTTGACAATTTGGTATTAATTCTTACTGAAGTGTTTGGTGAAATTCACCACAGAAGTTATCTGGGCTTAAGCTTTTTTTGTTAACTTTTTTAACATTGCTAATTCAATCTCTTGTTATAGATCTATTTAGATTTTCCATTTCTTCTTGAGTTATTTTGGTAGTTTGTATCTTCTTAGAAATTACATTGCTTTAGTTGCCTACCCTAAGTTTTGGTGTGCTGTTTCTTCATTGTCACCCATTTCAAAGTATTTTCTAATTTTCCTCATAACTTATTCTTTGATCCTGTAGTCATCTGCGAGTGTGCTGGTTAGTTTCTGCATACTTGTGGATTTCTCAGATTTCTTTGTTATTGATCTAATTTCATTCCACTGTAGTCAGAGAACTTACTTTGTATGATTCAATTCCTTTTAAATTGTTGAGGCTTATTTTATGGCCTAGGATATGGTCTATCCTAGAGAATATTTCATATACTCTTTTTTTTTTCTTTTTTTGAAGATTTTATTTTTGAGTAATCTTTACACCCAGTGTGGGGCTTGAACTCACAACCCTGAGATTAAGAGTCTCATGCTCCACCAACTGAGCCAGCCAGGCACCCCTCATGTACTCTTAAAGGGACTGTGTATTGTGCTGTTGTTGAGTGTTCTATAGATATCTGTTAGGTCTAGCTGGATTACAGTGTTTTTCAAGTCCTTCATTTCCTTGCTAATCTTCTGTATAGTTCTGTCCATTATTGGGAGTGAGGTGTTGATGCCTCCAGCTATTGTTGTTGAAATCTCTAGTTCTTCCTTCAATTCTTTCAACTTCTGCTTTGTATATTTTGGGTCTCTGTTAGGTGTATAAATGTTTATAACTGTTACTTGATGGATTGACCCTTTTGTCATTATAAGATGCCCCTCTTTATCTATTAACATTTTTTTGTTTGTTTGAAAGTTTATTTTGTCTGATATCATAGCCACTCCAGCTTTCTCGTTGTTTCTATGCTATGTGTTATACTTTTTTACATTCAACACATTGTATCATCCAGTCTTCAGTGTGTTCCCTTAAGACTTTATATAGTTGGACCTTGTTTTGTTTTATTTGTTTCCAGTTTGGCAGTTGCTGCCTTTTGGGTGGTTGGCTTAATCCATTCACACTTAGTGTTACTACCGACATAGTTGGCTTTATAACTGCCATTTTATTTTGTTTCCCGTATACCTCATATCTTTTTTGTTCCTCCGGGGTTCCATTGTTCTTTTCTTATGCATTAAATAAACCTTTTCTTATGTGACATTTGAATTCCTTTAATTATTTTTTACTGTATTTTAAAATTCATTTTGTTGCTATTTATTCTAGTGCTTACCATCTACATTTTAACTTAGGATACTCTACTTTGGCTTTATACTGAGTTCCAGTGAGATATAGAAATGCCACTCCTACATAGTTCTGTTACCCAACCCTTCCTGTGATATTTCTATGCATTTTATATATTACTTTAATCCAAGTTACAAACTCCACAATACATTGTTATGATTATTTTATAATTTTTAAATTTTATATATTTTTTTGAAAAGATTTTATTTATTTGTTTGACAGAGAGATAGAGAGCACAAGTAGGCAGAGCGGCAGGCAGAGGGAGAGGGGGAAACAGACTCTCCACTGAGCAGGGAGCCCGATGTGGGGCTTGATCCCAGGACTCTGGGATCATGACCTAAGCCGAAGGCAGCCCCCCAACTGACTGAGCCACCCAGGCGCCCCTAAATTTTGTATCTTTTAAATAAGGTGAGGGAATAAAGGAGAGTAAAGATGTATTTACAGTATTTGTTACATCATCCTTTTCATTACCCTGTCTAGTTTCCTTCATTTGTTCCTGTGGGTTTGAGTAAACTTTTGATGTCATTGCCTTACAGCAATACAACTCTCCTCTACCCTCGTCATGCTGTTGTTGTCAAATATATTTCTGTATTTTACAGGGAAAATAATACAGTACTATGCATATTATTTTATACAGTTATTTTGCTGCAGTGACGATGGTGGTAAAATATACATAACACGATTTATCATTGTATCATTGAAGTATATAGTTGTGTGGCTTTAAGTATGTTCACATTGTTGTGCTATACAATTTGGTTTTTAAATCAATTAAGAGTAGAAAGGAGAGAGTGTCATTACATTGTCTTTTATAATTACTTAATTATTTGTTCCTCCCCATTTTGTTTCCTGTGTGGGAAATGCTGCCTGGCATCATTTACTTTCAGCCTGAAGAACATCTTTTAGTATTTCTTGTATGGCGGGGCTGCTGGCAATGAGTACTCTCATTTTTGTTTTTCAGTTTTAGAAGTTTGGGTTGTATATAAAATTCTTGGCTGACCGTTTTATTTCTTTTCTCTTCTTTGAATGTGTTACCCCACTGCTTCCTCCACTAGCTGTGATAGAGAGTAGGCTGTTAGTCATGTTGGGGGTCCCTTGTACGTGAGGAGTCCTTTTCTTTGTCTGCTGTCCACTTTCCACCAGCTGCTGTCACAGTTGCCACCTCAGTAGCTTAAAACAACGGAAACGGAAACTCTCCCACTACTGGAAGCTAGAATTCTGATGTCAGGGTGTTGGCAGGGCCGTGCTGTCTGAAGTTTCTAGGAGGAAATCCGTTTCATGCCTTTCTCTTAGCTTCTGGTGTTGCCACTAGTCCTGGATTCCTTGTCTTGAAGACACATCCGTCCAGTCTTTGCGTCCATCATCACATACTGGATTCAGGGTTTACCCTACTCCAGTATGACCAGATTTCAACTGATTACATCTTCAGTCACCCTATTTCCAAATAAGGTCATGTTCTGAGATTCTAAGAAGGATATACATTTTGTAGGGCAGTATTTAACCCAGTACAACTGCTTCCAGAATTTTATCTTTGTCTCTGATTTTCAGCATTTCTAGTATGATCTGACTGCATGCATCTGTTTGTGTTTGCATTTATCCTGCTTGGATGGAGTTTGGTCAGCTCCTTGAATGTGTAGATTCATGGGTTTCGTGAATCTGGGGAACTTTTCAGCCATTATTTCTTTGAATATTTTTTCTATTCCTCCCTTTCTTCCTTTCTGGTGCTCCCATTATATGCATGTTCTTGTGTTCATTGGTGTCTCATACCAGTCTGAGGCGATTCACTTTCTTTTTTCTCTCCGCTCTTCAGGTTGCATGAACTCTCGATTTATCCTCAGGTTTGCTTTTTTTCTGCCAGATCCAATCAGTTGTTGACTCTCTGTCGTGAGTTTTTCTATACTTGTCAACCTCCAAATTTCCATTTGTTTCTATGTTGTAACTGTTCTCTTTTTAGTCTCCGTTTACTTCTTTAAGCATGGTTTCCTCCCATTCTTGTGAACTTGTTTATGCTAGCTGACTTGAGGACTGTTGAATGTGACAACTGGGCCCTGACACAGGCAGTTTTTGTCGCCTGGTGGTTTTCCCTGGGTCCAGGTCCCGCATTCCTGTTCCTTTCCGTGTCTCAAAGTCTTTTGTAGAGAACTGGGTATTTTAGGTAGTATATTGTAGCAACTCTGGGTACTATTCTCCCCTTTCTCCAAGCCTTGTTTTATTTTTTCTAGCTTACTTACTTGTTTAGTGACTTCGCTGGTCTCTTTCAGTGATGTCTGCTCCCCTGGAGTATGGGACTCTCTGATGGTTGCTGCTCAGAGGCCACAGCCTTGGGGATGGACACAGTGGGACGGCAGTGACCATCTCTTAGCCTGATTGCTCTGTTAAGCTGTCTGCCTTGTGTGGTATCACACTAACTGTTAGGCTCCAGTAATTGCTAGTTGAGCAAACTGCTTTAATCAATGCTTTGCATTATAAATTGCTCCTCAGCCTGATTCCGTTAAATTCTGGCCCCTTTGCGGAGGTAGATGTTTAGGCCAGTCTTTGAGGTTTGCCCTGACCCCAAGAGGAGTTTTAGGTGTGTCTTTCCCTGGCTCTCTCTACTAAACTAGCGGTCCTGTGACTAAGCTTGTTGTTCTCATAGAGCTACCAGGCTCTTTTCTGTTGCTCACCACTTAAATCTCCATGGTTTTTGAGATAACCTTTATGCTTGAACTTTCCCCATTTCTCTTTCAAATTAAGTCTATCTCTCTGGGGAGAGCTTTGGAGCTCTTGTGTTTTTATTGACTGCCTCTGCCCCCAGGGGAGAGTCTCTGAGCCACTACTGTGGAGCTGGAGGAGGGAGGGACATTCCTGCTTACGGGCAGGGGGCTGGCAGGACCTGTACCCCTGGTCTTCTTGCCTTGCCTCTCTGGGCATGGAATCCACTCCGTGAGTGAGCCGGGGCAAGGGTGACCACAGTCCCATTAGTCAGTCGCAGCCTGCCGTCCCTGGAGTAGAGCCTCTGCCGCGTGAGGAAGGTCTCTCTTAACCACTTGGCTCACGCCTCAGGAATTGAGCCTGTGCAGCTCACAGCTGGGGGGATTGAAAACTGTGGGTGGCCTTCCTTTCCTGGTTAGATACCCGGAGCGCCGTTGTTCTGGCCACACCAGCACCCACTCTGAACTGTGAGGGTGAAGGGTGGAAGGTGGGAGTGGACCATGGCCCACGTGTCACTGAGTCTCTCTGTTCTTACTGAATTTTTGTAGATTTTCTTGAATAAATGTTTCTTCATTTGCTGTATACCCTTAGAACAATTTCCAGAGACTTTAAATGGCTAGGTTTTTGAATTCTCACCAGTTACATTCTTTTGCTGGGGACAGGTCTGTGGAGCACCTCACGTTGCCATTCTGTAAGAAATGTCTTATCAGACTTTGATATGTAAATGGTTGGTACACAAGTGGTTTTTTGTTCTTTTACCTGTTATCTAGGCTGTAGGACTATGTATCCCAAACACCAGAGTAATAGTCTTGAATCAATATTAAACTGTGTACACCCATAATCTCCCTTTTATTCTGGAAGTTATAGAAAACCTCTTGCCTTTTTAGTTGGTTTACATAAATCTCACCCTGAGCAGACTCTAACATCTGTTATACTTGTACACCCATCTTTTGGGGTTATTTCTTTCTTTCTTTTTTTTTTTTTTAAATGTTTTATTTATTTGTCAGAGAAAGAGCACAAGCAGAGAGAGCTGCAGGCAGAGGCAGAGGGAGAAGCAGGCTCCCCGCTGAGCAGGGAGCCCGATGCGGGGCTCGATCCCAGGACCCCGGGATCATGACCCGAGCCGAAGGCAGATGCTTAACCGACTGAGCCACCCAGGCGCCCCCTTTTGGGGTTATTTCTACCATATTAAAAATGCGTAGGCATTTAAGCATGAATTGAGAAATATATCCGTGTCTTCAGCAGCAGAGAAAAGTTAATTTTCCAGTCTTTCTGCTGCCACATGTCAGAGTGATCAGACTATTGGATGCCCTCCACTAACATATGAACCCTGCACAGTCTTGCAAGGGTTATTATTATATTCACGTGGGATGATCTTCCCGTCGATGCTGAGTATTACCGAATTTATTTGTTTTCACGTAACCACAATAAATGGGCTGAGTGTCCTTCACTCCTCTGCCGTCTCATAGGTTAAGCCACATTTCAGAGTCATCTGGTGCCACGTTGTTGCTAAAACCCAAAGCTTTTCAGTGATTGTGGAAGCCTTGGCACAAAGAAGAGGTTTGTCAGAAAGGCATTCTTCTTGCAGACTTACTGAGCAGCTTGAGTTTGAATGCTGCCCTTGAACTGGACCAGGTTCGCTGCCTGTGAGCTCCACAAGAGCCGGAAGTACAAGCAGTTGAGATGAGCTCATAACTGCAGAGCCATGCAAAGCTGTGTGGAGTCCATTCAGTTCCACTGGAAGAGGTTGCCTGTCCTTTCGTCCCACTCTCTTCTTGGGGGGTTAGCTCCTTGTTATTCACAGGGTATCCCTAGGTTTGGCGATTCATTTTTTCTGGGGGAGCTTGTAAGTGATGAGATTCTGCCAGTTTTGTTTCTGTTTGAAATGCTTGCCTAATGGGCTGAAATTGATTAGGGAGAGACACTGTATAACCACCCAGCTATGTTACATAAATCTTTGATAGGACTTACTCAAGAAAAACAGTTCAAATGCGTTTCAAGCAAGGCTAAGGTGCTTCCAGCAAGTTTATGTCACCACTTAAAACTAGTGAAGTGTTGGAGGCAATCGTGTATAATTTAGTACACTGTGTTTCTGCTAGCCCTGAGTAGTCGCTCAGTTATTTTAGGTGTGGAGATAAAGTTAGCATGCGACAGAACATCTTAGTTTAGGAAACATTTGCATATAGATATAGAGTTACATTTAAAAAAGGTTAAATTTCTTTGAAAAGAGATGTAATTTTTCTGACTTATGAAGTGTGGAAGGCTTGGGAAAATGCAGTGATATGAAGGCTATTTCAAATAAAATGAATTTTCATTCCTCGAGTTAAACACTAGTAAAGCTAGATTTGGAATTCATGTGTTTTTCCTGAAAATTCTGTTTTTAAGTCATCATTCAGGTATACAGGTGAGATGTAGGTGTGCTGAGGATAAAACATGAACCAGACAAATCTACAGGTAGTGGAGAGAATATGAAATTAGGAAGACTCGAAGCTTATTCTGTCATCACTAGTGATCCTGGGGATCGTGGTCAGAGACTCAGTTCCCCTGGGTGTCCATTTCCTGTATTTATTTATTTATTTATTTATTAAATTTTATTTTATTATGTTGTGTTAGTCACCATACAATACATCATTAGTTTTGGATGTGGTGATCCACGATCCATTGTTTTCATATAACACCCAGTGCTCCATGCAGTACGTGCCCTCCTTAATACCCATCACTGGGCTAACCTATCCCCGACCCCCCTCCCCTCTAGAACCCTCAGTTTGTTTCTCAGAGTCCATAGTCTCTCATGGTTCATCTCTCCCTCTGATTTCCCCACCTTCATTTTTCCCTTCCTTCTCCTAATGTCCTCCATGCTATTCCTTATGTTCCACAAATAAGTGAAACCATATGATAATTGACTTTTTCTGCTTGACTTCACTTAATATAATCTCCTCCAATCCCATCCATGTTGATGTAAAAGTTGGGTATTCATCCTTTCTGATGCTGAGTAATATTCCATTGTATATATGGACCACATCTTCTTCATCTTTTGAAGGGCATCTTGGCTTCTTCCACAGTTTGGTTATTGCAGACATTGCTGCTATGAACATTGGGGTGCATATGGCCCTTCTTTTCACTACATCTGTGTCTTCAGGGTAAATACCCAGTAGTGCATTTGCTGGGTCATAGGGTAGCTGTCTTTTTAATTTTTTAAGGCACCTCCACACTATGTTCCAAAGTGGCTGTACCAACTTGCATTCCCACCAACAGTGTAAGAGGGTTCCCCTTTCTCCACAACCTCTCCAACATTTGTTGTTTCTTGCCTTGTCAATTTTTGCCATTCTAACTGGTATAAGGTGGTATCTCAGTGTGGTTTTGATTTGAATTTCCCTGATGGCTAATGATGATGAACGGTTTTTCATGTGTCTGTTAGCCATTTGTATGTCTTCTTCGGAGAAGTGTCTGTTCATGTCTTCTGCCCATTTTTTGACTTGAGGATTATTTGTTTTTTGGGTGTGGAGTTTGAGAAGTTCTTTATAGCTCTTGGATATCAGCCCTTTATCTGTAGTGTCATTTGCAAATATCTTCTCCCATTCTGTGAGTTGCCTCTTTGTTTTGTTGACTGTTTCCTTTGCTGTGCAGAAGCTTTTTATCTTGATGAAGTCCCAAAAGTTCATTTTTGCTTTTGTTTCACTAGCTTTTGGAGATGAATCTTGAAAGAAGTTGCTGTGGCCGATGTCAAAGAGGCTACTGCCTATGTTCTTCTCTAGAATTTTGATGGATTCCTGTCTCACATTGAGGTCTTTCATCCATTTTGAGTTTATCTTTGTGTATGGTGTTAGAGAATGGTCGAGTTTCATTCTTCGTATATAGCTGTCCAATATTCCCACCATTTATTGAAGAGACTGTCTTTTCTCCATTGCATATTTTTTCCTGCCTTGTCGAAGATGATTTGACCATAGAGTTGAGGATCCGTATCTGGGCTCTCTATTCTGTTCCATTGGTCGGGTATGTCTGTTTTTGTGCCAGTACCATGCTGTCTTGGTGATTACTGCTTTGTAATATAGTTTGAAATTGGGCAACGTGATGCCCCCAGCTTTGTTTTTCTTTTTCAACATCTCCTTGGCGATTTGTGTTCTTTTCTGATTCCATACAAATTTAAGGATTGTTTGTTCCAGCACTTTGAAAAATGTCATTGGAATTTTGATCGGGATGGCATTGAAGGTTATAGATTGCTCTGGGTAGCATAGACATTTTAACAATGTTTATTCTTCCGATCCATGAGCATGGTATGTTTTTCCATCTTTTTGTGTCTTCTTCAATTTCTTTCATGAGTGTTCTGTAGTTCCTAGAGTATAGATCCTTTACCTCTTGGTTAGATTTATTTCAAGGTATCTTACGGTTTTCGGTGCTCTTGTAAATGGAATCGTTTCTCTAATTTCTCTTTCTACAGTTGCATTGTTAGTGTATAAGAAAGCACCTGATTTCTGTGCATTGATTTTGTATCCTGCCACATTACTGAATTGCTGTATGAGTTCTAGGAATTTGGGGGGTGGAGTCCTTTGGGTTTTCCACATAAAGTATCATGTCATCTACGAAGAGAGAGAGTTTGACTTCTTATTTGCCAATTTGAATACCTTTTATTTATTTTTGTTGTCTGATTGCTGTTGCTAGAACTGTGTTGAACAATAGTGGCGAGAGTGGGCATCCTTGACGTGTTCCTGATCTTAAGGGAAAGGCTCTCAGCTTTTC
>NC_138378.1:46326787-46347593 GCF_054177405.1 Leptonychotes weddellii
GGAGGGCACGTTCTGCATGGAGCACTGGGTGTTGTGCACGAACAATGAATCATGGAACACTTCATCTAGAACTAATGATGTAATGTATGGGGATTAACATAAGAATAAAAAAAAAAAACTGTGAAAAAAAAAAAAAAAAAACATTTGCCCGTCCCCCTGAATCTGGCTTTTGCCTTTTAATTCCACTGAAATTTTATAATTACAGTCTCATCTGTTTATTTTCCCCCTTTGTTGTTCTATTTCTTTTATGTTCTAAGTGTCCAAGAATAGAGAAATATTCAGCCATGGTGTTTTTTGTTTGTGTGACTTTTTTGCTGTTGTTTTTTTAAAACATGTAATTATTTAATCTATCGGGGATTTATTTTGGGGTTAGGCTGTAGTTTGTGAAGTGAACTAGATGATCCAGGTAATAGATAAATAGGCTCACGTTCCCCATGGACCTGATCGTGGGTTTGCTGTGAGGGTTAATTGAGGTAATGCGCGTGATAGGGCGGGCGCTCACAGGCAGAACTGCAAAGTGTGAGAGTCTGCATGCTGCAGTCGTGAATCAGCTGGTATCAGTAAGACACCGAGATTCCCTGGGGTTATGTGGGTGGGCCCACATAATCACGTGAGTTTGAAAAGCAGCGGCAGCAGTAGGTGGAGGAGCTAGTTGGAGAGATCTAGTAGAAGGGATGCTTCCGAGAGACAGGCACTGGGGAGGTCAGGGGGACTTGACCCACGGCTGCTGGCTCAGAAGGCGGCCTTGAACCAGAGCCTGCGGCCAGCCTCTGGGAGCTCCCAGCCCACAGCCAGCAGGGAGATGGGGACCTCAGTGCTGCAGCCTCATGCGACTGAATTTTGCCAACAGCTTGACTCACCCACTGATGGCAGGAACGCAGCCCTGCTGACACCTGATTTCAGCCTGTGAGGGCAGAGAGAGAACCAGCTGAGCCACACCGCGCCTGGCTTCTGACCCACAGACCCGGTAGATTATAAGTGGGCATTTTTTTTTTTAGCCTCTAAGTTTGTTAGGGCATCAGTACAAAACTGCAGGGCTTGGCACAGGGGCTGGCGCCTCGCAAGTGCTCTCCAAATAGTAGCTGCTATTATTATTCCTCTTTCCCCTTTTTTTGCACATGGCAGTAAACATTTGTGAAATGAAACTATAGATCACATAATTTCAGTACTACCAAAACTTAGTAAAAACGGTATGTTGGTAAGTAAATTATCTGCTTTGCCTCTGAGCTTTGACACCAGAACTACTGGAGACCATTTCTCCCAGTACTGACTGTAGACTCCATGTGGAGGACACTCATGAATGCACCGAATGGACTCCCACAAGAAAGGGTTCACACTTCTGCCATTTGCTGCAGTGGGAGTGGCACCCGTGAGGGAGAGCAGAAGACATTTCTCCACCCCCACAGTCTAAAGCCTGTTTTTTTTTTTCACTTTCTCCAACCGTAGCGTAAGATTCTTATACGTGCCCGTGATAGTCCCCCACCTGCTCCCCAACCTCCCCATCTCCTCAGTCCTTCTGCCCCCACAGTGCCCACCTGATTCTGAGCCCCGTCCAGGGAGAAGAGCATCCATCATTGGATCCTGCTTGTGGGTGCACTTGTGCGTCTCAGAGGTAGTAATCCTCCCCACTGCAAGCCAGACACAGCGTGAATTTAACCAGATGAACTCAGTTTGATTTGCCCCCTCCCCTTGGTGTTGCGTTGTCACACAAAGGATGACATGATTTAGGGCACCCTTGAGTGACCTGTCCTCGCCTGTGCTTACAGTGCCTGCCATAATTTACTTCCACGTTAGTTTTTCCTCTGATCGAATGTTACAGCCTGCGCTCATACTAAGTGGGATTACCATTTGGTGTAATGTGTACGGCGGACTTTTAGCAGCAATGAACAAGTTAATGTGTCCTGTTGATGTGATAGAATTATTCTCCTGTGTGCAGGAGAATGTATTACAAAGTATGCACACCCAGCGTTCAATACATAACTCTCCTTTTGAGTACCTTCTTCTGAGTAAAAGAAACTCCACTTGATGTGGTATTGACACCATACCAGGAATGTTCTTCAGCTCTGAAAAGCATTTTGCGGAATTTGTTTTAGTTTATTTGTTTTTCCGGGGCTGGCAAGTTGTTTGGGTTGTAACGGGGGAACAGTGGTGTCACTTAATTTGGCAGTGTCCTAGCAGAGCTTCATTAATTTTCCTTCAGCACAGATTTCCTCCTCTTGTTATTTTCAGAGTGTAACCATTGTTTCAGAAGCAGAGGCATTAGCGATTCACTGTTGTGGGAAATTAACTGTTGTCTGCACTCAGAACGTGGTGGCAGCATTGGGAAGGGGGAAAGTGATTGCCACCCCCCGGGGTCGGGGCTGAGGGTGCAGTACGGTGGAGTGCGGGGGTGGTCACGTGGTCATGAATTGTAAAACTGATGAAGGCCAGCAGTGCTGGTGTCATAGGGGTTCTGTTAGAGGCCTCTGCGTTGTCTGGGCTACTCTGTAGAGAAGGAATATCGCTGCTTTGGAGGGAATTGTAATACTCCCTGAAGTAACTGAGTCTGGCTGTATATTGCTTCAAGAGAACTCTGGATTTTTACCAGAGGAGACATTGAAGTTTCAGACGGTGAATCTCAGGAAGGAGTCAAGTTAATTCTTCCAACCCATATATTAAGGGCACAGGGAAGTTTCAGATGAGCCAGGGTTGGGGGGTTACGGGGTGTGTTCGGGTTTTGTGAGGGAGATGCCAGGCCACGGAGATGGTGGAGAGGAGGCTCAGCGTTGGGCAGCCCCTCGTTCCAGCCTGGAGCTCTGGTGGGCGGGTGTTGGCCCCAGGCAGGCTCCCTGAGAAGGGAGCATGTCTAGAGAAAGAGCCGTGTGATCGCAGAAGCAAGGATTAGGGATGCATAGGACAGGAGCACTGACCCTGGAGGCTTTTTCAGAACAGAGCTGACTCTACTGGAGGAGGATGGAGGTCTAGCCAATCCCTGACTTACGTTGGTCAGCTTAAAGCATTTTCTGACTTTACAGTGGTGTGATAATAGTACACATTCAGTGGAAACGAACTTTGAATTTTTTTTAAAGATTTTATTTATTTGAGAGGGGGAGGAGCGGAGGGAGAGGGAGAAGCAGACTCCCTGCTGAGCAGGGAGCCGGACACGGGACTCCGGGATCATGACCTGAGCCGAAGGCAGATGCTTAACCGAGTGGGCCACGCAGGTACCCCATACTTCGAATTTTTAATCTGGATCTTTTTCTGGGCTAGGGACGTGCAGTCCTGTCCTTTTGTGATGCTGGGCAGTGGCCGCGGCTCCCAGTCAGCCAGCAATCACAAGGGTCAGCAACCAATAAATGTACAAGCATTCCATACCCAGACTACCCTTCCACTTTCACTTTCAGTACAGTACTCAGTAAGGTGCTTGAGACAGTCAGCACTTTATCACAAAGTAGGCTTTGTGTTGGAGGATTTTGCACAACTATGGGCTAATGTAGGTGTTCTGAGCACATGTAACGTAGGCTAGGCTAAGATTTGTGTTCAGGAGGTTATTTTATTAGCACTTTCCCTATGAATATAATATAGTTTTATTATTGGTGCTGTGGGCCATCTGGGGAGTTTGTAAGTATGGGCAATGATGACCCCTCCTTGAGAAGCCGCCCGCCATTTCCTTAGACTCATGTCCAGGCTCCCGGTGTATACAGCCTGGGCCCCTCCCAAAAGCTGTCCCAGTTTACTTGTCCACCATCTGCAGAAGCAGGAATCTTGAAAGCAACATTTCTGTAGAGGACAGAAAAAGATGAGATACTCATTGCATCATGGGGAGCCCGCTCCTGGAACATGCGGTACCCGTGAGTAAGAGGTCCAGGAGAGTGAAAGCAGAAAATGACAATCGTAAACACCTCATGAATACCCACTGTGTTCCAGGCACTGTTCTAATCACTGTGTATAATTAACAGACTTAATTCTTTCAGCGTATGGGTGAGGTAGGCAGTTGTTATTCACGTGTGCAGGTGAGGGAACCAGCGCGTGGAGTCCTGTGACCCCCCCCGTTTCCCAGGTGCAGGGATCCTGTGCAAGGTGAGGAGGGGCAGGCGCCAAGCCAGGGAATACAGGAGAGGCTGGACTGTCACACCCAGATGGCCTGGAGTTGACCATGAATGGGGGATGGAAACTGTGTTTGCCAAGAGCGCTGGGTCCGTGTTGATGTAGGTATTTGAGGAGTGCTATTCTGATTCCAAGATTTTTGTTGGATTATAATTTAGAATTTTTTTTATCCCATTCAGTTTTTGTTGCAAATGTAAACATAAAATGCAGAGGCAGCAGATCCAAGATCCCCCACTCTGTTGAACTTGGAGCCGTGGGGAACTCCTGCAGTGAGGCTCTGGCCTATAGGTGCTTTCTCGCCACAGTGTTATCATGGTGACCCCTGAGCACTTGAGGGGGGTTCCAAGGGGGATGAGGGCGGCTGCCAGCTGTGGCAGGAAATTGACAGGCGGCAGCGCTGACCGGAACTTTTGATCCTGGGGCTGAGCCAGACCTCTGGCATGTACAGTCTTCCCTTTGCATAAAGTCAATATTATTTGATATGAAATCAAGGTAAAAAATCCCATTCTTTTACTCTTTCAGTTCTTTGTGCCAAGAGAAGTTTGGCCTTTACACTGAAAAGTCCTATATCTCCTTAAATCCTGTTGTCCATAAATACCGGTGTTGGGGGGCAAGGGTTAAGATCACACATTCCATGTGGCAGAGAGGGACATCTTGTGCAGTATTTATGCCAGGGCTCTGGTCTGGACCGAGGGGAAAGAACGTGGATAAACAGGAGTATCTTTATGCTGGGATTTCACTATATGCTAAATAATCCCACAGATTCACAGCAAGAACCAACCTTTTGTTTTATTTTATAGTTTTTTCAAAGCTTCAGGGTGCAACTCCTTGATGGGTATCTTACTAGTTCAGTAAGGTGTGGCTCTGGCACAGGGAAGCAGTTGGACATAGGAACTTATATTTAAAATAAAAAAAAAATCGGGGAGATGTAAACATTCAGTTGGCTTTTATGTGGATTTCCCCTTTGGTAGGAGATTACACTTGATTTTTTTTTTATTTTAATTTTAATTTTTTAAAGATGTTATTTATGGGGGTGGGCACAAGCAGGGGGAGGGGCGGAGGCAGAGGGAGAAGCAGGCTCCCTGCTGATCAAGGAGCCCGATGCAGGACTCAATCCCAGAACCGCGAGGTCATGACCTGAGCCAAAGGCAGACGCTTAATAGGCTGAGCCTTCCAGGTGCCCCTACACTTGATTTTTTTGATGGAGTCTGAACAATAATTTTGGGTGATCTTGAGTTGTTCAATTTTGACACCGTTTCCTTTTATATTTATGTATCATCTGTGTGTTTTTCAGGCACAGTGAAGACCTGTGGGAAGTTGGTTTGTGGCTAGTGTAGCTGCAGGGTCGTTGTTTTAAGAATTGAATTCATGGGGCACCTGGGTGGCTCAGTCGTTAAGTGTCTGCCTTCGGCTCAGGTCATGATCCCAGGGTCCTGGGATCGAGTCCCACATCAGGCTCCCTGCTCGGCAGGAAGCCTGCTTCTCGCTCTCCCACTCCCCCTGCTTGTGTTCCTGCTCTCGCTATCTCTCTCTGTCAAATAAATAAATAAAATCTTTAAAAAAAAAAAAGAATTCATGGTGGGGCTGAGCACGCCTCAGTTCTACCCCACCCCTTGCCCATCCTTTTCCCAGCATAAAAATAACTCCCTGTGTTCTAGCAGGAAGGCTGTTTTGGACCTATTTAAGGAAATTCTGCAAAAAAGGAAAACACTAGTTTGCTTTACTGTTTCCCTTCCTTGATCATTAATTTGAGCTCTTTTAGGGCTCCTTGCTTAGGCTATTTTTCTGGCCATGATTACAGCGCATGGCCCTTGTAAATGTTTCGGGATCACAGGAGGGGTCACCTGGTGGTCACATTGAGAGGTGCAGCTCCCGCGAATGAATGGCCCTGCCTTTCTTTTCTCCTGTTTTCTTCCTCTCCGTCCCTTCAGCTTAGATTTTGAATGTAATGCTCATTTTTGGTGTACGTGTTTTACGATGCAATTTACATCGTTTGAAGGCTTCCTTCCCCCCTGGGCTGTAAGGGTTAACTTTGCTGCTCTGTTAATATTATTCAGTATTTTTGTAGCACTTCTCATTCTGATTATTTACGCTTATTCTAAAATTACCCCCCTGCTCTCCTCTTCACAATTCCTTACCCAAATAATTACTCAGTAGCCTTTTTAGTATGGAAACCGGAGTCACTGTCACTAACACGCCCAGCAGAACACATTCTCATGGGAAAGAAGAGCTGTTGGAAATACTGATTTCGTAAGACTTCAGGTTCTTCTTAAACACCATGCATCAGTGGACATAGTTTTTAGGGCACACCTTAGCCTTTCCAGGTGGGATGACCAGGAAGCTGCAGTCAAGCTGAACCCCAGACGTGAAAACACCAACAAACCAGATGGAATAGCTTTTTAGATGAAGACGCCCCAGTCTATGGCTCATCTCTTCACTCAGCTCACTTTTAGTGAGCACAGTTCCCAAACTGGCCCCAGTCATGGTGGGGAATTGGTTTTCCATCACAGATCCCCAGGCCCATCTAGCCCTTCTGATGCATTAGATCTGCCTGGGAATCTGCATTTGTGTGTGCGCATAGGTAACAAGGTGGGGGCACCCTCCTGCCGAGAGCAAAGCTGTGTGGAGAGCCTAAGGAAGAAGGATCGCTTGTTCTCAGGGACTTTTCATCTGGTGAAGAGGACGTGCGGGAAGCTCTGGACAGGGCAGAATGCAGTAATTAACCGGTGGCATGGGCAGCAGGCAGGGAGGGTGATTGTCCCTGACCAGGGTGTTCAAGAGGGCTCCCCACACAAACTGACATATGACTTGAGCCTCGAGGGAGAAAGCGTGGGCTCCTGCATACGTGAAGGAGACAGGGAGCGGGTTGGCAATGTTCTCGTCTTTTGCTTGATGTCAGACTTACGAGGGACGAACTCTCAGGACCCCCTTTTCTCTAGTCTCTGATGCACTGAAAGACTTTCTTCGCTGTAGATGTTGTCACCTCAAGAGTAAAAACAGTGCTAAATGATTTATTCTGTGAGATCACGACCCATACCCTTGATTTAAATGGTCTTTGGGAAGCACGTGGTGGCGGCACCTTCGTGAGCGGGTATCTGAAGGGCGCTAGCTCCAGGGGCCAGGCACACTGGCGTGTGCTCTCCTGGGTGGCGCTCAGCTCTGAAGGCCTGGCCAGATTTATTCCTTGGTGGGTCTGGCCCCCTCCTGCTCTAGAGTGGCACTGGAGTGTGATGAGGTGTGTTCCAGGGAGGAGGTGCAGCACGTGCGTGTGGAGTTGGTGGTCTGCTGCACACACCTGCAGTCCTTGAGCTCTGAAACAGGTGAGCAGGGACGGACGCGTGCTCTTACCAGTCCTGTCTGTAGGCTGCAAAGGGTAAAACAGCCTAAGAAGGATGGCATTCTGTGAGACCTGGCTTGTTAACTTATACTTCACATAATAAACTTTTTGTTTGCTTTTTATTTGTAGCTGTTTATCAACTCAGAATAACTTGGGGGGGCGCGGTCAGAAAGCATTCACAGGATGTTCCTCTTAATGAATTTGCATGTTAAGACTAAACAATTTCAAAAGGTTTGGGGTTTTCTTAGTTCTCTTGAAGAAAGATTAGTCTTTCAAAAGCGTGGGTGCTTTTTAAATCAGTAGTTTTCAGATGTGGCTTTAAAAGTGTGTTTGTGTGGTGTATATGTACATCTGTATATGTATATGAGTGTGTGTATATATATATGTACATAAATATATCCACCTGGAGTGTCTGCATCTGGATGCCAGGGGTCCAGGTATCCCTCATTCAAAAGCTTCACTGGGTAACTGCTGTATAGCAAGGATTAATTGGGAATCTTGAGTGAGTGGCAGTGGCTCAGGAGCCTGATTTTAGCTCTTATATTCCCAGGGTAGAGAAAGGGAGGAGAACAAATATATAAACCCAAAGCATTCATTTTGACTTCAGCCTTAGTAAAAGTTACACCCTTTTTCCGCTAATACTCTTTTCATTTGCTTTTACTGCTCATGAGTATCTTACTTTGTTTTTTTGCCATCCTGACCATTTTCAAGGGTACTAGGCAGGAGTGGTAAACATACTGTGTTAGAACAGATCCCCAGAACTTTTTCACCTGCAAAACTGGAACTCTTTACCCATTGAACAATAATGCTCCTCCCCCAGGCCCTGGAACCATTGATCTACCTTATGTCTCTGAGTTTGATGACCCTAGGTACCTCATATAAGTGGAGTCCTACAGGATTTGTCTTTCTGTGACTGGATTATTTCACTTAGGGTAATGTCCTCAAAGTACCTCCCTGTTGTAGTATGTGACAGAATTTTTTTTTTTCATTTTAAGGTTGGATAACATTTCTCCGTGTGTGTGTGTGTGTGTGTGCACGCGCACACGCACTGTATTTTGTTTATCTGTTCATCTGTCCCTGGACGGTTGGGTTGCTTCCACTAGGTGGCTGTTGTGGACAGTGCTCCTATGAACATGGGTGTGCCAATATCTCCTTGAGACCCCGCTTTCAGTTCTTGGGAGTATATACCCAGAAGTGGGATTCCTGCTCTTATGTTAATTCTGTTTGTATACTTTGAGGAATCATCACGCTGTTTTCCATAGTGACTGCACCATTTTGTATCACTACCAAAGTGCGCCAAAGTTCCACTTTCTCCACATCCTCTATAGCACCTGCTATTTTCGGTTTCCTTTTTTTTTTCCTTAATAGTAGCCATCCTAATGGGTGTGATGTGATACCTCATTGTAGTTTTGATTTGCCTTTCTCTGATGATTAGTGATGTTGAACTTCTTTCCATGTGCTTGTTGGCTATTTGTATGTCATCTTTGGAGAATTGTTCATTCAAGTGCCTTGCCATTTTTTGAGTTACTCGATTCTGTTGTTGATTTATAGGAGCTCCTTATATATTCTAGATATTAACACCTTTTCATATATATGACTTGTAAATATTTTCTCCCGTTGTGTAGTTTGCCTTCTTACTGTTGATTGGGTCCTTTGATGCTGTCAGAAAAGTAATTAAATTTGACGTGGTTCCATTTTTCTATTTTTGCCTTTGTTGCCTTTGCTTTTGATGTCACATCCAAGAAATCTTTGCCAAATCTAAGGTCCTGCAGCTTTTTCCCTGTTTTCTTCTCAGAGTTTTATTGTTTTAGGTGTTACGTTTTGTTTTTTTTGTTTGTTCTAAGATAATTTTTGTATGTAGTGTAAGATAAGGATGCAACTTCATTCTTTTGCGTGTAGATAGTCAGTTTTCCCAGCACCGTTTGTTAAAGACGCTGTCGTTTCTTCACTGAGTGGCTTGGTATCCTTGTTGAAGATCACTGAACCATGTACACAGGATTTATTTCTAGACTCCATATCCTTTTCCACTGGTCTGTGTGTCTGTCTTTATGCCAGTAACACACTGCTTTGATTACTGTAGCTTTGTATTGTTTTGAAATAGAAAATGTAAGTCTTCCCACTTTGTTCTTTTTCAAAATTGTTTTGGCTAGTCAGGGTCCCTTGAAATTATGTACGGATTTCAGGAGGATTTTTTTTTCTTCTGTTTCTGCAAAAATCACTGTTGAAGTTTTGATAGTGATGGTGTTGCAGAAGTATTTTTAAAATAAGAAGACTTTTTAAAACAATCACTTCAGGAGTTGGCCTGAATAGTCTTAGCCAAAAAAGTCTCATAAATAAATATCCAGAAGATGAGAGCTAGTCTTTTACAGGTTGTTCTTGCCTCCCTTGAGGTATGGTCACTGTATAGGAAAAACCATTACCAGGTGTTCCATGAGCCTGTGCAGTTCCTAGAACCCCTTCCCAAAGATACTATCTGCATAGAACCATCTGGCTTCCCCCTTCTCCTAGTCTTAGTGGCTCATGTGAACTGAGCCTCCCAGTTGTGTTGGGTTTGAAAGACTGAGATAATTAGGGTGAATTAAGGTGGAGACCAAGTTCACAGCCTAGAATATCATGCACTTGTGTGGAGTCACCACTTCTGTCCCTCTTCTGAAGATAAGAACCTGTCACCCGGCTCTCACCCCTGGGTGGGAGAGTGTGTTCAGAAGTCACCCCGGCCCCCAGAAGGCACTGCGGTGATTCCCATGCCATCCTGGGCATGACAGGAGATTTTCAGTGGGAGATGAGTAGTGAGTGGATGTGGGTGGGGAGGTTGGGCATTTTTGGGTGGGAAGGGATGTTTTCTAGAAAGTTATATTGTAGAATTCACCATGAGGACAGTTTTTCCCCATTGGCCTGTTTTGCCTGTCATTTCTGAAACCCAGCCCTTAATGTGCTGTTACCTAAAAGAGAGCAATGGTCCCTGGTTGGGAAGAGGGTGAGAGGCCAGGGAGGTCCCCGCAGGCCTTCTTGCTTGGGGGCTGAAGCTGTGTACAGGGAGGGTTCACTTTGGCAGCAGCGTCTTGGATCCCCCATGATGGTGATGATATTTTCTCTCACCCGGAGCTGAAGTGGGACGGCACTGGACAGACTTGGTTGTCTGCAGGGATGGCCTTGGGATACGTGCTTCTTCATCACTGCTATTTCACAGGGAGACGTTGCTTCCCCGGGGCCTCTCTGCTGTGTGGCTGGTGCTCCCTGACCCTGGAGAGCAAGGGTTGGGGATGGTAATGTCACAGCGGACGCCTGTGCACGAGGGGAGTTGTGCAGAACCCAGTTGTTTTGCCATTCACGGCTTTAAAAACCACTCTCCTGGGGCGCCTGGGTGGCTCAGTCGGTTAAGCGTCTGCCTTCGGCTCAGGTCTTGATCCCAGGGTCCTGGGATCGAGCCCCACATCGGGCTACCTGCTCAGCAGGATGCCTGCTTCTCCCTCTCCCACTCCCCCTGCTTGTGTTCCCTCTCTCGCCGTGTCTCTCTCTGTCAAATAAATAAATAAAATCTTAAAAAAAAAAAAAAAGATTTAAAAACCACTCTCCTGACTCTAGCTGAACTGACAACAGTACCATATAATGCTCAAAAAGCTCTGGGTTTGGATTTATATTGAACTGGGTTCAGATCCTGGCATTGTCATTATTCAGCTGCTTCACCAGCAAGCTTCTTAATCTCTTGTGTAGAACAGAAATAATGGTACTTTACCCTCAAAATTATGGTAGTAATTATAATGCATTATCAGCTGCTTAGTGTTCGGTGTGAAAATCTGTGTCCTCAAAATGTCTCCTGCTCAGAACTCCACGGTCTTCATTATCGGCGCAAGTTCAGACTCTACCCTGGTATTTAAAGTCTCATACGCTGTCACCATATCGAACTTGTCACTTAGATCTTTCAGAGCCTCAGCAGAAATTCTTGTCCTTTCCTATCCCTGGTGCACAGCACCCTCATTCCCAAGTAGCCCGAGCGTGAATGAACTCCTAGCCCATCTCTCTGCACAGCCAGGTCCACCTAGAGGCCAGACCCCTCGCTCAGTCTCCTTCATCAGACCAGCATACTCCAGAGCTGGCAGTTGGTCTTTGTATCTCCGCCTGTGTCCTCCCTGAGATAGGCATTTGATGACTGAAATCTTGTTACTAACCTTGGTTTCCAGTGTGTCGTTTTGCTCATGAGCCACTGAGCAGATCCTCAATAAATAATCAGTCAACAAAAACAAACAAAAGCGACCCTCCGACTGTCATCTCAGGGTCTGGTTTTATGTACACAAAATATGTGAAAACAAAGCAAGTAAAGCATATTTTAATGCTTTTATGTCAGATTGGTTTTACAAATTAAAAACCTTGCTTGCTTTAGATAGTCATGCTTCATTCAGTGTCTGAAAAATCGGTCTTCCTTCTGATTTGCATGCCGTATCTGGGACAGATCTCAGAAACAGTCAACTCGGTAATCAGATTGCCTCTGATTAGAGGATAACAGGCCCTGATAGTTAGACTTGCTGTTTTTGTTTAAAGTTCTTCTAAATGCAAAAGCAAATTTGTTTTTATGAAGAATAAAGGAGTAACAACTGGAACTTCAGTGAAAGATATAGAAATGCCTTTATCATACAGCCTGATTCTTAGGAGTTCAGAATGTTTTTAGTGTTTTCCTTGGAAATTACATACTTCCATTTTTGTCTCCTTTAGTTGACCAGATATACCACCTGGCCTCTCCAGCCTCCCCTCCAAACTATATGTATAACCCCATCAAGACCCTGAAGACCAATACAATTGGGACACTAAACATGCTGGGTAAGTTGTCCTTTCCTTATTTCGCAGCTGTTGCTAGGAATGTTCTAGACAATTCCAGGCATAGGTCATTAACATTCTGTTAGAGTTTGATCTTGGTCTTTAGACCCCTCCTTCATCCCCTGTCCATGCTCTTTCAGAGTGCGTTTATGAGCCATCAGTTTTCACAGGGGACACAGTCATAGTAACGGGTCTGCATTGCCTCAGTTAAATCCCCTGGGAGTGACCACCCGTCACTGTGACCACGCATCCTTCTTCCCTTTCCCCTGTGACATGGTGTGTGTGTGCCTCTGGGCTGGAAGAGGCACTGGCGACTCTGATCCAGGGTTGGGTTTGTGTGGACTGCACACACCGACCTGTCAGGAGCGCTCCTGGGAGGAGCAGAAGACCAGCTGACCTGATGGGGTTGTCCAAGCTGAGTACCTGAGTCTAGACTGAACTGTGGTATTCACTTTGAAGGTGAAAGGTGACAGCGTGAACACCGGTAAAGGTGGCCAGCCGTGCACGTTCACAAACAACATGCCTCAGATTTATAGCTGTGGGTGACATGTACATATTAATGCTTAAATTAGAGACACCTGAAGTTTGACACGGGTTTCAAAAACTAGGGGTTTGATTAGTTGCAAAGTAGAAAAAAGGAACCACTTTTTAAAATGTCAAGTGAAAAATGGATTTAATTATGGGAACATTTAAAACAGCTTCTATGAATGGATTTTGGTAAATATAGCACTAAATTTTAATTTGGGGAAGCTTGGAGACAAGGGATTGAAAGGGCAGCCGGAGATTGGTTTTCGGATCTCTCAGACTAAACATTCTGGGGGGTCAAGCTCCGTGTGAAGTGAAATGATTCATTCTCCTAGTCTAGAAAGGGCATTTGTTCTCCTCTTTGTTGCAACCCATGCCCTGGCCACCAGATGAAACAGAGTCCCCACTTTGCTCCGAGGTGAGATGTTGGTAGAGCTGCTTGCTGCCTGTTCTTGCCGCCATCAGCTCCTGCCCCTGCCCATGCTCTCTCTGCTTCCCCGGCTGCCTCCTTCGTATCAAGCTAGATACAACTGGGGAAAAGCCACGAAGCCCAGGCTGTTTCAGAAGATAGCATTCATGGTGCAGTCACTGTGCCCAAGGCACTGTCCTGCCCTCAGATTAGGCTCATCCTCAGGCTCTTCTGGCAGGGAGCTTGGCCTTGGCGTTCCCTGGAGGAGGTGATATATGGGCCAGGCACCAGTGACACCGAGGAGGAAGGGATTGTTCCAGTGAAAGCTGTTAGAGTTCCAGGCGGAAGGGACCCTTGAGCCATGGCTGAGATTGGACCTGGAAGTCTGGAAGGAAGGGTAAACTCCTTTCAGGAACGACAAGGACAAAACCCGAAGTGGAGGGAGAGTTGCTAGGCGACAGAGACCCTAAGCGGGACTTCGTATTCTGAACAGAGAGAGGTGCTGTCATTAATCATTCTGCACTTGAGACAAGATGCAGCAAACCCCACACAGCCCCTTCCAGGTGGGGCCCTTCCCTGTCTGTGGCTCCCCCCTTCTCTGGGCCTGTGCTCGGCTTCTTCAGGATGAGACTTCTTTGTCCAGTCTCTGCATAAACACCTGGGCACTCGAGCAGCGCACATGGGCTCCCCTGGCTCCCCCACTGAGGGGTCTTTGTGATGATGCAGATGTTCTATGTCCTGAGTGTATCCGTGTCACTGTCCTGCTTGTGATGTCGTACTCTAGTTTGCAGGGTTTTACTGTCGGGAGGAACTTGGTAAACGGTACACAGGGTTCCTCTGTATTACTTTGTACAACTGCATGTAAATCTACAGTTGTCTTAAAAGTTTATTACAAAAAAACAAACCAGCTCGGGATCCTTCCTTTTGAAACTACTATCATTGTGGTATAAGTTATAAAGCCCGTAAGTTCCATATTCTGCTATGTCCCTCTAACATTTTTTGTTCCACTGCACTGTGGCATTTGCACAGATGATCTCCACATCCTTACTGTTTGGAGCCTGATTCTCTTGTTCTTGTTGCTCATCTTCCCTCTTCACAGCTCCCTGCTTCCCTCCCCCGGTGCTCCCACACCCCCCCTCCCCCAGGCCCCGCACACTGGGGCCTTTCTAGGTCGCCGGCCGCCCCTAGAAGCGTCTGCAGGTGGTGTGTACATGCACTTCACGGGCACCTCGGTGCACGGCACAGCTGGCCCCTCGGTCTGGTGATGTCTGTGCACAAAGGCTCCGTGAGGGAGTACATTCGGGAGACCCTGGGTTAAGCGAAGGGCAGTGGGTTTCTCTGGCTCAGGGCTGCTGTGAGCCTCTGAGGAACTGCTTAACGCTGGGAGTTTGTGTCTGGAGGACTTTGCCTACTCATATGACCACCATAGAGCACGATGTTCTAGCCTGTTCTACCTGCAGGGGGCTTATGCAGGACACGGTTCAGAGCTGGACACAGGAATGTGGTGACTTTCTTTGGAGAAGGGGCTGTTGAAACTGAGCCTCAAGGAGGCAGGAGGACAGGGTGGAGGGGCCCTGCCGGGGAGACTGGCTCAGGCACACTCGGAACGCCAGGTGGCGTGTTGAGGAAGTGGCAGGTGGACCGGCTTGTGGGGGGGATAGTGGAAGTGAGGGTGCAAACGGCCTTGCCTCTGCCTACCAGCGGTAACCCTGAATCCACCTTCCCAAACTAACAGACTCTCCATTTGCCCCTGCCTCCACTTATCAGTATCGGACTGAATACTGTGCTTCCGAGGGTTCATTTGTGTTTTTCTTTCTGGTTTTGTTTTTATTTTTGTTCCAGCATAGATGGCAGTGTGAGTGGATGGTTCACTGTGCACAAATGATCAGAGATGATTCATACTAAAAAATTTCATAAATTGGCTACAAAAATGGGCATGCACATGTCATCTCCTCATTTCCCTGAAGCTAACAGCTTCTCTGATCCTATCTTTGCTTTCTGCAGGACTTGCCAAGCGAGTTGGTGCTCGTCTGCTGCTGGCCTCCACCTCGGAGGTGTATGGAGGTGAGTGGCGGGGGGCCCACAGGGCACTGGCTCTGGGCCCATGGGACTGTCTTAGGTGAAGAAGGAAGCAAAAATGAGTCCAGGATTCCACTGTAAGAAGGCCCCACCTTGCTCTCCCTGTTTGTGTGCGAGGCAGCAGAGAGCCTTCCCGGCTCAGCCATCCATGTCTGCTCTCAGTGGGCCGAACCCCTTTCCTCCTGCTGAAGAACGCTCTTGGAGGACCGTGTCCTGTCACCTGGCCAGTAAGCCCCACCTCGGACAAACCCATGGAAGTATTTTTTCCATCCTGCTATGAAAGGACCCCAGAGATCATTGGTCAGGGATTTCTTTTGCCACTTTTTTTAGCTGGTCCATGTTATTCTTCAGTGTGAGCAGTGGGTGCAGTGAGCCTGACCCACCGAGATCGCAGAGCTTGGCCTTTGCTCGCTTGGCAAAGAGATAGGTGCTGATTGCCTCACCTGTTGTATAATGATTTCTGGAAGAATCTTAAGTAGGTAGTGCCAGAAAACTCCTGAGCCTGTTTTGCCAACCTGCAGCACTTCACCCCCGTCGAGGCCTTGAAGGCAGTCAGCATTCGGAGTGGGGTGAGGGCTGTGGTTCAGTTCACATTGATTTCTTTTCGGCCCCAAACCAACCAGTGCAGGCTTGTGCAGGTTTGTGGAGAACTGCTCAGTTGAAGCAGCAGAATCTGGACTCTGACATGGTGTAATTTGTCTACTGCACATTACTGTTTTGGACGAAGAAATGAGGAAGTCACGGGGCAAAATAGGAAGAGATGTGTGTGGTTTTTTTTTTTTAAATAAGGGAACCAAGTGAAAAAAAAATAGAAACAAATTCTAAATGCAGTTCTGTTCTCTGTAATCCCTGTGAAAAGGTGGAGCACAATCCACTTTGAAATCTTGGCAGTTAAAAGCGTCCACTGCCAACCTGTTTGGCCAGTTGCTTTTGGAACGGGCATTGAGTGGACTTGCATTTCTCCTTCCTGTCCTTTCCGTAGCAAGACTTACCAAGGGATCAGTACGTTTCCCTTTATAGGGCATTGGATGATTCCCCTTTGCTTTCTGTGTGACAAGAGGAGTGGTGTTGATACAGTTCAAAGGGCTAAAGCTTTTTAAACGTCTCAAATATAAAGGTACTCCTCTTATTGGTCCAAGAGGGCACAATGACATGTTTTCCCTGTCCAGCCTTCTTCCTCCGTTGCCTCATTTATTATCTGCATATTTGATGACACCTCATGTTCCTTAGGGTTCTTAAATGACATCAGGGTGTAACTGGCTGGCTCCGGTGTTTGATCACTGCAGTAAACGGATGCTTCGTGGAGGGGTGATTGGTGGGTTACCCTCGCAACATACCGAGAAGGGAAGACTAATTGGAAATCACTTTCGACTCTAGATCTTTTTTAACGACAAGGTGTGGGGACTTTATAAAGCCGTGTCTTGAACCTTGGGCATCTGGACACCTCAGCCCAGGGGTGCCCATCAAGGAGCAGAGTCAGGGGTATGCCCGATCTTCTCTTTCTTGCCATTTGCTCAATTTATGACAGTCTCTCTGGAGTCTAGGTGGCCCAGCTCTTGTCAAAAATCCCCAAAAAAGGTCTCTCGATTGTTACATCTGTGTGAAATTAAGTCACTGGTTTTCTTCTCTCAGGGAATATTCGCCATAGACCTTTTCTCTCATCCTGCAGTAAAACTATGCCCCCCTTTTAAGAGAATTTTAAACCACAGCAGTGGCTAGAGAGGTCTGAGTCTGTGCCTTGATTCCATCACACTGCAGGGGAGTGCCAGCCTCCTGAAGGGGGCCGGCCGGCTTCGGCACCTGTGTATTCATGTCTCTGAGCTGCGTGGGTCCCATTGTCCCCATGAGCTGAAGTCAGATTTTGGCTTTAAGATAAGCAAGAACTGAATTTATAACATAGAGCTCCTGTACATTGTTCAGATTTCTTGGCAAAGATTTATACATTTTATACTATGGCTGTATGTACCATATACATAAGGTTTTAATTCACATTTCAAAAATATACTTGTGTTACGAAAGCATTTGTTACTAGGTTTCTTTAAATAGTCTGTCCCCTTGGCACATCTTAAAATGTGATTGATTTACACACGAGAAAAGCAGGAATTGGGAATATAAAATGTGTGCTAAAGGGTCAAGCAGTCATTTGCCTTAGGACACTCTGTCCTTCTGCCTACACAGACCAGGGTACTGATCGTCTCAGTGAGGTTCTCAGTGAGCTCCTCAAGTTTGTTCTCATGTTGTTGGCACATGGGAAAGTCCACGTGTTCCACAGAGATGCTCTTACAATTATTTCAGTAAGTACATGCTTTACTATGCTTATTTTATAAAGTGGAACCATATATTCCTTCACATAGATTACATTTAATTATAGTTTGTATAATTAAATGTTAAGAACAATTTACGGGGGAGAGGGGAGACTTGCAATTGAGTGACCTTGGTCTTATAAGTTATTTTTTTCCCTGTAAAACACTGTCTTTACTTAATACGGGAGGTAAGAAGAGTGCATCCCTCTGGAACTGGGGAGAATGGACTGTGCCACATTGATAGGTATCTCCCCATTTGTAAATGTTTACCTTGGTCTTTCTAGAGCAGTCTTGTGCATCATAAATATTCATCATTCAGAATGCATATGAACTTGATGAACACACAGTCTCACTTTCCCACACTCCTAGATCCTGAAGTCCACCCTCAGAGTGAGGAATACTGGGGCCATGTGAATCCAATAGGACCCCGAGCCTGCTACGATGAAGGGAAGCGCGTTGCCGAGACCATGTGCTATGCCTACATGAAGCAGGTATGGAGCCGCGTGCTGGGGGCTTGGGGTGTAGATGCGCAGAACACCCGTTCCATCAAATGCAGAGCGCCATACAGGAGTGAAATGCCGTGATTAAGTTTGCCCGACAGTGGCTACTGGAGAAGCTTAGTTTCCCACTACTATAAATTAATAGTATTATCAACAGCTTTTCCTGTGTATGTCCTTTTTTAAAAACGATTTCCTGGAGATAAATGCTCCAGTGTGGAATGCTGTTGCATGGCTATTAACGGTACATTTCTCTATTGCCTGATTGCTCACCAGCAGTTAGTAAGTGCTTCTGTTTTCCTGAAGCCTCCAAATCAGTGAACTTTATTATTATTATTATTATTTTTACTTTGAGTTACTTAATAGGTATAAAAATGAATTTGATTGTTTTAATTTGAAACTTTTTAGGAATTGTTATTTATAGTTATTTACTATTTCCTGATTTCTTAATTATTCATTGCCACACTGGGGGCTTCTCCCATGGATGACGTCATGTTGCGGATCTGCTCACCTGCATACTGTAGCAGAAGGAGCCCGTGAGACTTGAGAGGTGGAGGGTCTGGGTTCCCACCCTGGCTCTGCCTCTGTGTGCCTTGAACCTGTGACCCATCTGTCACAGCACTGTGACTCTAGGCGAGGGCCCAGCTAGGCTGCGGTCACTGTCTCTGAGCTTGGACCAGCTTTCTGACATCCTCACGGACGTGCCCTCTGGTAGAGGAGGGAGGGCATGGGGGCAAATCATTGCAGACTGGAGTCAGCTGATGTGGCCTATGCTCCGAGGACTTAAGAGACTTGGATGTCTGTCCCTGAGAGCAGCATTCTGAGGCCGAGGATCCTGCCTGCCGGTGAGCTCAGATGGTCATGTTTTGCATGACGGAAGAGGCGTGTCAACGTGCCTACCACTGAGTGTCCCTGAGCATCTTTTTTTCGCAGAAGAGAGTTGTCAGGAGCTTTTTTCCTCATGTCTTTAATGAAATACCAACATTAAAGACCCATAGAATACTGTGCTGATGGAGGTATTTATTTATTCTGTCTTCTTTCTCAGAGGAAACACTGATTGCTTTCTAAGCTACTTTGAGCAATTGACTCATATTATCCATTCATTTTAAGAAACGTAAATGAGTTCTGGAAAGGACCTATCTTTATAGGACTTCAAGTCAAGTCCAGAATACTTGACTCCACAATTTAGGACGGTCTACCAGATACAGAGAACAACCTCTGGATATGTTGGTACTTGAGAAGACTAACCTGAGTGCTTGAGGGGCACGTGTTGCATTTTATTGCATAATAAGTTTGAAGACTGTCGTGTTTCTCAACTGTTGGCTTGTGCTTTCAGTCTTGTGGTATTTCTTAGTGAGTTTTTATATAGGTTAAAGCTGGTGGGCAAATAGGACATTTTAATTGAACTCTTGGTTTTTATTAAATGAGTCTAGTGAGTCTCTAGGTAATACCTACTTCCTCAAGGTATGACCTCATGATAATTGTAGTATTTAGTAATACTGTAGCCAGCATTCGTTGAGCACTGACTGTATGCCCCGAACGGTGATACACACCGAGGCACTAGCCATAGCCAGGGTGCTCTTTTCAAACACAAACTAGCACTGCATCTCTACATGTCATCCGGCTCATGAGCTCAGGAATATAGCATCTAGAAAAATCTGGATCTGTCAGCATTTACATTTCCGTCCACAGAGGTCTTGGGAGGTTAATGGCATGGGTAGCATTGCTCTGAAAACTGCGAAGTCATGTTCCCATTAGCAGCCCCTTGTGTGTACAGTTGATCTGTGCCTAAGTGTCCCTGATAAGAGCCCTGACAGGAGGGTGTCCCTGCATAGCAGGGGCCTTCCTTGTGAGGGACAGTCACTCACGGGAAAGCTGCCTTTGCCGTGGGATGTCTGGCTTGTGTTGCACACACAGGAGGCCCTAACAGACGATCGCTGCGGGGATGGAGGAGTCACACTGGTGGTCAAGTTAATAGTGTGCTTCTCCCTGGGACGCTGAGGGCTCTACATGTGGGAACAGTGTATGGATCGCTTCCTGTCACGGCACTAGGTTTGGGAAGGCCTTGTGGAAGAAGGGCTCTGTGCTTTTTGAGAAGCCTGGGGTCTAGGCTAATTGCACCCAGTAGTCTGTAGATTCGTCTGGGCTCATCACATTGCTTAGCGCACCTGCTCAAGGACTCCTGTCTGCCTGGGGGAGTGTTACAGTCACTGTTGTCTGGGAATACCACCTGCCCCTTGTGGCAAGCTGGGACTTAGGAGCAGATGTGATGCAAGCCCCTTGCTCCATAGCACTGCTCCTGCTCCTTCTGGATGGCCTGAGGTCAGGGAGGGACCGCGCCCGTGGAGGGCAGGGTCATGTCCGGTTCTGGTGGCCGCCCGGCAGACGAGTGGAGCTTATGCCTCTTGATGTGGGGAGAGCGTGGCCAAGGGCGGTGCCCGAGTTCTGAGAGGCCTGTGAGGAGGGCCCAGCATGGGCTTCACACCGTCCCTCCCCTGGTGTTCATCTCACAAATACTCTGCTCCCTTGCAGGGAGAGCCATGGGTCCAAGACCGGGCCCCCTTGGGGTTCTGTCTCCCTCCTTAGTTTGGATCCTTGCTGAGGAGGAAGAAACATGGGTGCATTTCCTGTGGTGGAGAGGTGTTTGTGTTCCTGCTCTGGCAGGATGCATGGCCAGGAACAGAAAATAAGAAAACACAGACGAGCAGGAAGGAAGAAAAGTTGTTATCCGTAATCCCATCTAGACACAAAAATAAGG
>NC_138378.1:46347693-46357748 GCF_054177405.1 Leptonychotes weddellii
GTCTTGAGGGGCCGGGGTTGGCCCTCTGAGTGTGACTTGATCTTGGGGGGTCAGGGTTGGCCCTCTGGGTATGGCCTGGTCTTGGGGGGTCAGGGTTGGCCATCTGGGTATGGCCTGGTCTTGGGGGGTCAGGGTTGGTCTTCTGGGTGTGGCCTGGTCTTGGGGGTCAGGGTTGGCCCTCTGAGTGTGACTTGGTCTTGGGGGGTCAGGGATGGCCCCTCTGGGTATGGCCTGGTCTTGGGGGGTCAGGCCTGACCCTCTGGGTATGGCCTGGTCTTGGGGGGTCAGGGTTGACCCCTCTAGGAATGGCCTGGTCTGGGGCAAATCAGACCTTCTTTGGGGTTCCCACTCGAAAGTGACTGATTTTCAGAACTCTAACTTCTGCTGCCTTTCCTTCTTCCTTAGTGGACATAACCCTTCTGGACTCTGAGCGCTCAGCACGGCGCCCTGCAGTCCGGAGGCTGTGCCCTGCAGGGCTGCAGTGGGTGTTGCAGAGGAGCCAGACCCTGTGGGCTAGGAGTGCCTGTGGTGTGCTGGCATCCTCTGTTAGGGCTCAGCCTGTAGCGCAGATCTGTTTAATCTCACCTCATTCTCATGACCCCTTTGAGGTAGGGCTGGGTCACCCATTTTACAGATGGGAAAGTGGCTACAAAACTTGGGTTGAGCTCCTCAGCCGCTAAGTGGAGTTTGAACCCACACCTGGCTGTCCAGCTGCCGATGGCCCTGGTGGGGCTTGCAGGTGAGGAAGCTTGGCTCAGCAAGAGAAGATGCAGCTGCAAGTCCAAGGGCATCGGCGCTCCTCTGAGGCACGCACGGTCGGTGAGGACACCCAGAGCCAGCAGTCCACGCAGCTCTGCTCTAGAATTACCAACCTCTCCTTAGAGCGGTGTGGTTAGCCAGCAAGGAGTGGTGTTGTGACGTGCTCTGTTCATAGTTAGACATATTCAGCCTTTCAGGACAGCAAGATAGATTCAAGACTTTAGGTGTGCGATTTGTGCTATCTGTCTGGAAACAAATGAAAAAAGAATGACCAGAGAGAATGGGAAATCATCATCCTTTGGCATATTTTTAATTAATTGTTTTAATAACTTTAACTCTTATTTTTTTTTTTTTTTACATGATACATCCTTTCTTAAGTATAAGTTGTCCCTTCATTGTGAAGACCACATACGGTAGAACTTTTCTAAAGATCTAAAGGAAGGTTTTCCCTTTTCCAAAGGATTCTCAGGATTCTGAGTTCATTTTCATGTATGGAAATACCCTAATGTATTCTAAATAGAACTGGATTTCCCAGAAAACTCTGTCCCACATACCCATTTTCAAACATGTCCTTCATGGAAAGAGAAGCTCCCGTGAGTCTTCTTCCAGGGGATGGAATGAGTTGGAACCAAAGAGGATTTTCACCTTTACAAAAACATCCAGAAAGCAAAACTAGTGTTCAAAGTTTGTTTTGCAGTGAGTCATGACAGAGGTGGTGACACCCCGAGCCCCTTCCCCGGGAGCCCCACTCAGCGTTGCACCAGGTGCCAGAGCCCTGACCTGTGTCTGTGAGCATCTGAGCTTAATCTCGAATTATTCCGCTCATGTTAGCAAGATGTGTCTGCAGGTATCAGAAAAGCCTAAGAAAGGTTATTTTTGGGGCCTGGGAAAGCTCAAAAATGGTTCCATGTAAGTTCATGGTAATTGCTTCTTTATTTTATGTCACTCCTGCTTCTGAAGGATTTCATAGGAACACCCTACTTTTGGGTACCAGGAGAAACCTGTCCTTTGAACTTGTCAGAGAGGAATTAAAGTGCACTTCCTTTGTGCACTTGTATGCAATGCTTTTATAAATGTGGGGACTTTAAATGTGGGGATTTGTCTGCATGCTGTGGTCAGTGGTTGGTGTGTATTTGAGCTCCAGGCCGTGCATGAGTATGACTCTCTGGAGTCTGTGGCCCACCCACAGGGCTGGGTCTGCAAAACAAGCCACCCTTCATAAAAACGTAGATTGGCAGAGCAGAAAGACAGAAAACTCCAAAATCATCTAGTCCAGTGGTCTCGAGGTTTTGTTTTATTTTCCAGCATCAGAATACTTTTAAAAAATGAAATAGTTGGTATGTATATTTTAGTTCAAAAAACAGATATTCAGCAAGCAGCTAACAAGTCAAATGTTTGAAGATAGTATTCACCCTTTAGGGGTGAAGACCCAGTGTCACCTTGTTTCCTGGCGCTGCCGCATGCTCGCCGAGTACCTGCCCTCCACACCTAGAAACTGGCAGAGTAGTACTTGACCCCTCCTGGCCTCGCTGTGAGCGTTGGCCTAGCCTGCTGCATAATGAACACTCCTGACTGATTGTTAAGACCAAAGCAGGGCCGTTGAGGGAGATTGCCAGATAGACGCATAACTGCTGTCCCCTGACCTTGTATGGCCTTGTCCCTTTGGCATCACCAAGAGTGAATTGCAGCTTTTTAGCACCTTGGAGAACCATGCTCAGCAAGATTGCTCTGTGTTCTGTAATGGCCTTCATCTTCTCCCCAGGTAGGGAGCAGACCCATTAGGATGCATTTAGGAGAGGCCATGGAGGAATTACACGGTTCAGTGTTCAGGGTCTCACAGTCCTATTGCTTTCGTGATGTGTGTGCACTTCTCCTAGGGGCATGAGGAAGATTATGGAAGCACCACAAAGTCAGGCCCATTGTACCTGGGAGCACTTTTTGTTATTTCTCTGACCCCATCCCCTGCCTTAGGTACCCCCTTCAGGGCAGGCGGCCTGCACCACCGAGTGGGCGGCAGATGGCCAGCTCTTGGTCAGCACCTGCTCCCTCCCTATGCAGGGCTTCTGTGTTCCATCTTCCGGCACCTGCCATAGTGAAGACAGGGACTGTGATCATACTGTGTGGTTCAGTGGCTTGAGACAGTACTCACCAGGGAATGACTGCATTGAAAAGAGCTTTTGAGGGAGAACCCATTTAATCCCTGCTGGCAACATTTCTCTCCTCTGGAGAGGTTTGTGGAGGGAAGAGTCTTTGTTCCAAACTTCACTGTATCTCTTGGGTTACTGCTGGTTGATTAGTCAGGCCTGCCTTCCAACTGCTCACCCCTCCTGGGCACTAGAAATAAGCAAGGAGACATTCTGATGGCAGCTCACCCTTCTGGGATTGTATATTATTGTAGCCTGGCCACTGTTTCTGAAGCCCATTTATCAGAGCAAGCCACGTGCTCTTTACCTGTGTGTGCTTACATACACTCACTCAAGGGGCGCCCTGAGCATTGTCTTCTCTCAAGTTGCTACTGGTTTTATGTTGCTGTGACTCAAACTTAGAAGAGTCGTCCAGATGCTTGATAAAAACTTCTTGATGCTTGGAGTCATGAGCGAATGACTCCTGATCCTCACCCGGGACAAAACCATGGACACAGTGAAACCCAACCATTCTTAATGACCCGGCGGTTCCTTTTCTGAATCGCTGTTGCGCGTACGTGTGTGAGTGTGCAGAGACCCTGCATTGTGCCATGGTGGAAATTCAGATGCACCAGCCTGGTAGTCAGCAGGACACTGCCCCTGGCAGATGGAATATTGAGTGTGAGTTAAGAGATTGTGCATGTGTTTGCTCATTGGTCCTGCAGAGGAGGGTCTCCCTGAAGAGGCATCGCGGCCTATTGGGCACCTTCTGGGTTTTCATTCAGGGAAGCAGGCTTTGGGTCAGATACTGACCCTTTGTTCAGGCCTGAGATGGGGAGTCATTATACTTGCCTCCAAAATGTGGATGTGAACACCCACTGGGCTGCCACCATAAGCATCCGTGTCAGTACCTGCTGATGGGTCCGCCCTCCCACTTGGAGCCCCTGCAAGATCCCAGGGGATGAGGGCTGATGAACTGTGCATGCCGAACGGGGGTGGCCTTTGTGTCCTGATGAAGCAGGACACAAACTCTGGGAGATGCCAGTGCGCGAGAGGAGAGCAGGTCTTAAGTTGAGTGAGCCTTGGGTTTATGTTTATTTCGTTTGAGTTTGAGAGCTGGAGTTTTCAAAAAAAGCATGGTGGCTATCCCAGCAACTGTACCAGTCCAGAGGCGTTGTCCTGTAGCACCTAAGTTCACAATTCAAACGGGAAAACCAAAACAAACAAACCTGTGTACATGCTGGCAGTTCATGTCCGCAAACACAGCTTCTGTAAGGCTGTGTTCTGGAGTGTTGTCCCCGAGGACAGAGAAGTCCAGAAGATGAAAGCATTTGATTTGTTGCAAACCTTGCATAGCCTCTGCAACATGCCCAGTAGGCATGTTGGTTTGACTCGTAAATTTGATGAGGTTTTCCAGTCTATTTCTAGGATAACACCATATTCATCTACTTCTCATTCTTCATCTTCACAATTAAATGCAAATGGATACTTTCTGAGTTCTTTTCTGTTGAGATCAACATCTCTGCTTCTTTCTCCTCCTCCCCCCATTTTGGAAATACTCTCTGGTTAGTTCAGCAGAGAAAGGAGTTGATTTATTCCTGGACCTAGGATTATAGCTCATACCTTAATCCTAAGACTCTGAGTAGCTCATGTGAGCATTATAATGCATTGCTGGGAGGAATTAGCAAAAATATAGCCGTCTGGTTTCTAGAAGTGAGCTGTGTGCTGGATCCATGCTTCCCAACCGTTTCAGATCTCGGTGCACATAAAAACTGCTCGTGTTTGTCTAGTAACTGGGACAGAGCTGAGGCTGCTGTGGGCAGAGGTGGCCAGCCGGGTGGCAACATGGGTCCTTGGGACACGGTACCTCATCACCTCTCACTCATTACACTGGTGGAAAAATCTGTGCTGAATCAGCCCTGTTAGTTGAGGGTTCTTTGGACCCCAGCCTGTACCGGACCTGAAGTGGTAGAATTAGAAAACTTTCGGGGCACCTGGGTGGCTCAGATGGTTAAGTGTCTGCCTTCAGCTCAGGTCATGATCCCAGGGTCCTGGGATCGAGTCGCGCATCGGGCTCCCTGCTCCGCGGGAGGCCTGCTTCTCCCTCTCCCACTCCCTCTGCTTGTGTTCCCTCTTTCGCTGTGTCTCTCTCTGTCAAATAAATAAATAAAATCTTTAAAAAAAAAAAAAAAAAGAAAAGAAAACTTTCTGGATGAGTAGAGACAACAGTAGCAACCACTGCTGTTCGCTACCAGGCCCGGGCCAAGGGTTATGCAGGGATTAGGCTTCCTTTTTGTGAGCCCCGTGTGAGGTGAGTACGCTCCTCTCCCAAGTACAGTAGGGCTGAGCAAGGGTAAGTGGAGCTGGAGGGCTCGTGAGCCCCGGGGCCTCGCCCTGCCATCCTGCCTGCCCTCAGACTCCTGGAAAATGCACGTCTGTAGCCTAATGGGTGAAACAGATTAGACACACAGACACTGTGGAAGTCCACTAATTCAGGGTGTGATAAAAACATTAATTTTTGATTCATGAAGAAGCAGCCTGTGAAATTAATAATTGCATGAGATAGTTTCAAGAAGGCTTTGGGGTTTAAAAAACATACTTTCCTGATCACATATTTGAAATATACTTTTCCTGATACGAAAGTAATGCGTATTTATTGTAACAAAAATAGAAAGATCTAAAAAAACACGTAGGGGCGCCTGGGTGGCTCAGTTGGTTAAGCGACTGCCTTCAGCTCCGGTCATGATCTCAGGGTCCTGGGATCAAGTCCCGCGTCAGGCTCCCTGCTCGGCGGGGAGTCTGCTTCTCCCTCTGACCCTCCCCCCTCTCATGCTCTCTCTCTCTCATTCTCTCTCTCAAATAAATAAATAAAATCTTTAAACAAAAAATAAAAAAAACACGTAGGAGAAAATGAACACCTATAATCCGACCACGTAGATATAGCTATTCTCAGTGATGTTGGCACAGATCTTTCCAGGTTTTGTAGCTAGTAGCCCATAGGGGGCGCTGCATTGTCTTTAGTTTTTCACTAAAACAAGTCTGTTTTCTGTTGGGACAGATTGGGGGGTGTAGGGCAGTGTGCCGCTTTAAGAATGTGTGTCCCCCCTTTTCCAGGATAAAGCACTTGCTTGTTTTTCTTTGCATCAGCTACCAAACATTCATTGACCTTTAAAATCACTATTGACTGGTAAACCTGCACGAAATACCATGTGAAGATGATTATAAAAGAGTATGCACGGCATGGCCCTATTTGGGAAATATTTATTTACTAGGAAAAAAATGTTCTACAAACCTTTTTCCCCTTTTACTGCTTGCTGCCTTGCAGGTTCTCTGCCTTGCAGGTTCTCTGCCGGGAGGTCGATGGCCTGATGGGGGTGGAATCGGGGATGCATTCGAGTTTGGTATAACTCTGTGCAGTGTTCAGATTTGTTAGTGAATGTATTGTGTAGACACTACATAATAAAGCCACTTTCATCTGGGAGCAAAAAGCAGGGCGTTTTCAGACTTGCTTTATGGGCCAGGCATCGGAAACATGAGGTGAAATGAAATGCATCCCACATCCTCTTCTCCTGTTCCAGGAAGGCGTTGAAGTGCGAGTGGCCAGGATCTTCAACACCTTTGGGCCACGCATGCACATGAATGATGGCCGGGTCGTCAGCAACTTCATCCTGCAGGCGCTGCAGGGCGAGCCGCTTACGGTATGTGCCGGCCTTGGGGGGAGGGGGCGGGGGGAGGGCAGAGTTAGCTGTCTACCAGCAAGTGACAAAGGAGCAGTGCCTCTTGGTTCAGGCAGTTACTTTCCTGAGGTTGCCCCTTTGCCTTGGGTACATCCCACTGCCCTTAGTGACAAGGAGGGAAGGTGCAGGGCTGGAATCTAGTAGAGTGACGGAGCCTTGGTGGCCTTGCCTAGTTCGTGGGCTGCAGCCTGGTCCACGTGGCCCGGGCCTCGGGGTGCGTCTGCCTGCACCAGCCTGCAGGCAAAGACCTTTCTGGATGTTCTCCTGGCCCACGGGCTATAGCCAGGGCCATGTGTATCCTCGGTGCCCCTCAGGTTGCTGAGAAGTGAGGTATCTGGGGCAGGTCTTGGCAGTTTTCTTGGTGATGCCCAGAAGCATGCCCTCTGCTTGTCAGGCTCAACCTGGGAGCCTTCTGGAGCCCACCTTCTGGACCTCAGTGGTCTGGGGTCAGTGGTTTGAGTGTATGGTGCAGGTGAGCACCCTCAGATACCCACCCTGCATTAGGGTGGGTGGCTCGTTCCACACACGTCCCCACCGCCCCTGTCCCATCCTCAGGGAGGAGTGGTCCTCTCCTGCTCTACAAAGGGTTTGCTGATTCAGTTCTGTTGGTTTTCTTTGGTTTAGCTGAATTCTTGGTGTTCTCTTCCTCTCCTCTTCTGCTCCTCTGTCCTCTTGCTTTTTTCATTCCTCCTCCTCCTGTCTGCCTCAGCATCCTCTTCCAGCCTCAGCATCCTCCTCCTGTCTGCCTCAGCATCCTCTTCCAGCCTCAGCATCCTCCTCCTGTCTGCCTCAGCATCCTCTTCCAGCCTCAGCATCCTCCTCCTGTCTGCCTCAGCATCCTCTTCCAGGCCTCTGCATCCTCTCAGGCTTAGTGTTTGGTGGGCATCCAAACACTTGTTTTCGTCTTGTTACTCTGAAAACTGCAGGAGGGTTTGCTTATCAGCTGAGTGGGTTCCAAAGGGAAAGTTACAGCTCTGTGTCTGTACATATCCATCTGTCTGTCTCTCAGTAGAGTAAGGTTACTGTTTTCTGTTCAGTGATGTTCACACCCATTAATTCACTTCACTCAGTGCTCACAACAGATGTGTGGGGCCCAGGTTCTGTTATTAGCCCATGGTCCAGATGGCGAGACTGAAGCACGGAGGTTAGAGGAATCGCCCAAGCTTACGTGGCCGGACGGTGGCTGCCAGTGTCTGAGCCAGAGCCTCTGCTCTTGATCACTATTCTCCATGGTGCTCGTTTCTTCTTGGATGGGTTAGCTACACGGCTGCCAATTCAGAACAAAAAGCTTAGCCTGCTGCAAAATGGTATGCTCCCCCCGCCCCCAGCCCAGGGCAAGACACGTGTTACAGGTGACTTTTGCTGAACACGTTGCAGGCGAGAGGTGAATCCAAACCCCATCTCAGGGTGCCAGTGCCCCGCCCCTGCTCTTCCCTCCCCCTACCAGCTGCTAGCTCTGTGCCTCAGGGCCTGCAGATGGCCATGCCGTGGTCACCCTGGGTGCTGTCCTTCTCACACTGCATACTGCTACAGTGATACGGCCTGGTGCTCTTGCCCTAAGATCCAGAATCCGGCCCCGTCCACCTCTTCTCCCGCTTCCCCCAGCCTCACTGCCGTGCGCCCCCAGTTTATTGCCCCGGCCTCCTAGCCACTTATTCTCCCTGTTGGAGTCTCTCCACCCAGCAGCTAGGGGAGCCTCTGAAGAAAAGTAGCAGCTCCGGGGGGCTTTCATCTGCTGAGAGCATGATTCACGGGCCCCCCTGTGCACCTCAGCTTCAGCCCTGCTGCTCTGCAAGCTCAGCCCCTTGCTCCCACCTGTCCCAGGAGCACGCTCCTTCCAGGCCTCTCCCTGTTTAGTCATCCTCTCAGCAGGGGAGCGCTGAACCATTCTACATGTAATGACACCCAGCCGCCGCTCTGCGCCTCCTAACCGTGCTTTCTGTGGTTTTCATTGCACTTCTCAGCAACTGAAGTATTCTTTTCCAGCCCCCAGCCCCCTTTCAAGTGTAAGCGCTTTGAAATCAGGACCTGGTTTCATTCATGGCTGTGTCCGCAGCTGCCAGAAGGGTGCCTGGCGACCAGGCGGCATGTGATAAATGCTGGTCAAGCTGAGGATCGGGTTTATAGTGGCCGCTTGCCTTTGTGATGAGCACAAGTGCTCTGTGGCTTGTTCTGGAAGTCGTGATCGTAGTGTTCCTGCAAAGTGAAGTTGCCTCTCATCCATGCTCCCCTCTGCCTGCTGTTTGGGTCCCAAGGGTTCCTTCATGGGGACCCCTCAGCCCAGCTGCTTGGTGGGGAACTCCTCACCCTCAGGGATGCTCAGGGACACTCCTGGAGCTGTTTTAGCCACTGCCCTCATGAAGTCTCCTCCCGCCCCCGATCAGAGCTGCTTCGTTTGCGGAGCGAACTGTTAAAAGCCTTCTGAGAAAGGGCTTCTTGATGGATTGCCTCCTGGGCAACAGCCAGGGCCCCAGCATCAGGTGGGCCCGCCCAAGAAAGCACCCACTGTGGGCAGCCGGAGAGAACGCATGTGTTGTCGCCTCAGTGCCAGGGACTGAGGAGCAGGGCGGCAGCTAGTCCCAGACACGCTGCGTTTTGTCTTTTCTAGACACCCCTGGTGACAGGAGTCCTCAGGGAGGCCTTTCAGAAGTGTGTGGTCCCTCTTGTCACACAGAATTCTGTCCCCTCAGTGTTTTGATGAAGCCGCTCTTCATCCTTTGCTGTCTCTTTGAGATGGCATTGCTTTTGTCGGACGGCTTTGTGGAGAAGTTCTGGATGAGGGGGTCCTGCGTCATGACTCTCAGTCCAGCCCAGCTTCGGGAGCACTTGGTTTATCAGGGAAGGAGAGTAAGGAGGCCCATCCATCCTTTCCCGCTCTGTTTCCAACATGTTCTTTCCAAGACTAAAGGCCTCTTTCATGGCCCCTCAGTATCTCGCCTTCCCTTTTCCAAGCTGGGTTACTGTTCTCACTTGCCTTTCCTGAAGCCCTCTGTCATCTTACCTCGGGGCAGATTTCATCGTTTGGGCCTGTCGCCACATCTTGAGTCACAGAGGTCTGTCAGGGTAACTCGGGGAGGATTGTGCTGAGTTCTGCGAGTCACGCACAGAAGCTGTATTCTAGCTTGAGCTCACAAAGCTCAGAAAATACTGTGTTCCAGTTTGGAAAGTTTACAAAGTAGATGGCACAGTTCAGGTAGAGCTAGCTCATTAAGTCTATCTTGAAGAGACTTGAGCTCATATTTCAGGCAAAGCTCTTGAGCGTGCTCACATGTTGTGAGCGTGCGCACATTCGCATTAGGGTTTAATTCTGTTTTCTCACCTCACTGTGATTCATTCCAGTTTGCAGGTGAGAGAACAACTTGATTGAGGTGAATTTTTCCAGATGTGGCAGATTTGGGGTTTGAGTCACGGTCTGTATCTTTTAAAAAAGGCTTGC
>NC_138378.1:46357848-46387951 GCF_054177405.1 Leptonychotes weddellii
CCAAAGTGCTCCTCGTGCCCCCCGTTCTCCCCCAAGGTGCTCCTCTGCAGTGCTCCCCTGTGGTGTTCTGTCTCCCCCCTCCCCCCGCTGCAGTGCTCCCTGGTAGTACTCCTTGTGCTCTTGGCTGCCTGCCTGCCCACCGGTTTACCTCTCCCTTTTGGTGGTTCCTGAATCACCATGCCGCTTTGACCTGCACACAGCCCTGGTTATCCAGACTGAACAGGGACCTGAATCTCCTTGCACCTCTGTCGTTCTGGGAAGTGAAGGCAGAGCTGCTAAAAGCCTGGCTTGTCTTCTCATGGAGGAAGACAAGGCAGCCATGGGAGCCGGGCAGGGTGTTCACCGTCAGCACCAGGCAGGCCCTTTGTTTCTCATGTGGTAGCATCTGTTGCTTATCTACTTTTGGGCAGGTCTGTGAGTGAGATCCGGTCTGTGCCCTGGTGTGCCTTATCGTCAGGCAGGGGGCTATGCAGGGCTTCCAGCTGTTCCTGAAGTCAGGGTGGGCATATTTGCTGGGGGAGGTGGGATCGCATCTTCTCTCTCACATGTGCACTCTTTTTTACTTAACTTATTCATGTAGCACGCTTGCATAGTGAAAATAATACACACAGGAATTAAAAATTATTGTGTTGTAAATACTGCAGATGTATGTAGGGAGGCTGATTTAAACCAAAATAGAGATTAACAATAGGACACACTACAGAAACTTAAATCCAACAGGACTTTATAAAGATGCCAGGGAGGAAGGGTCCAGGGGCACCGCTGACATTGCATTTTAACTACTTGCACACGTTGGGGCATGTCTTCAAGGTCAGTTATCGACAGGACCCAGAAGAGTTGTGCATGGGGGTCCCCAAGATCCACGCATTCCTGCCACAGCCCGGGGAGAGGGGCCCTTCCATTGGCTCCTTCTGTAACGTGGGCTTTTTCCCAGAGGCCCATTTGCCGCCCATGTGGACATCAGGTGGGACCTCAGTGGCGGGGTATCTGCTGAGGGGCTTTCGTCACTGGACCTGAAGGGATCAGGCTGAGCTCCCCTCTGCAGCTCAGCTCTAGGCCCCTGGAGCCTTATGGTGATGGAGTCAGGTTAGGGAGGGGTGCCTGAAGACACCCTGGCCTTCTGGGCATCACTGCCCCCTCTAGGAGGGCACTCTGAACAAGGCAGCGGTGTGAAACTGTAGACGCAGCTTATTTCAATCTAGGTTTTTGGGGCTTCCCAGTACGAGGCTCTAAACCTTTCGGTTTATGCCATTTTGTGACATTCAAGCCACTGAGTGTCGCCATCATGATTCTCTTGTTCCTTTTGCTGAGGAAGGCGTTTGGGGTGGTTCTTCAGAATCCTAACCTTGGCGGCCCATTCACCTCCCCCTGGCTGTGGGCTCAGCCAGCGCACAGTGCCGAGTCACGTTCCTTCTCTCACATCCAGTGGGACGGAAAACTGCGCCTGCGTGTTTTTCTGTGGGTCAGCTCTGGTACATCACAGCTCAGAGGGCTGATGGGAGTGAAGACCAAGCCTTCACGGGCGTGTTGAAGGCCGTCGCTGTTCACGCATGGTGGGCTCTCTGTGGATGTTGCCGGCATGCAGCAGCAAATCCCCTGATCAGGGGCGGTGGGAAGGAGCAAAGAAAGGAGACAGAGGAGGGTCTGGACTTTGACTACGCACACCCAGGAACCAGGAACTAGCTCTGTGCCCACGGCCCTGTGTGTCAAGGATGCTGCAGCTCAGACTGATGGGGGTTGCCCAAATCGGATACTTTCTAAAGAGATGGGAGGGTGGCTCGCTGCCAGCTTGCTGTGGGCCATAGTTGACAGCTGGAGCCACGGGAGGTGCTGAAATTACTGATGTGGTGGGGTAAGAAGAAGATTCCTGGACTTGGAGTCAGAGTAGATTGTACCCTCCTGGATGCCAGTCACTGCAGTGCTCGGGGCTCTCGTGACCTCCACTGTGATGCGGTGGCACAGAAATAAGACCGGGGTCCCACCTGCAGGGCTCCTCGGGTGCAGGTGGATTTCCAGGATGACAGGCCGGCAATGCGTAGTGGATGGACACCCTCCCCCATCTTACGTCCTACTTACTGGGCCCATGGCTTCCTTCCTCACTTGCCCAGATGTATCAGAAGGGTCAGCATGACCAGGGAATTGGGCTCAGGCAGAATTGCCAAGGAAGGGTGAGTCTGCTTCTCAGAGGCCCATTCATCTTTCTTCAACGTTTCTTTACTGAGTTTTGTGGTTGCGCTTGGGTCTTGTAGACAGAAAGCTCTGTAAATCACTTCCCCAGCCTCTTCTCACTGGGAGGGCCTCTGCCTAAATAGGTAAATCCGATGCCCCTTTGACATTGGTATATCCGAATGCTTATTAAGATAGCAAAAGCAGCCTTCTAACCCTGCTTTTAAAAAAAGAAAAAGGCAGCGGGTGCCTGTGAAGCATGCTTTTCTTCCCTTTCCTGTTCCTTCCGATTTGCCTCTCAAACCTGGTGGCCTGCGCCCTGGGGAGCCCTGTTGGAAAGCAAGGCCAGTGGGGCTGGTCTGGGCTGTGGAGCTGTTGGCCTCTGGCTCCTCTTTGGCATCAGGTGGCCAGTGACGGAGGCACGAGTGTTGTTCTCCTCCGGGCTTGGGAGGCAGGCTGTGCTAGAAGGCAGTCCCTCCTCCCAGCTGCTGCCTTTCCACCACTGCAAGCAAGAAAGCAAGCAAAACCCCCCTGGCTCCTTCTCTGTGACCGTAGGGTGAGGGAGTGCCTCAGAGAGGCTCTGCCTCAGTCTCTTTGTTCTAACCACGTGGTGGACACTGCAGACCCCACAAGGTTATTGTTCAGTGCGCGTTCATGGAGCACTGGTGGTATGCGGGGTGCCGTGGGGCGCAGGTGAGTCAGACACTGTACCTGTCCCCAGGAGCTCACTGCGGGAAGCTGGTATGAGTGGCAGAGTCTAGAGGAATAGGGGAGAATGGCTGAGCTTGAAGGGCAGAGCTGTTCGTTCTGGCTGGCGGAATGAGCCAGGGAAGTGTCACAAGGAGGGAACATTCAGACAAGAGGGTCTGTGGAGAAAAGGACCTGAGTACAGGCCTGGACATGTGGCAACAGACACAAACGGAGCGTGAGGGCCCCTTCTTTCCTCCCTCCCTCCCTCCCTCCCTTCCGCCGCCACCTCCGTCTCCTATCCGTGGTTTCCTGGGTCGTTCTCAAACTTGGCTGCATGTTAGACTCACCCAGGGCTGTAAAAGTACCAAGCTGCCTGCCGCTTCCTCCCCAGAGATTCTGGGCTGGTCTGACTGGGCGCCCAGCTGTCAGGGTGCAGGACCCGGGTTCTAGGTACTGCTTCCTGCTGTGTGTGCGGCCGCCACCCTGCTGGGCGTGGAGACCCCAGAACCTAATGTAATCCCCGACGCGTCACAAGACTAACAGAAGCCGACTCCTTCCACTACTGACTTGGAAGGACAGACTTGATACATGGACGCATGCGCTTTCCCACTGTCGGGGCCTAACTTGGAGGTGCCGAGTGGGTTGTGGCATCGCTGCCCCTTCGGCGTCAGTTCAGAGGTCGGTCTGTGGCCCTGGAGTTTTAAGGAAACCCGTTTTCCCGTTACAGTGTGGTTTTCTCGGAGGCCTAACTGTCGCTTTCCTCCTAGGTGTACGGATCCGGGTCGCAGACGAGGGCGTTCCAGTACGTCAGGTAAGGCAGCTGGGCCCGCTGCGCGCAAGTCCGCCTTAGCGCCGCTTCCAGCAGAGGTGGTGCAGACCAAGCAGCCCGCGTCTGTTCGATATGTTCATTATTTTCACATCTCTAACATGGCTCGGTTAAAAGTCCATTTTAATTTTCAGATGGGAAAGCCCTTGGGGTTCTCTGTTTAAAAGGTAAAATTTTCGGGGCTCCTGGCTGGCTCAGTTGGTGGAGCATGCGACTCTTAATCTCAGGGTTGTAAGTTCGAGGCCCTTGTTGGGTATAGAGATTACTTAAAATCTTAAAAAAAAAAAAATTTAAATTTTACACGTTAAGTCTGAGGCATTTATGACTCATGTGCTAATCTTTTACTGCCACCTAGTGTTTCGTAGGGAAACTTGCCCAGTTCCTGAGGGCGACTTGATTTCAGATCACACCAGTTGGAGAGCTGGCCTTAATCATCCAGCAAACCTGCAGGAGCTGAAACACACCCGTCTTAAACGTGGGTTTCTGGGGTGGGTGAGATTGTCCTCATTAAGGAAAAGATGAGGTAGACCATCCTCCTGTCAGATTTTGTGCGGGACCTAAATGCGGGTAAAAATACATGTGAGAACCTTGTCGAATAGTCTCAGTGGTAATTATTATCGTTTTCTTGTTAATCCTCCTAAGTCTCGTATTCTTGTTGGCCAGTTCAGTTGGTGACATTTTAAAATGCAGTTTGGGTTCTGGGAGAAGAGTTTACTCTATAATCAGTTGCATAGAACAAAATATTTGCCCACATGACACGGTTACTATGAATTCTGTACAAGTTTCTGATATCCCAAATCATTGTAAAATCCAGTTCTCTATTTTGGTACCATATATTTTTACTGTGCAATGTAAATACCCGGGAATGCCTGTCAGGCAGGGTGCCGGCCGCACGCACAGCAGGAAAGTGCTGCTCCTGCAGTGTCCCGAGGGCATCCCGGGGTGCTGTAGCCGTGAAGTGGTGGCAGCGGGGTGCAGGTCTGGGCCATCTCGGCCAGAGCAACCACGTAGACCTTTGTCTGATTATGTGAGAATCCTAGGGAGAAGCCTCTTTGAGAAAAATAACTGCTAGGGAAAAAAATCAATAAAAATAAAAACAGCCACTGTAGATTTTTTTCTTAAACATATCTGTCAGTTTTCACAGTTAGTCTAAAAGAAAGCTATGAATAAACGTACATCACAGTCAGTGTTTTTTTTCTCCCCAGCCATGAGTGTCTTGCCAAGCAGGACACAAAGCCTGGGAGTAAAATATAGCTGGCACATTTTGGTGCCCGAATATCCTAAGAAGAGATTTAACCAGGAAATAGCAGGATCCCTCTAGGACTGTTTTCATTTCAAAGCACTTACCCCAGGAACCTTGTGCTCAGAGAAAATGCATCAAGCCAGATTCTGTATCCGGGCCATCTTAATTGGACTTTGTGTATTGAGTACTGTCTTTTCATAATAACACACCTTCCATCCCACCCACCTTCGCCCACCTCACCCCCCTCCTCTGTGCACATGGTGAGGGAGTCGTGCGGTCGTCCGTGACATGGCATTACCTGGAACCACCTCACCGGTGGCCTCCAAACTTCTCCAGCTGTGACAGCTCGCAAAGTGCCAGGGAGACTGCAGTAAAAGGCAAAGCAGTTAGAACTCACTCTTCCTAACTGTGCTCATTTACTTCAAAGGCAACACATACAGAATTCATTTAAAAGGGCCTCAGACTTTTTCTGCCAGTAATTAGAAGATGTTAAGAATTCAGCAATGCACATGCCGCACACCATCCCAGCTCAGGAGTGAACGTGCCCGCAGTGCGTGGCCTGCCCTGATGTGTTTCCATGACATACCAAACTCAGACAGCTTTCCTGACTTCCCAGTTTTATTATTTAAGACTCAGCTGAGATAAGTTAGTTTTGCTAGTTTTAATAAGCTGGGTTTTTTTTTTTAGAAACAATTTTGTAGTTAAGAATGCACAACGTCTGAATCTATGGTTACCTTACTAAGTTAACTGTTTCCAGAATCCACGATCGCCTTGAAGTGGCATTTCCCGGTTTCTGAGGTCCGGGTGACCATACCATACACATTCACATCTTGGCATGACTGTGTCTGATGTTTTCCTGGTCAGGTTATGGCCTCATCCCCACAACAAAGGCATGCTGTCTTTTTTTTTTTTAAAAAGTCACTTTGTCAAAATGACACTTTTAAAGAGCTTCAGGTTAAATGGGTGTGATCTATGCAATTTTGACCTTAAAAGTTGCCAGCTGATTACATAAAAGATGCATGCCCCCCACCACGAGGATGATTGCATGAGTCCGTTGTCTTCCAGCTTCACGTCGACCCCCTGGCATTTCAATATTAAAATGGATTGTGGATGCTGGTGAATGGCAGCTTTTAACGTCTTCTGACGACTATGCAGAGACCTATGCCGTGAGAGATGTGTTGTGATGTAATAGAATAGTAATTACTGCCATCGTGATGAAGTGACTTTTTGCCAGTTTCTAGAAGAGTCATCCAAAATCAGCAGTTCCTTGCAGTTGTGCTTGACCTATGAGAATGGAACGGACTATTTAGGCATGTTCACTTAAAATACCCAATCATCAGAAACAAAAATTCAGAAAATAGTTTAACTGTTTGCCAAATACCCCACCCCCCCGTTTTTTTTTGGACGAAAAGGAAAGCAAAAACAGGTTTTGTTTTGAAGTTGACCGTAGTAACCTGCTCCTTGCTGGTAATGATGGAGGAGGAGGAAGGGAAGGCTTCAATGCAGACTGCATTTGGATCACCAGAACAGAACTTTAAAAGTCTTCTGAGAAGTACAGCTGATGAAAGTAGACGTAGAGAACGTGCTCGTGTGTAGCAGTGAGGTGTCATTTTTACGAAGTAACTTTTTTTTAACAGAGCCACACTTTAAAGCCTCTGAAAATAAGAACCAAACCTTGGTAAGCGAAAGTTTGCTTACTTCTCTTCACCTTCATGGCCCAGTCGGTCACGATCCATCTGAAACATCCAGGTCCCCGACCGTTCATGCGAGGAGTCTCGGGGGGCGGCGAGGGGTGGGGGGGGATTTGAAGGTGAGGGGGTAGGGAGCAGTGGTCTGGTTTATTTCAACACTGTGTTGTTTGGCTTTATCTGTGATTTGCCAGTATGAGAATTACATACTGGAGTGCATTCATTTCAGTGGGTCTTACTGGTTTTTTTTTTTCAAATCATTGCTTTTTCATATGGACCAGCTACGTGGGCTCACATTTAAACATGGACTTTTCATCAGAAACTGTATTAACACCATCTCTTGGGGGCGTATGTCTGTTTTATTTTTATTTTCCAATCGTTAAAGGGTTTCAGAAGTAGACGAAAGTAGAGAACTTAAGCCCATCCGTCGCTTCCATTCCTGTTTAGCCATCTCTACCCCACGCGCTGAGAGCGAATTCCAGACGTCATATCATCATCCATGAATACTTCAGCATTCTCAACACCGCTTATTTGCAGGATTTTGTTTTGACATCGGCTTTCCATTTGGGGTTTGGTTTTCTTCTGGGAGGTGGCGTGGGTCTGCCCGGCACCTGCATGCTGCGGCGCCTGACCCGGCCTTCTGTTCTTTTCCAGCGATCTGGTGAACGGCCTCGTGGCTCTCATGAACAGCAACGTCAGCAGCCCGGTCAACCTGGTGAGTGCTTCCGCTCCTTCCACACCCCCTGGAACGGGTCAGAGTTGTGTGCTTTTGTGAGACCATGAAGAGCCCAGCAACCTTTGCTTTCTTTGCCGGCAGCACACGTAGGGCATGCGTGTTTGCTTGCTGAATAGTAGAGGGGAAAAACATAAAATAAGAGTGTGCAAAGGAGTAAAACGTCTGCAAGGCATGGGTGAGTGGTGTGACAAACACTCACCCACCTCTGTCATCCTGAAGGGCCTGGGTCTGGAAATTTGTGAAAGCCTTTGGTGACAGTAGATGGACAGTTTTTTGTGTGCATTCCTTTCTCCGTTGTTTGGCATAATCTAATCTCTGGAAGACTTGATTAAGTGAGCTTTAGATCACGGAGGTTAAGAATGTGTCCCAGGTTCTGATCATGTATAATTCACCTGGCTGCTCTGGGGGCACCTTTGTTGCTTCTTCCTTCATTGCTTCCTGTGGTCCCAGAATCTCCCTCTTGGAGGGATCGTAAGATTCTTGCGCTCTGTGTTTTTAAGCAGTTTTACTGCTTGGTGAACATGCATCTCTTCAAAGCACTTCATTCTGTCTCTGGCCAGTTCTAATCGGCAGGAAGCATTTCCTTAGATTTAGAACTACAATCATGTTCTCTGTGAGCTACCCACTGGCCTTACTTCTCAGCGTGGAGGCCATTCAAGCTAATCCAATGCCTCCCGCAGTCGGGGTAACTTTCCAAGGATTTGGAGGGCAGGGTCATACCCTCTGAGTCTCCTCCTCCCCAGCTCTCAGCCAGAGTTCATGTTCATGTCTGGAGTCTTCCTACCCTCTCACTCAACCGTCCTCTGAAGAGCTTCATTCCACCTTGTTTAAAATGTGAAGTGTCCAGTGCAGACTGCCCATCATTCAAATGCTCTGCTTCTGCCAACGGCCCCTGATATTAGCTTATCGGGAGCCATGGCCTCACCTTGACAAGCCTTGGATCGGCTTCAGGTGCTTCTCCCAAACCACCTCTCCTGCTTTCTACAAGGTTTTAAGGTTCATAGGTGTGGCCATGCCTGCTGATTCTTCAAAACCACTTCACTCAAAAACCTTTCTTTGTACTTTTCTTTGTAACCAGCAATCTGAAGCATGTTCTGTCGCATTCATTTTTCACTGAGTTGGGAGGGAGTTCTTACCAAATAGGAAAGGTGGAGACCTCATTCCCTTGTCAGACTGTTGACCGATTCATGGGTCAGCATGCACCAGCCAGGGCTGCCTTCATGCACTTTTCAAAGAACATGAAATTAGAATGAGACGTGTCGTGTGAGCCTGTTTCTTCCGAGCCTTTACCTACCTGATACTGTCAAGGCCGGGCCACCTTTATCCTGGGTGTTGCTCCAGGCCCTTTAAAATGGTGATGTTGTCAGTGATGTCCCCCACTCCCCAAGTAACCACAGTCTTTTCTTTAGGTACTAGGTACCTTCTTTCTTTCTGAGGGGGCCTTGACACGGGGCCCTTTGGGAACTCCCATCCCTGGGAGAAACCCGTCTTCCCCAAAGCCTGAAGAGTGTCTGCAAGTAGCCCTGACAAAGACAGAGCCCTTCCCTCCCCAGTTCCTATCACTCCACTTTGCTAGTCAGTCCTTTCTTAGTGCTCATATGTAGGACTTGGTCCCTTCCAGCTTCAGGCCAGATCAGGAAGTTGGGGGTGCAGCGTATATAGGACACCTAATTATTGTCACACTTGATGGTGGTCTCTTATGATGGGGAGGGGGTGGCAAATAAGAGTAGCAGGATTGGGAAGGGAAGAGGGGCAGTGGCCGCCGTCCTGTGTGATGGAAGGAAGAAAAGGAGAAAATGGTTTTCTTTGATGCCCCCTAAGGGCAAGCTCACTCTATAAACCACATTGAGGCTTTCCCTCTGGCTACCCAGAGCCCTCATCTGCGAGTGCATTTTGGTTCCTTTACAGCTCCCATGTGCAAGTAAGCAAGTCTGTTATTGCTTAAGTTGTTGACACAGTGCACCTTGAGGGAAATATATTGTCTTAGGAGAGCTCGTTTTGCAGACCCAAACTTTTATGCCAAGTGACAATGCAGTTATGGTAACGTTAGATAGAGAAATCGTCCTGTCTCTTGGCCAGGTACCGTGTGTCCATGTTAGATGCTCTTGACCTAGCCAAGGGGCATTCTTGTCAATAGACAGTTAGTCTAGAGGACAAAAGCAGGACCAGACACAGTTTAGCACTTCACTAGGCGGATCAGTCATCATCCAGATCAGGGAAGCACCCGAGGAAACATGAAGAGCCAGGAGCCTCATGACTTTCCAAGATGCCAGAGTCAGCCCATGGATACTTGGAAGACATGCATGTGGTTTGGGTGGTGGTCTCTGCTGTTGTGATTATACTTATAACCAGCAACCATTTCTTCCTTAGGGGAACCCGGAAGAACACACAATCCTAGAATTTGCTCAGTTAATTAAAAACCTTGTTGGTAAGTAAGATAAACACGTCACTGAGTGAAATTGGCTGCACTCACCCTATCAGTTAATAACACCCTGATTAGAAAATGTGTAATTAATACAAGCTAATTGAATTGGATAAAAAGCAGAACTTTTCAGGAACACTTAATTGTCTTCTGAGTCTTTAATTAAGTAATGGAAAGATAAAGATGAAGGAGCGTGGGAAGGGAGGTTGGTTGTGTTCACAGTTGTATCAGCAGGTTGGGGTGGAGTGGGAGGAGTAGATTTGTTCCCAGTGCTTGAGATGGGATAGTGGTAGATCACTCTGCACAAGTAACAAGTGTTGGATTTCCAAACACGGACAGTGATGAGAATGAGATTTCCAAGAGCCAAGAGGGAACAGTACCAGCTTGTGTGTTTCTGATGGAATCTGCTGGCGAGTTTCAAGTTCTTGGCAGTTCCGGCCAACCTAGCCATGACATGTTGGCGGCAGTGTAGACACTGGGAGTAACCCCAATCAGGGGCGTGCTCTGAAAGTTATAAGAAGCGTGTGTGTTTTCAGACAGCACTTGTGTTGCAGATGCACAGTGGGTGAGCCCTTTGTCACATCAGCAGGCTTACTAGAGCTCTGGGAAGTCCTGACTTTTGGCGGGGGGGGATGATCTGTTTTCCATGGTTGATCAAGAAATTTGAGTAGAACACAACCAGATTGGAGTGTGGCTGGCTAGACTGGGGTAAGCCTGATGTAGGACGTGCTCAAGTGCTTGTCTAGACCCCATACTTAGCTGGGTTGACTCTTGGGGGCTGTCCTTCCTGAGTTGGAGCTGTCATCTACCAGCATGTTCTTATCAGCTCTGGACACTCGGGCAGGAGGGGGGCTGGCCATCCTTGGTCATAAATTGCAGGATCTCATGGCCCCAGCAGCCTCCCCGAGATGTACTTCCCCAGCTTTCCCACTCTGGGTCTGCCTGTCTCTACCCAGGTAAGGAAGGGATGTGCTCAGATAGCAGTTTGTCCAGGATCTAGGCTATCCCAAACCTCTATCTCGAGAGGGGCCCAGGGGCCAGCATCTTCAGCGTCACACAGATGCTTATTAGAAATGCAGAATAACACACCCCAGCCATGTCTTCTGGATCAGAATCTGCATTTTGACAAGATCCTTGGGCATTATAATCACTATGGTTCTGTGAAAGGCTGAGTAGCACACCACCCCAAACTGCAGAGGCTTACAACAGCAACCATTGTATTGGTTTGTGATTCTGTGCCCGGGGCTGGCCTCCGCTGGGCGTTTCTTTTGCAGGTCTTTGCCGATGGTCCCTCGCGTGGCTTCATTCTGCTGGCCAGCACGGTAGCTGGACATCTTATGTGTTGGCTCAGGGCTCACACCTGCAGGTGCATAAATAGTTAGGTCTTCCATAAGGCGTCAGCCCGGAACTGGCCCACAGTCATTCCTCCTGCACTCTACTTGGTTAAACACGTTGGAAGACAGCCCACTTCCAGGCCAGGGGCTCCTGCAGTGTGTGAATGCCTCATATGTGGCTCAGTGAGGCCATCGGATCACAGATGACACCACGTTTGCCACTTTTACTTACTTTGGAGTCTGGCTCTGTGGGCATGCCTGCTGTGTTAGCTGATGGTGGGTGGTCTGCCTGGGAGCGGGCAGCTAGGGAGCCCTGCCCTTTTTCTCAGGAGTGACTGCCTCCCACCCAGTTCTCATGGGGCTAGAGGTACAGTCCCCCGTGTGACTCAGTGACTCCGTGGGAAATGCATTCCGTCATCTGCACCCTTATTCACTGCATGGAGGGGATTTCACTTTGAGGCATACGGTAAAAGTCCCACCTGGAGTGGTTTGTGATTTTCTTCCTTTCTTTTTTCTTAATTCAGGTAGTGGAAGTGAGATTCAGTTTCTCTCCGAAGCCCAGGATGACCCACAGAAAAGAAAACCAGACATCAGAAAAGCGAAGATGATGCTGGCGTGGGAGCCTGTGGTGAGTGCATGGCCGACACTGCCCTGTCGACAAAGGCCCATGGCGGGTCCTTGTGGGCGCTGGTGTGCTTGGGCGGACAGGACGTAGGGTTTTCTCCAGGCTGGTATATGGCTTCTCCTTTCCTGTGTCTCACTCAGTGACAGGGGAAATGGGAGCCCACTGTGGAGTCTGCTTTTGTAAACTTGCACACGCACATGGCTTACTCCATGAAAGAAGGATCCAGGGCAATGGCCACATGCACTCTGGGCCTGGGTCGCCCTGGCTGACCTGCCTGTCTCCACTCGGCCCAGGATGTCCTTGGACATGCAGGGTTGGGCGAGGTTGCTGTGTCAACCAGGGCAAGCAGGTCACCCCAGTTACCAGGAAGGTGGAACACCAGGTTGGGAGTATGAGAGACCAAAGTCCAGGGAGCGGTAACCCTCCATGCCTTTCTGTTGCTCCTAGACTAAGTTAGACTCCATGTGGCCTGTGGGAAACTGTGCAGGTAGATTAGTGTGTGTCCTGCAGGTAGATGTGGGAGATACCCAGGGAAGAATAAGTAACTCAAGAGGCGGCTTTAGAATTTAGGTTTAAATACCATCTTAATAGGGAAAGAAGAGGGGCACATAGGCCTCTTAGAGGACAGTAGATGATTTTTAAGAACGGTGAATGGGGGCGCCTGGGTGGCTCAGTGGGTTAAGCGACTGCCTTCGGCTCAGGTCATGATCCTGGAGTCCTGGGATCGAGTCCCGCATCGGCCTTCCTGCTCAGTGGGGAGTCTGCTTCTCCCTCTGACCCTCCCCTCTCTCATGCTTGCTCTCTCTCATTCTCTCTCTCTCTCAAATAAATAAAATCTTAAAAAAAAAGAACTGTGAATGGGCCCTTAGAAGAAGAGATGGGAGATAAGAGAGCCAGTGACAGTTTACCTGGTGTCCAGGTCTAGTGCCCTCTCCTGTGGTGAGAGTCAGTGCTCCCTGGTTGATGACGCCTCTGGGAGGGGACTCAGGACAGCTGGATTTCTGTTGGAGGGCCTGTCTGGTCGGAGGAGTTCAGAGAGAGCCTCGCCCTGCACTTGTTCAAGAGGCTGCAGCCCAGCACAGTCCATATACCTATCAAAGTGGCATATTTGGGGGTGATGTGGTCCTGAGCTCCCACAGTCATGTTTTGGGGCGGTCTCTTCTGCTGCCCTCCAGAGAGCTGAGTAGAATCCTACAGTGTTGGATCTTAAAGGGACTTGAGAGTTCCAGTCCGATCTTATTTTATCCTGGAATCTACAGGTCTGAGTGATTGAAGGCCACAGGGATTTGTTGAGTGCACTAAAAATATGCTCATGCCCAGACAAAATTTAATACATAAGAATTCCCGCCACACTGGGGCGCCTGGGTGGCTCAGTCGTTAAGCATCTGCCTTCGGCTCAGGTCATGATCCCGGGGTCCTGGGATCAAGCCCCACATCGGGCTCCCTGCTCCTCGGGAAGCCTGCTTCTCCCTCTCCTACTCCCCCTGCTTGTGTTCCCTCTCTCACTGTGTCTCTGTCAAATAAATAAATAAAATCTTTAAAAAAAAAAAAAAAAGAATTCCCGCCACACAAAGCAGCAAGTGCAGATCTTTGTTTTTAGAAGGCATTTGCCATCGGTCCTTTTGTAAGTAGAGCCCCTTTATTTTAAACAAAATAAATTTTAAAAAGCTAAAGGTACACTTGCTGTGTAGTAACTGTTGCTTTTATATTATGTGAGGTATGTAGGTATTTTTATTTTTCTGGAGTTTAGATGTATAACATTCTAACACATTTAGAAGATGAGACATCTACCACTGGTTTCTCTTACTACTAGTTTCAGCTCATTAGTAGTTTCTGAGGGATCTTGTCCAAAGAAGCGTTTAGTCATATACCCATCTTGATTTTTCCATATGTGTCTTGTTGACAGTGCTGTTGAGGTACAATTCGCATATAGCAAACTGCCTATATTTAAAATGTCCAACTTGATAAATTTTGATGTATTTCTATACCCGTGAAACCATCACCACAGTCAAGGTAACAGGCATACCCTTCTCCCCCAACAGTTTCCGGGTGCCCCTTGGCAGCACTCCCCTCCTGACTTCTCCCCTTGTTCTCATGGGCAACTGGTTGGATTTCCTGTTGGCTGCAGGGAGGGGCTCTGAATTAAGATTGCTTCCGCGGTGTCGTCATGGGTTCTTCTCAGACTCAGCCTCTTAGGTCACTGGGAGCGAATGTCCCATGGGAGAGTGAGGTGGGTGGGTCACGCACAGGTGTTTCCCAGGGCACCCTCCCTCCATCATACACTTCCGAAAGAAAGGCACATGCACACGGGCATTATTTTCAGGTGCTCCTTGTGGTTGATTCAAACTGAGATAGACCCCAAACCAGCAAGAGGTGGTTCAGGTCTTTGGGGATTAGAGCTCATCTTGTGTCCATCTGGGGTGTAATTTGTTAAATTGCCCAGTGCGTTCTGAAAGCGGCTTTGGAAGGACCTTGTCCTGGCGAGCCCATGATGCCGTGTGACCCACCCGCGGTGCTGTGAGTGCCCCTGCGGAGGGCAGGCCGCTCGTCAGCATTTCCTGCCCGCGAAGCCCCGGGGAGGTCTGCAGTTTCTTTCAACAGTGACCTTGTCTCCCCTTCTCACCTTCTCTTTAAACAGGTCCCGCTGGAAGAAGGTTTGAACAAAGCCATCCACTATTTCCGTAAAGAACTCGAGTACCAGGCAAATAATCAATACATCCCCAAACCAAAGCCTGCAAGAATAAAAAAAGGACGGACACGCCATAACTGAAAACCTCACTTCTCGGGACGGGAGACTCCCTGTTTCACACTTGATGGGATGTATTTTTTTTTTTCTTTTTTCTTTTTTTTTTTAAAGAAAGACTTAAAACAGGTGTCATGAAGAACAAACTGGAATTTCATTCTGAAGCTTGCTTTGAAGAAATGGATGTGCCTAAAAACTCCCCTCAGAAAACTGCAAATTTTGCCTTGCACTTTTTAAAATCTGTCTTTTTATGTAAAATAGCGTAGATGCATCTTTGCGTATTTTCACGTTTTTTATCTTGCTATGAGAGCATATGTCGTGACTGTCATTGACAGTTTTATTTACTGGTTTCTTTGTGAAGCTGAAAAGGAACATTAAATGGGGTGAAAAATGCCAATTTTATTTATAAAAGTGGGTACTTATAAATGAGACATTATACTATGCATAAAGGACAAAAAAAAAGCAAATTTAGCAGTATTGTCAGGTGGGTGACACACCGGCTTTTATTCTTCAGGCAGATAAAAGAATTCTGTTGGAGAGCTTTATGTTTCTTTTAATTCAGAATTCTTCCAAGGTCTAGTTTTTAGTTGCAAACTTGACTTTGAAATACTTCTGTTGGTTATCATGATCAAGGATATTTGAAATCACTACTGTGTTGTGCTGCGTATTTGGGGTGGGGGTGGGAGGGGACAAAGTTAACGTATTCTTGGTTAACAGTGGTTAAATATGCTATTTTAATAAAATATTGAAACACACTTGCAATTTTAAAGGTTGGCTCTCTGCTTTGCATGGTGCGTTGTTGGATTGCTAAGAAAAATGCTGTAGAATTTAAAGGAAAAACCCAAAAACATCCAGGTTGGTATATGTAACCTGACGAGTAGGTATTAAAAACATTGCTCTGCTCCTGGGGCTGAATCTGCATATAATATTAACTGCTGCGTGGAGAGACTTTTCCGATCTCACCCAGGGTTTGAATCACTGTATATCCTTCTCTGGCAGCAACGACCAGGTGGAGAAAAAGAAGTGCCATTTGTTGTAAAATCTGTAAACTAGGTGTGTTGAGTGAAAACTTTGAGAGCTTTTGCTTTCATTAAGAATTCTTTCAAGCTCTGGTGTTAGGATTTTTGTATTCCTTTTGTACTAAATGGGAGAACAATACAGGGAGTTAAAGCAACTACATTTTCCAAGCCAGCTGGCTCTGCATGATAGCAACAGAGGCTGACCTGGCACCAGGAGAGCTCAAGCAGTGGAGCAGAGTGCCTGTTTCCATAACTAACCAGGGTAAGCCAGACTCGCCTGCCCTTCACAATCACTTGGGGATTTTTTTTTTTTTTTAATTGGACATGTTTTTCCTATCGAATCACTGAGGCCAGGCCAAGGAAGCTGTGGTTTTGTCTTATTTGTCATGCTAAATTCCCCAGAAGATTCTGGAGCTCGGGATTGTTGCTAGATCAGACATTGTGTAAAAGAGAAAGAGAGGATTCACGGAAGGTTCTTATTTTAATTGTCATTATTTTGGCTTGAATTGTGCAATACACCATTTACTGGGCAGAGGTGAACAGAGCTGAGAAGTTTGGACCCCAGACATCGCAGAACAAGTAGAGACCTGGAGGGAACTTTTGTAGAGCTAAGTTGGACAGAGCAGTTTGGGGGTACCCAAAAGCCCTGGGGTTCAGGATTCTCTTATTATTTGCTCTTGTCTAGAATTCTGGAATTTTTTTTACTTTCATCCCTATGATTTCCATAAAAGTTTTCAGGGAACAAGGAAGAAGAGGAAGAGGGATCATGTCTAATTCCCCCTAAGGAAAAGGGTAATAATGCATCCAGGGAAATAATGTAAGCTTTCGATTGAGCATGTCACTGTCCCAGGGAGAGAGGAAAGTGGTATTGAGGGAGCCTGGAGAGGGGCAGGTGGGTGGTTAGATGACAGTGCCCCTGCATTTCAGGATTGGCTCCTGATGTGGGATTCACTGCTGGGGTATAATTCCTCTTCCTTCAATGACCGTGAATGAGCTCAAGCAAGGCGCACGTTACAGAATCAGAACATGCTGGATTTCACTTATGTGCTCTTCAGTACTGAGCCTGGCCCACTGGCCCCAAGTAGACTCTTGCAGCAGCCTGGTTACTCCATGAGCCCTGGTGGAGTCTTTGATCATGGCACTGGCCCTGGATGGGCTGTTCCTCTAATAGTTCTCAGTTCGACTGGGAGCTTGACTTCATTCTCAATTCTCAATTTCGAAGTTGTATTGAGTGAAATGCTGGTCTGGCCATGACAGTGAGTTACAATTTGGCCTCATAAGAGACTATGGGAAATCTGGGAAGTCCTCAGTGATTTCCTGGGGCAGAGGAGCTGTGAGTTTTAATGTTTCAGTTTGTATATGAAGGTGATTTGTGTGTATTACCTAGACTTTCTCTGTGGTTAATTGTTACATTTGCTAGGGAATTGAAAAATTGCATTGCCCTGAGAACCGCTTACTACAGTATCCGGAGGTGGGCATGCACACTGCTTCAAAGACTCCAGTAGGGCTTTGTTCTCATTACCAAGATTAACCCACCTGTTTTCTCTGTATTAAAAATTCTTGACTGTGTCCTGTTTGTACCCTAGGCACATTGGGGAACAAGGGTCATTTTTATCTACAGCTGTGCTGTGGGAAGGAAAAGTAGGGCTTTTATTATCAAAAATCTTAATTTTTTTTTCTCCTTTTAGGTGGGAAACATCTAGCAGGGCTGGCATGATTCCCTTTCCCCAAGTCAGTTGGGCTCTGATATAACCCCAGCAGGTTAGACTGGTTAGTGCCTCCCGAGAGGGCAGGTCTTGTTAGGGAGAACAGAGTCCTCTGCTGTAATTCAAAACAGTTCCTTTTTCTCTCCTGAGCACGGAATTTTTCTCTGCTCTTTACCTATGAACACCAGGTTGAGTTCCTAGAGAGAAAACTCACAAATTTTGGGGGTCCCCCTGGATTTTTTAAGACTTGTCCACATGGGCCTCCAGCAGTTTGTCAGTTACAATTCAGATGTTCCTCCTTCGGCCCTGCTCTTGCAGTAAGTGGTAGTCCTATGTATTCGCCTGTCAGTCTTCAATTTGGGGGACGGCAGTTTGCTCGGCAACCTCACTACTGTGTTGCCTCTAAGAAGAGATGTTGGTTTTTTCAGTTCTGCTTTTTAGCAGGACAGAGGGATGACTTGCAAGCCCCTTCCATGTTGGTGAAAGGGTTTGTTCAAGAACTTTAATGCTTGTTAAAAGTCTTGCTATTTGTGTTTATTTTGAAATTTTGTGTGTCTGTATCTTTTATACATTTTATTTGAAGTGAAACTAATGTGACGTGGTATAAAGACCCAGGATGCAGGAGTCAGAATAGCTGGCTCTGCCACTTACCAACCGTGGTAGACCAGTCCTTAAAGAAACAAAAATAAAGAAAAATGCAAGGAGGAGACTTCTGTTTCCAAGAAGATGGAGTAGGCAGACTTTGCCTTTTCTTCCCACTAAGTACAATTTAAAATTATGGACATTATATGTAAAACACACGTAGGAGGACTTTGGAAGTGGATAGAAAAAAGTGGATGACTAGGTATCTCAGGACCTGAGGAGGGATACATTAGTGTCATAATGGGTGGACTTGTGTCCTACCTAAAATTCACATGTTGAATTCCTAATCCCCTGGACCTCAAAATGTACGGTATATTTGGAGATAAGGTCTTTAAAGAGGTTATTAAGTTAAAAAGGTCTTTAGGGTGGACCCCAATCTAGTCTGACTGGTGTCCTTATATGGAGGAAATCCAGACAACGTATGTGTGCATGTGCACGGGGAAGACCATGTGAGGACACAGCAAGCAGGTGGCCATCTGAAAGCCAAGGAGAGAGACCTCATGAGAAACCAAATCTGCTGACACCCTGATCTTGGACTTTCAGCATCTGGGACTGTGAAAAAATAAGTTTCTGTTGTTTAAGCCCCCCAGTCTCCAGTATTTTGTTATGGCAGCCCGAGGAAGCTAATACAAGTGGTGATTTCCTTGGATTTTCTTTTTGCCTCATGTATCCCAGATTTGAGAAGCCAGCAACCTAGAGATGCCAATGGGCACAGTCAGAGCACCTGAAACCTGTTCACTGTAGCAAATGTACCAGGAAAGGGGCAGCCTAGTAAGGCAGAACTAACTTTTAAACGATGGGTCTACTCCAGTCAAATACCATGTGAGAAAATCGCAGCCCATCCCCCATTCCTGCCAGCAAAGGCCAAGTGGGGCCAGAAGTGTTCCCCTTGCCTGGATGTAACAAGATGCCTCAACCTCCTCCCCACCCCCTCTCTGGTAGTATCAGGGAAAGCCTCGCAGGAGCTAGGAACTAGACGGCCAGATCTGGGACTTGCATCTCCGGCGGGTGGCAATGACCCCGTCTCCATGATGTCAGACCATGTGGGGGTCCTGGACTTCCACCCCCTACTAACAGTATTGACGTGCCCCTTTTGCTACCTGCTGGGGTGGTGTCTGAGGAGCTCTAGTAGAGAGTCAGGACTTTGAGCACTTTGATCAGTAGTTACAAAGCAACTCCAGTGGGGACCACTTGTGCAACAGTAATGGGGTGCCCTTCTTCCAGCCTGATTGTCATCAGTGAGGAGCTTGGACTTCTACCCCCACCAGGCAATCAAGAGCAGTGCTCCCTCTCACTCACAGGAGTGGTGTCAGAGAAGGCCTGCCAAGGCCCAGTGTTTTATCTTAGAATGTTCAACCAGGTTTCACGTCACACCAAGGTGTGGAAAATCACCTCACACCAAGAACCAAGAAGATCTCAAATGGAATTAAGAGATGACAGCAGATGTTAGGATTATCTGACAAATTATTTATTTTCAATTTTTTGTATTGGATTGTAGTTGAAACACAGTGTTCCATAGTTTGAGGTGTATAACATAGTGATTTGGCAATTCTGTACATTACACTATGCTCACAAGTGTAGCTACCATTGGTCACCATTCAATAGAAGCTACTTCAATACCATTGACTATATTACTGATGCTGTACCTTTCTCATCCCCACCTGACAAATATTTTAAAGCAGGTATCATAAAAAATACTTAAGTGAGCAATTATAAACATGCTTGAAACATGAAAAATAGAAGATCTCAGCAAAGAGGAGTTATAAAGAATTCAATGGAATTTTTAGAAGTGAAAAAGAAAATAACCAAAATAAAAAGCTCTGTGGGTGAATTCAACAGCAGAATAGAGAGGACAAAGTGAAGACTCCATGAACTTGAAGATGGAACAATAGAAATTACCTGTTCTGAACAAGTAGACTGAAAAAAAGATGTGTGGAACTATAATGAAAAAATCGGTCATGTCATTGGAGTCCTAGGAGAGGAGAGGGAGGTGGAACTGAAAAAAATATTCCAAGAAAAAGAATGGACAATTTCCTAAAGTTGCCAAAGCAACATAAACCAACAGATTCAAAATGCAAAGTGAACCCCAAATAAGATAAAGCCAAAGAAATCCATGCCAAGATCCATAATGGTAAAACTGAAAACTAAAGCCAAAGGAAAGCCATCTCAAAGGCAGTCAAAGGGAAATGACACATTGCCTCTAGGGGCAAAACAATTATAATGGCCATGAGTTTCTCATCAGAAACCGCAGAGTTCATGAATAAGTGGCACATTTTCCAAGTGCTGGAAGAAAACTGTCAGTCCAGAATTCTATATCCAGTGAGAATATCCTTCAGAAATGGAGGGGAAAGCCTTCCTTCCTCTCATGAAGGAAAACTATGAGAAGTTTTCACAGCAGACCCATCCTACAATCATGACTAAAATTATTTAAACAAAAAGGAAATGATAAAAGATGGAACCTTGGGATATCAGGAAGAAAGAACATGGAAAGAGCAAAAATATAGGTAAATGTAATAGGTTTTCTTTCTCTTAAGTTTTCTAAATTGTTTGATGGTTGAAGCAAAAATTATAACACTCTTGTGGTTTTCAATTAAGTTAAAGGAAATAAGGCAACTGTCTATAAATGCTGGAGGGTAAAAAGTTTCCATATTATACTCAAACTGGTAAAAGTTGACTTCAGTAGATTTTGAGAAGTCACTCGTATATATAATGTAATATCTAGAGTGACCACTGAAAGACCTATACAGAGAGACATACCCCAATGAGCCAATAGAATTGTAAAGAAAAAAAAAAAAAAAAAAAGTGTGACCCATAGGAAGGTGGGGAAACAAAAACACAACAAGCCAGAAAACAAAAAGTAAAAAGGCAGATTCAAGCCTTAACATGATAATTACATTAAATGTAAGTGGCCAATGACACCAATTTGGAGACATCAAGAGAATATAAGGGAATAGTAGGTACAGCTTTGTATATAAATTTGACAACTTAGATGAAATAGACCAATCCTGGAAAAACACAAACGGACACAACTTACCCAATATGAAATGCATAATTTGAGTAGTCATATAAGATAGAATCCGTAATGGCCTCCTGAAAAACCTCCAGGCCCAGAAGGATTCACTGGAGAATTCTACCAAATATTTAAAAAAGAATTCACATCAATTCTACACAATCTCTTCCAAAAACTAGAAGAGGAAAGGAACACTTCCCAATTTATTTTATGAAGCAGTATTACTTTGACATCAGAACCAGGCAAAGACAGTACAAAAAAAGAACCACAGACCAAGATCCCTCATGAATATAGGTGCAAATTTTTTATATTTTTAGGTGCAAAAACTTTAAATAAAATGTTAGTAAATTGAATTCAACAACAATATATAAAAATACCTATGCATTGGGGCGCCTGGATGGCTCAGTTGTTAAGCGTCTGCCTTCGGCTCAGGTCAGGATCTCAGGGTCCTGGGATCGAGCCCCACATCGGGCTTCCTGCTCCATGGGAAGCCTGCTTCTCCTTCTCCCACTCCCCCTACTTGTGTTCCCTCTCTCACTGTGTCTCTCTCTGTCAAATAAATAAAATCTTAAAAAAAACAACAACAACCTATGCATCATGACCAAGTGGAACTTACTCAGGGATACAAGGCTGGTACAGTATTTGAAAACCCTGATCAATAAATTCACCATAAAGGGCAAAAAAACAAAACAAAACAAAAAACCATGATCACATGATGCCAAAAATCCAATCATATTAAGTATTCCAGCTGTATCATGGTCTATGCTTGATGCCGTGTGCTATCTTTCTGACAAAACTTGAATTTGAAAGATTACTTTTAAATCAAGGAAAATTTAGTAGGCATTGAAAAGGATTAAATAAAATCAGGAGCTAAAACTGGCATTTCATTAATCAAGTATTAATGAAATAAAACTTGTTGAAGATACACAAAAAAGGTATAGGTGAAGGTGGTAACACCTGATTTTCCTACCTTAAAGGTGATAGTGAGGTTGCAGTGATATAATATACATATGTGAGGAGGAAATGATGATAATTGTGTTTATACTTCCCACAACAGAACCGTGTCTGAGTCAGCTGGCCAGCTGGAAAGGTCGTGGATGGACAATTAATCAAAATCATCATTCCTACTTTCACAGATCAAGTGGCAGGAGGTGAAATTCATCTGTTGTCAGCGCAGTAAGGACCCTCCGTCAGCGTTCCTATCAGCATTTGGGCTTCTTTGATATTGGATGCTTATTTACTGTGTTCTATTTCACATTTCCTGGTTTGTTTTCACAAAATTTGTTTCTCAGCAAAAAGGGAAAAGGAAGTGGAAATCAAAAAAGAATAGGATGACAGAACTCAATTAAAAACAACAGCAAACTAGCCATGAATTACATCCAGTGCACACACACATCCTTTGTAACAGACTCTACTCCACACATTTTGTTCAGAACTAGTACATCTGCCTTTTCCATTGCTTCTCAGCCTCTGTTTAATGCTGATGGTCACAGCAGTGGCACCTCTTGGTGTTTTTCTCTGCCCTCTCCCCAGGTTGTTTTATGTTAGGTAGACTAGGTATTTATTTACAAGAAAAGAAATGAACTTCCAGGGAAAAGACACAGCTCTTATAAATCCAGATTTCCTGGATATATTTACCTTTTTTCCCAATTGCTACAATATGATGTAGAAGCAGGGTAGATCACAAACTACTGGAAAATTAGTAACAAGACTCCTTGAACATTTATTTAGTGGTCTGTAGCCTGAATGGCATGTATTTCTCTTGGTTCTAATAATTTCTACCATTGTCTAGTCTTGCCTATGCTCCTTATGTATATACACTATTAGTCTTATGAGAGAAAAAAGTTTAGTCAGTTTCAGAAGAATCAGATGCTAGATCTCTTCACAAGGGCTCAGCAGGCATGGAGAAGTGAGTCGCTGTTGTACAAGAATCACCACCGGGTATCCCATGATCTCAAGCTTTAAGAAACTTTAATCTTCAAAAGCAGAATTTTCAATAAACAGCCTTCACAAAATGTTCACGCACCCTGCTGGAAACACTTAACTTTGTGAAGCAACCCATTTTATGTTTGGAAGTTTGAGCTAAAATTGGGTTCTGGTTGTGCCCTTGGGGCTTTCCAAGAACAAGACAAAGACTTTTTTCTTAACAGCATTTCAGATGTTTGAAAATGAGCAGTCTGGTCACTCCAGGTATCCCATCCCCAGCATAGATTCCTAGTCATCCTCCCTGCAGATGCTGTCTACTGAGTCTTGAAAAAGATGGGCAGAGGAAGAGGGGGAGAACAATGTCTAGGCACGTGCCGTCCTTCCATTTCCATTCTTTTCATCTTTTTACAGTGGCATTTTTTTGCCCTTTGTTGAAGCTTTTGGTTTATAAAGTCCTGGAGTGTAATTCTGATCCAGAAAAATGACAGTATTTCTTGATTTAAAAAGGAACACTGGGAGAATTAGGTGGGATGATGTGGAAAGCACTTGGCCAGGGGCCTCTGACCAAGCTTGGGCAAGCTTTCCACCCAGCCTGGCTTTAAGTTCTCAGCCTTGGTCACGCGAGCTTCTGCTCAGAGGCTCTCAGTGCAGTGGTTAGGTGAGGAAAAAGTTCACTATTTCCGGTCTGAGCACAGGTTCAGGAAAGTATAGGCCCATGAGGCACACTTTGGAGGGAGGAGGTGGACACTGCCATGGGGGAAATAAGGGTGGGGACATGAATAAGCTAAGGTAAGTGGTACTTGTCCTGGGGAGGAAGGAGAGAGATCATCTGGTATGGGAAGGACCACCAATTCTGGGTTATAGTTTCTGTTCTGTTCCTAACTCACTTTGTAACTTAGGAGGTGTCTCTCATGCAATCCTTCCGGCCATTTTCCTCAAAAATGAGAGTGGATCAAATTTCCCTTCCCGAATGCAGTCAGGCTCCATCCAACCCATACTGAAGAGCACTTCTTCTGATGGGCTCTGTGCGAGGTTCCGGGGATTCAGTGGTGAACAAGAGATAGTCATGCTCTCTGTCCTGGAGTTTACAGTCCAGGAGGGAAAAAGAGGTTTGTCAGATAATGGTCCAGGTGCTGATTTTCTCTAGGGAAGTGCTGCATCACAGCACTACAGCAGAGCTTGTGTGAGGAAGCTGGCCTGAGAGGACTGGGGAGGCGGAAAGACAACACTGAACACTGAAGGAAGTCTGGGAGTTAACCAGGCAAAAGAGGGAGACGGAACCTTCCAGAAAGAGTAGATGACACGCTAAAGGGATTGAATGGCTGGAGTGACTGAATCACAGAGCAAGAGGGAGCGAGGACAGGAGGAGGCTAAAGGAAGAGGCAGGGCCACACCTCCTAGGACTCGTCAGGTATTTTCCCCTTTAACCTAAACACAGTGGGGAACTTTCACTCTGTATACTACAGGAATTGGACTGGAAACCCCTTTAATAAAGATTTTCATGAACTTGAATGGGGAAAAATCTTATGCTATTTGTTTTTACTACCCCCTAACTCAAATTTAGCCTTTTCTTGAATTATAGACAACAAACTGCAATAGTCTTAGCTCTTACCTGGTGTTTTGTCATGCATACAAATCAGATATGGCATCACATTATACTTGTTATGAATATCTCAAAATACTTTCACTACTTGGAAATTACCGTGATTGTCTACCTGTCACTAGATCTTGCTACTTATAGCATGAGGAAGAACATTTACCACTATATCACAAATGTGTCTTTTAAAATGTTGGTAATTTTTTCAGTATAATTGGTTTCATTTGTAATCCTATATATTTATGTATTAAAAAGCATTATGCTTCAGAGAGATTCCTAGACACACAAAAAAAGTAAAGAATGTCTGATTTTAAGTAAATGACCAAATAGGAATTCTGTTTCTAGTAGTATGTCAGGATAGATAACCTGAGTAAATCTCCAATGAAGGCAAATAAAATGCTGAATATAATTTTTTTTAAAGATTTATTTTATTTATTTATTTATTTATTTATTTATTTATTTATTTATTTATTTATTTGAAAGAGACTTAGCGAGAGAAGGAACATGAGCAGGGGGAGTGGGAGAGGGAGAAGCAGGCTTCCCGCTGAGCAGGGAGCCCGATGCGGGGCTTGATCCCAGGACCCTGGGATCATGACCTGAGCCGAAGGCAGACGCCTAACGACTGAGCCACCCAGGCGCCCCTGAATATAATTTTTAAAAAATCCTCTAGATGATCTCTTAAATGATACAAAAGTAAGGAATCCACCTAGATGGATAAATAAATAAACCCATCACACTGAAGGGAGCAGTGAGAATGCTTTCTTTCAAACAGCTGAGTAGGGGTTTGGGGTGGGTGTGGAGAGAGTACCCATGAGAGTCTTAACTGCAAGGTGTCCCTATGTGGTCTATAAATCCACAAGTGGAGAATTTAATCTACAGTGGTCCCGGTTTGGTAAGACTCCTCCTCCTCCTGCCCCTGCACCCAAGGCACTGATAAAGGGAGATTCAAGTGACATCTGGGAGAATTCAGCTTAAGTCAGGCATCAAATATTTCTCAACCAAATAAAGCTCTAAAGAAAACGAACAGGAATTAGACATTACATGGAATCAAGGAGACGGTGTTATGAGTGAAAAACAATGAATGGAAGGCAGGTGGTAACAGATCTACAAAGACTTCTTCAGATACTGGAGGGAAAAAAAATTTAAAAGTTTAATACATTTAAAGAAATAAAAGAGAAAATTGAAAATCTGAGCAGATAACAGGAGACATAACATATATTTGAGAAAGGGAAAATATAATTCAAGTTTATATACTTGAATAACATTTTGGGAAGAGCAAATAGAATGGGGAGGAAGCAACATTCAAAGAAGTAATGGGGAAAATTTTCCAAATTTGTTGAAAGACACTGACCCTCAGATTAAGAAGCCCAACAAACCCCAAGCAACATAAACACAGAAAGACCTAGCTGTAGGAGATAGCAGACATGTAGGTTATAAAAGACAGTTGGAGGGACAGTGTCATGCACAGAGAAGTGATAAATGAATAGCAAAACTCTTACATTAACAGTGAAAACCATAAGACAGAATCATATCCTCAAAGTGCTGAGTAAATAACCAAAAATTCTGTACCAAGTGAAACAATGGAAAGTGTCAAACCTGAGAGTTTACCACCAAATGACCCTCACTAAATGGATTCTGGGGGCACCTGGGTAGTTCAGATGGTTAAGCATCTGCCTGCGGCTCAGGTCATGATCCCAGGGGCCTGGGATCAATCCCCCGCCTAGGGCTCCCTGCTTGGCGGGGAGCCTGCTTCTCCCTCTACTGTTCCCCCTGCTTGTGCTCTCTCGCTCTCTGTCAAATAAATAAATAAAATCTAAAAAAAAATGGATTCTGAAGGATGTAATTCCAATTGAAGGAAAATGACTGTAGGTGTGTGGTCTGAGCTGCAAAGAGAAATAGTGAATCAAGATAACTATGTGACAATCTAAACAATCTAATGACTGTATATAAAACAAAGATAATCTGTGGGGAAAATAAAGCAGGCTAGATTTAAAATGCCAAGTTACAACCGCTTAGAAGTTGGAAGAGGAGACTAGAGGGTAAGTTTTGTAAGGTCCTTGTATTGTCCAGAAGACCATGGTTATAGAGTGCCTGTCATGTCATCAAATAGGCATTAAAAAGAGCAAACACTAATGGAATAGACCAGATGTATACCTTCAAAAGAAGTAAAGGGAAAAGAATAAACCAAGGAAAACAAAGCTGTCCAAAGGAAGGCAAGAAAAGAGGAACAGGAGGACAGGAACAGGTGAAATGGAATGAGTCAAAAGTTCAAAATACGGGGCACCTGGATGGCTCAGTCAGTTAAGCCTTTGTCTCTTGATTTTGGCTTGGGTCAGGATCTCAGGGTCATGAGATGGAGCCCTGAGTCAGGCTCTGCCCTCAGCACGGAGTCTGCTTGAGATTCTCTCTCTCCCTCTCACTCTGCCTCTCCCCCTGCTTGTGCAAATAAATAAATAAATAAATAAATAAATAAAATCTTTTTTAAAAAGTTCCAAATGTGTTGTTAGAAATAAAATGAAATGGCTAATCACAATAAGTGTAAGTGGACGAAATTCTCCTATTAAGTCATTAATAGTTACACCATGTTTTAAAAACAAAATAAATTTCAGCTGGATAGTCTTTACAAAAGACTCATATAAAGCGCACAGAACAAAGGCCAAACTATGGAAAATATATACCAGGCAGTTAGTAACCAAAGGGGGGCAAATATAGTTCTATTAATATCAAAGGAGAATTCAGGCAAAACACATTATTAGAAATAAGAAATTTGCTGCATAATGATCAATGATTCCCTTCACCAGGAGGATGCATTGATTCTAAATTTGTGTATACCATGTAAATTTGTGTATAGCCTCATATGAAGCCAGACTGACAGAATTAAAGGAAAAGCTTGTCAAATCCATCATCATCATAGATTTTAATACATTTGGCAGTAATTAGTAGATCAAACAGACCAAAAAAACCCAGTAAGAAAATAGAAAAATCAAGATTAAACTAACTGATGGATTTGACTGCATCTGATGTCTGGAAAAGACACAGTCCTTTCAAGCACACATGGAACATTTGCTGGGCCTGACGCACTGGCACACAGAACTGACCTCAGTATAGTTCAAAGGACCAGGGTCTGACTATAGTAGTTTTTTTTTTTTAATTATTTATTTTAAAAAATGTTTTTTACCGCAATGTAATTAAGTTAGAAAACAAAGCCAATGCAATAATTAGAAAAATCCATTCACTTGGAAACTTAATAACACTTGTAATCAACTTAAGGGTCAGAGGAGAAAATATAATTGAAATGAGATGATTTCATCATCTTAACTTTTCACATCAAACTCATGGGATACAGTTCTTGGAAGGAAACAATATTAAATGCCTTCAAAAAAAAATTAAGGCTCAAAATAGAGCTAAGATCTAATATAAATCAAAGACCCACAGATGTAGAAGGAAGGAAATTAAGAGAAAAGAAATTCATGAAATAGAAAAACATACAAAAGAACAGATCAACAAAGCAAAATTTTCATGTTTGAAAAGATGATTCATTTTTTAAAAAAAGGCACAAGTGGAATGGAATGAGAAAATAAATAAAACCACAGATGATACAGAGAAAAGCAATAAGAGGATATTAAGAACAATTCTCAATACTTTAAAACTTTGATATAATGGATGACTACCTAGAAAGATCCAAGGAGAAACACAAAGTCAGAATAATCCTGTACCTGTAAAAGAAATGCTATCAATAGGAAACAATTTTACCACAGAGAAAACACCGCATTCAGATGGCCTTATCTGACTGCTACCAAACATTCAGGAAACAGATCATTCCATTCCTACACAGAATAGAAAAGAAAACAGCTCATTTTAAGAGGCCAGAATAACTCTGATATCTAAACCGACAAAAACAACCAGAAAAAACATTAAAACCAACCTTCTCATGAACATGTATACGAGAATTGAGAACACATATCCAACCAGATCCAACAATAAATAAAAAGAAATCATGATCAAGTTAAGTTTCACTCCAGGGATTCAATTCATTGAGATTAGAATTTTATTAATAGAACTCACATTAATTAACAGATTAACAAGGAAAAATTGTATCATCTCACCAGATTAGGAAAATAGAATTTGACAGCCAGACATAACATTTAAAAATTATCTGAGCATATTTTTTAAGCCAGCATGATGAATAGAAAAATCCATTTCCTTAATTTGATAAATTTCCTTAATTTGATAAAAGACATCTACAAAAATCATCCAGCAAACGTACTATATGGAGAAACATGGCAAGATTGGGAATGAAGCTATGATGTCCTCTCTGTCACCCCTCCCTCCTTCATTTTTAATTGTGTTGGGGTTTGAGCCAGCCTCATAGTAGACAAGAAAAAAAAACACACTTAAAGGATGAGAATGTAAAATTGGACAGCCACTGTGAAAAACATGTATGGCAGTTCATCAAAAAATTAAACAATTACCATATGATCCAATAATTCCACTTCTGGGCATATACCCAAAAGAATTGGAAGCAGGGGCATGAAGAGCTATGTGCACAGCCATGTCCATAGCATTATGCACAATAGACCAACATGGGGAGTGACCCAAGTGTCCATTGACAGATGAATGGATAAATAAAATGGGGTATAAACGTACATTGGAATATTATTCATCCTTAAATAGGAGGGAGATTCCAAAACAGGCTACAACATGGATGAATCTTGAGGACATCATGCTGAGTGAAATAAGCCAGACACGGAAAAATACCGTATTATCTCACTTAAATGAGGTACCAGGGAGTAGTCCTATTCATAGAGACTGAAAGGAGAAGGGGGGCTACCAGGAGCTGGGGGAGGGGGAGGGGGGTGTCATGTTTCATGGGGACAGAGTTTCAGTTAGGGAAGATGACAAAGCTCTGGAGATGGGTGGTGGTGATGGTTGCACAATAATGTCAACGTACTCAATGCCACTGAACTATACACCTAAAAATGGTAAAAATGGTAAATTTTTTTTTTTTAATTTATTTATTTGACAGAGACACAGCGAGAGAGGGAACACAAGCAGGGGGAGTGGGAGAGGGAGAAGCAGGCTTCCCGCAGAGCATGGAGCCAGATGTGGGACTCGATCCCAGGACCCCGGCATCATGACCTGAGCCCAAGGCAGACGCCCAACGCCTGAGCCACCCAGGCACCCCAAAAATGGTAAATTTTATGCTATGAATATTTTACAAAAATTTTTAAAAATTGTAAGGATGTCAAAGGAAGATTACCTTCCTATGCAGATGTGATGAGTGTCCATAAACACCAGTCTCCCGGAGTCAGTACTTGCGACTAAGTTGGCTTTTTTTTTTTTTTTTTAATTACCCATGATTTGTGAATGGAGATGTGTTTCAGGGACTATATACAAAACTATCATTTTTTTGGAGAAAGAACAAAAAGCTTCCATTAGACTGTCAGAGGGATCTGTGACCCACAAAAGTGTAAGAGCCATTTTGAGTGCTCCCTGCCCTCCCCCGCAGCTCTGTGGGCATCACACAGGCTGTGACCAGACTCCCTCCAGTAAAAACGCCTCAGGAGCCCACCGCCCCTCCCCTCCCTCCCATCCCTCCCTCCCTCCCTCTCCCCACCCCCACACCACTTTTCTCTTTCATCCCCTCAGGTTGTTTAAATACTACATGAAGTATATTCTTTTTTTTTAAAATATTTTATTTATTTGACAGAGACACAGCGAGAGAGGGCA
>NC_138378.1:46388051-46478018 GCF_054177405.1 Leptonychotes weddellii
CTCAGGTTGTTTAAATACTACATGAAGTATATTCTTTTTTTTTAAAATATTTTATTTATTTGACAGAGACACAGCGAGAGAGGGCACACAAGCAGGGGGAGTGGGAGAGGGAGAAGCAGGCTTCCTGCTGAGCAGGGAGCCCCATGCGGGGCTCAATCTCAGGGTCCTGGGATCATGACCTGAGCCGAAGGCAGACGCTTAACAACTGAGCCACCCAGGTGCCCCCGTGAAGTATATTCTCAAATATTTCTTGAATTAATTGGCGAAGCTTTACTTTTTTTAAGACAAGTGAGGCCTTGAATTCACACAAACTTTAGCTCTTTTCCTATTACCCTTCATTCCCTGCATGATCATATTAAAATGGCCCAGTTCTCACTCAGGGCCTGGGGCCCAGAAAGTCTCAAACACCTGTGCAGTGATTAGAATACTCCAAACCGTGTCTGTAACCTTAAATAATCTTTGACCAGATTCTCTTGCTGGTTTCCTCTCCTGCATTTCGAGTGGGCAGAATTTTAACAAACTGCAGACCCCTGCTCAGTCCCATGGTCTGCCCGGGGGGTGGCTAGGATTCCAGGCAGGGTACCAGTGACAGAGAGCTGCCTCTCAGAGGAGGCTTCAACTTTGAGAAAATCCAGGGAATGAAAACTGTGGCCAGCTTACTTTCCATCCAAATGAAATCCTGAGACTTTTGTTTTTTAACAAAATGCTTTTATTTCTATTTTTTAATGGAATGCATTGTTAGGTTCTTGCATGAAATATCAAAAGGCGTTGATCTTTCCTTTGGTCACAGAAAGGGGGTAGAAAAGATCTGCGGAAGTCAAGCCCAGCAGAAGCCACATGGTGCGAGGCAGTGAAGGGGTCACTTCCGGTGCTGGTGCACAGAGCGCGGAGTGATGATCAGTAGTCATCGTAGTTGACGCTGGCTCCGTGCCTGAAGCTGTGGGGACTCTGGGGACCAATCGCTGTGTCCTCGTCATAGTGACGCTGATAGTAATCATAGTAGTCGTGCCCATTCCGACCTCGGTTTAGCCAGTAAGTGATGTCATCTTCAAATTTCTGGAGAAAAAGAGAAAAATAGAGAACGGATTTAAGGACACACACTCCCCCTCGACCACATCTTATCCCTGGCTTTTCTCTGTGATGGCTTTTCTTCAGTGATTAACAACTCTTCCCAGGAATCGCCTGTCATGATGGTATTCTGTGCTCAGAGGTCAACACAGCCAGCTAAAGAGTACTGATAAAAGCCATTGTCCCCAAAGGAGTACACATGAAGCCCTTGAAAACTTCTGCCCTATGAGTTCTCAATATACCCGACGCTCAAACATTTTTCTCTTTTTTGGGAAATAAAATGGGCATCTCCCAAAGATAGCGATAGCTTGGCCTGACACCCAGGCATTGCACACATCTTACAGACTGCCTTCTCTCCTTGTCCTGTCCTGTGCCTGGCCCTAGTGCACAGAGTAGATGCTTGATAAATGAAATCACCACCACCCTGGTAGAGCCACAGGGACTTGCAATGTTGACCCTTTTATACCCGTGGTTTGACTAGAACTTGCACGGCTGCACTTACTCATTCCACAAATGCTGATTCCATGGGCCCAGCCTGTCAGCCCTGTGCCGGGCACTGAAGGGCCACCCCAAGCAAGTAGGACAGATTCCCTGCCTTCACGAAGCCTACAGTTGCTGAGAGACACATGAAAAGAGACAGTTGCAGTTAGCAGGAATAAAAGGGAGGGGAAGAACTGAAGGAGTGAGAAGAATAGAAGGACTTTCAAGTTTACAGCTGGGGTAACTGGTCTTTGCTATCGATGCGTCTCTTAAAGGAAAGACTAATTCTTTGTCAGTAGTGAAAGTGCAAGATGAATGTGGATGGGCGCTCGCATGTGTTGATGCTGACAACTTGGGGAGAGGTTTGGTGTGAGGCCAAAAAGGCGGGGACAAGAGAGGGATGACCTAGGGGGGTTGCAGGGTATCTAAAAGTTTGGGTCCAATTTTTCTCAAAGTGTGGCCAGTGCACCCCCGCATCCAAATCTCTAAGGATGCTAAAAGTGCAAGTTCTCAGGCACCCCTCCACGCTGCCTGGATGGAATTTTCCGGTGGTTGGGTCGCAGGAATCTATTTAATAAGACTGCCAGTGAACGTGGGTATTTGAGCACTCCCTGAGGCTGGAAGGCCCAGCCTCGCCCATGATGGTGTTCTCTGTGGCCACCCACTTCGGGTGAGCAGTGGGTCAGCCTGTACCATGCTGGTGAGCACCACTCGGCCCCTCCTCTGTTTGCTGAGCCCCAGGGGCTCTGGCATCTGCTCAGCCTGCCCTCCGCCTCTGCCATGAAAGCGAGAATGTTTGCCTTCCCCACAACACTGCAGCTTTTCCCATCGTGAAATCATTTTTCTCCTTGGTTTTTTGCATTTTATAATCGTGTTTGAAGTTTTGGCAAACCTCAGACCTTGAAACATCAAGGTTTTCAAGAAACTAAAGAAATGTTTTGTGAGTACAGAAATAACACAGACTCATACTTTACAAATCGATACGTGGGAGTGGGACAGAGAAAAAGGGGCATCATAACTCCACTGCCAGAGACAACCACAACTGACATTTTGATGTATTTCCTTCTAGTCTCTTCTGGGAATATTTATTTATTTTTTTAATTTTTATTTATTTATTTGACAGAGAGAGCACAAGCAGGGGCAGAGGGAGAGGGAGAAGCAGGCTCCTCACTGAGCAGGGAGCCCAATACGGGACTAGATCCCAGGACTCTGGGATCATGACCTGAGCTGAAGGCAGACCCTTAACTGACTGAGTCACCCAGGCGTCTCTTTTCTGTGAATATTTAGTTATAATCTTATGGATCCTCACCTTTTTTCTGGTTTTGTCACCAGTCATTATTTTAGCCATTTCTCCACATTAGACTCTTAATACCCATTTTCATGGACTGCATCAAAGAAATGCAAATTACTACAAGGACACACCATTTTCATGTTCAAGCAAGTACTTTTTTGTTTTTTTTAATTTTCAGTGAGAATTCGAGGTGATGCTGAAGATGCCAGAAAACTGGTGCTCTCACACGGGACTTCTGGGATTGTGCAATCTGACAGTGCCCAAAGACCCGCAAGTGATTCTACCTTTTGCCTCCGCAACTCGCCTGGGAAGAATGCAATACCAAGTACGGAACAAACTACACACAAAGATGCAAATCACAGTACCTGTCGTTTGGGTTGTTGCGACTGTAAGTAAGTTAATTCATACAAGTGCTTAGAATCCTACCTGGCAGAGTCTGGATGTATGTGTTTAGCTTTTTGCACAGGAAAAAAAATTTTACTTAAGTAGCAAAAAGATAATTAGAGAATAACCAATATATCCAAAGGTTGGGAATGGGAAGGAAATTATAATCCAACCACACGACTGCATTTTATGCAGCCATTAAAAATGAGGCTTCTAAAGAGTTTTTGTTTTTCATCTATTGCGATGTCTTATACATCCTCTACGCACAGTATAAATCTTGGGCCATTTGGAGAAGTACTTCTCCAGCTGCCCCCTCTTGGAGATACTGCCCTTCATCTGTCCCCGTCCCCCTTCTGGCTGGGGTGGCAGGCTGAGCGTTCTCCAGGCTGCCGCCAAGCCTCCAATATAGCACTCCTGCTAGCGCTGCCCTGCTGGTCACTCTGTACACTTGTGTCTATGCATGGGAATCTGAGACCTTAACTCTGCCCCCAGCTACAGTCTGTGATTGTAAACATTCTTTTTCCTTGACTTAGTGAATACATCCACTCACCTCCCTGCCTGGACACATGAATGGAATGGAACCATCTTTACCTGAAAATGCATTGCCAGATTTTCCTGAAAACATCTGCAAAGACCCATCTCTCTTTAAAAAGTCACTTTTCGTCTCTTCCCATTATCCTCACAGGTCTTTGCTTCGATCTTGTTGTTTCTGACATTTTGGGGAGGTAAAGCCGCAAATGTGTTTTGGATAGGTTGTCAGTTTTTTTTTTTTCTTAAGACTTTATTTATTTATTTATTTGAGAGAGAGAATAAGTAGGCAGAGCGGCAGGCAGAGGGAGAGAAGCAGGTTCCCCGCTGAGCAGACAGCCCGATGCGGGGCTCGATACCAGGACCCTGGGATCATGACCTAAGCTGAAGGCAGACACTTAACCGACTGAGCCACCCACGTGCCCCCATTGTGAGTTATTTTAAAGACACCCAAGCAAAACTGTGCAGATAAGTTACATGGGATTCTGGGATGAATTTAAGCCCCGGCCATTTTCTCTGGGATTCCGCTTCCCAGTCATGTTGGGAGAGATTCCCATTTGCATGTGGTCTGATGAAAAATTCCAGCTGATGTCCCTGTATCCCGATGGAGATGTTATCCAACACCTGGGTAGCACTTGGCCTATCATGGGGCTCATCCTTTTTGGAGTGAATTCCGAAGGCTAATTTTCTGTGCCCTGTTTCCCCAAGCCAAGCCTCTGCCCCCACCACACCACTGTGGGGGGAGCCAGGCCTCCAGCGGGAGGAACTACCCACCGCTTCGTCGAAACCCATGTAGAGGAACTGCTGGTACCATTGCTGGACCTCCGGCCGAGTCCGGTCCCACAGCTGCCGCTTCTGGCGCCTCAGGCTGTTCAGGAATTCTTTGGCCTTGCTCTCGTCCACTGCTACTTTAGTCTTAGCCGGAGCAGGTGCTAAAAGGATCAATTCCCCGCCCCCCAAAGCACAAAGCATGAGTTCTTTTCTTATCAGGGCGAATCACTAGTATATATCCTGCACCCCAAGCTCACCCTGCCTAACATGGCTTTGATTTTTACTCTTACATCACATGTGATAAAATACAACCACCTGTCATCAGTCTCCATGCCCCTCGGTAGTAAGCTGTCCATCTGGGTGCAGCCATATCAAGGGGCGCAGGTTAGCCCCCAACTTCTAGGGCACAGGGGAGAAACAAGATGTAGCCCGTCCTCAGCAGCGACTCACCAGGCCTAGACCCCAGGCCTCAGACAGGGCCTGGTGGCATACCCCTTAAGCATTTAGGAAGCAACTGGATGTCTAAGGCCACACAAGTGTATGTTCCTTGCATGTGCAAGCCAGAGAGTGCTGTGCTTGTTTAGGAGACCACGAGGAAAAGAGTGCTGAAACAATGAGCCCAGGCCCAGCTCGGCAGTATAGCAAGCTCACACCCTGGAGAGCCGGAGCAGACCGGGCCACCTTGGGCCACCCTCTGTGGGCCTCATACATCATCGACGATTCAACCGAGTCTTGACAGGTACTGGCCCTTGCTTTAACACTCGGCTTCTTTAACAATGTCTTCCCATTGTGGTCTCAACTGTTTAAAAGCCACCACTTCTGCGGGCTGTGCTCAGGGGAAGCAGCTGTGTCCCTGCGTCTGCCCCTGCTCTCGGCCCCCTCATCTATAAAACTGGACTGGCAGTCCCTTGTTATGAAGGCCGCAAAGGATGATGCGAGTGAAGTGTTCGGTGTGTTCTTTGGGTCACATGGATAAATAGCGGTGGATGTGTTTCCTCATTTCCTGTTCATCTGTGTCTCTCTCAGGGCCTGTTACTACTCTTTTGTACATAGTAGGTGCTCAATATGTGTTTCTAGGCTTGACTTGAATAAAAGCTGAGAATGTACACCAGGACTCGTGATTATCTTGGTGGTCTGCTCTCTCCCACCTCTGACAGGCTGGCCCTTTGAGAACTTCCATCACCCCGGATGTCCTGGAGGAGCGGGCTGCCCGGCACAGAGATCGGGGATTGGCCAGGGCCTGGTGAGTGGCTGGAAATGCTGAGAAAGATGCTGGGAGCTCCCTCAGGACACCCCTGCCCCTGCGAGGGGCCCCAAGTGCCCAGCATCTGGGGGATCTCTGGAGAGCTGACTGGGAAGCATGTGAATAGCACTAGGGAGCTCCACAAGGTCAGGGAGCAGACTGAGCTGGCCAGAATCCCCTTTCAACTGGATGGGGGGGGCGGGGAGGGAAGAATAAGGGATCAAAGGTCTACATCAGAAATGTGGCCACCCTCCTCATTTCCAAGAGATAAACAACTCCTTCATTTTACAGGCAAAGATGACAGTTCCAAGGGAAGATGGCCTTCACAAGACAACATGATTGGTCCAACAGATCTACCTGATTGTGGCGGGCCCAGGATGTGTGTGGCTCCCAGCCTGTTCTGTTTCTACAACATTTTGCTGCTGGCTACCACATTCATCATAGGAGTATTTTCTCACAACAGGTGTTAGTCACAAAACAGTTTTTTCTGTTCCACCCTGCCCGCAAGGGCTAACTGGATATAGAGTACCACAACAGTACTAGTCCGAGTCTACCTCACTAATGGACGTTTTATGTGCTCTAAAGGATACGCTCTAAATTTAGATATGTGCTCCAAAGGGTATCATGGTTCTAAAATACACAGCATTAAATTAACACAGTAACACTGTTTCTTTTATTTTGGGGTCCACACTGACAGCTTTCAGAAAAACAATCTTCAAACATTTACCGGCAATAATATTTACCTAATAAAATACCACACACATACCCACAGAGTAAGCCCTTCAGATCTGCCAACCTTTCAAGGAGTAAACGCTCCCGATGTTCCAAACACAAGACCCCAGGGAGCACACTCAACATCGCCTTTCCCTGTGATCCGTTAAGAATGCCGCCCTTCTCCATGCAGGGTATCCTTACCTTCCCGCTTTTGAAGCAGCAGCTTGAGTTTATTCCCACTTATGCCACCTAATGGAATGGACATAGAAATCGTGTCAGAGTTGCACCGCCCCCTTTAATTTCTCAAGCGCAAGAATCAGAGTTGGAAAAAAATCCCCGCGTGCCCCCATCTCGATCTGGTAACCTGGCGGTTTCACAGTTTTGCTGTTTGCCACGTTCCCTGTCATGCAGGAAAAACAATTCAGGCTGCTCATGGCTCAGACTGGTGACAATTACCGTGGCTGACCAGGGGCATTAGGACTGGAGCAATACCTAGGAGAAATGACATTGTTCTTTCAGCCCCTTGTGTCTTATTATGAGGCCCGGCCACCCAGCATGGGTACCTTCCTGCAAACTTTCCCTTTTCATGGTATAGTAAGTGGAATAGTGTTCCCCCCAAATTCATATCCACCCAGAACCTCTGAATGTGAACTTGCTTGACAAGAGGGCATTTGCAGACGTAATCAAGAATCTCAGTTAACTGTGAAGGAGGTGATATCATAGTGGATGTAAGGTGGGCTCTGAATCTGATGGCTGGGCTCTTTGGAGGAGAGGGAGAGGGTACAGAAAAGGTGGCCATGTGAAGACAGAGGTGGGCAGGCGCCGAGAAGTTACGCTGCCACAAACCAAGGAATGCACCTTAGCTCTTTAAAAATCCAGCCCAGTTTTGTAGCTCGTCTGGCTCCTCTTGCAACTAGGCCATATTGGTACCAGTTGCTGTGATTTTTATTCAGTTCTGAAAGTATTTCTAAGCAGCCTAAACATTTGAATAGAAAATAACATGCCTGGCCTGGTAGGACACCCTCCTCTTCCTGGTGAGCACGTGTGAGGACCGGCAGACACTTTTGCTAACCTTAGGTGCTACGTGTAGGTACAAGGCTTGTTCCGTGAAGGGATATCCATAGCTCCTGGGAGAAAAGCCCGGCCTCCAGAGCATGTTCAGGTATAAGGAGCTGGTCTGGCCCCAAGATGGAGGGGCTGGTGTCCACCTTTTCAGGCAGGTCCTTAACCTTCCCATCCATGGACAGACCCCAAAGCCTGTGTTCGCATCTGCAAAGGTACAGTTTTCTGGGAATAGGAGCCATAGATTTTGCCAGACTTTCAAAAGGGTTTGGGACCCAGATAAGATTAAGAACTGCCCCCTACTTAAAGAATATACTATGTACTTGGGGGAAAAAACCACACTTGTGGCCAAAGGTCACAAATTGGCTGCCCACAGCTGAGCTTTACCTGCAGACATGTTTGAAGAGCATACCCACTGTTTACAAAATTTTGAATTTGAATGCCCCTGGGCCCAAGTCACTCAGCACGCCCCATGGTCCATAAAGAGCCATTTCACCTATTTGCTCTCTGTAGGCATCTGAATTTGAGCGCTACCCAACTGCCTTTAGAGTAGGTACATCAGCCAGGAAGCATGGTTGGGAAGAATCTCTAGGAATCAGAAATTTTTTTTTTTTGGCACATCATACGTTTATTACCAACAACCCTCTCAACTCCAAAACTGGGCACAGGGATTAAAAATAAAAATACATCGCACTTCTCATTAAAGCATTACTAGTAACTTTCACTAAAAATGTACAAAATTTGTTAAAAATTTACCAAGCCTTCAAATGATTTGATTATGGATATTTATAATACATACATTTTAAACTATGTTAACTGATACAGTGGAATACAATTTGAAAAAAAATGAGTCAGCAAATGGTTTCCAGAAACACCCCTGGGCCATAGATTAGGGCATAAACTAAGGTTTCCAACACCTTGGCAGCCACTCCAAAGATGGGGTGAGTCACCCCAAGAAGTTCCCCATCAAGAGTAAATAAGCAGAGATAAGCACCTGATGGGGCTCCTGTTGAGAGGATTATTTAATTGGAGTGGAGTGGGACTACACTTAAAGCTGTACTTCCCATCGAATCTTAAGAGTTAATAAAGAAATCTATGAACATATTTGCCAAAGCAGACAGACACTTTCCATGGCACAAATATTAGCATTCATTAATATCTTAACACTGGTCCATCTCTAACAACAGCGTGGCACACACAGAATTAAGTATCGTCCCTCCATCTGTTTGCCTCTGTAAAAGCACTCAACAATAAATGAATGAAATATGGCCTGATGTTGAAATAGACTTTGGATTCAGGCATTTGCAATCTTGTTGCAATTTCTAGCAGCAAATATGTCACTACTGTTCTAAGAAATGAAAGCCTTGCCAGATCTCGGCTGTACAACGGAAAGGCACAGAAAAATCCTAAATTATGAATTATTGATGTTGCCACTGTGCCAATTACTACACACTGAAGTATAAATAAATATTAATACATGTGATCAGACACCACACTAAATTTGTTTGAAGAAAAAAATGAACAAATGAATAGCTGTGAATTTTTTTTCCTATAGTATGGATTTGTTTTTTACCCCAATATCATCAGTCACTACTTCTAGGTTGATAATAGGCACTCCTGAATTTATTAAACCTGACATTAGATCTCCCAGCGGATGCAGAATTGCAAGATGCCCTCCTTTAAAAGGGCTAACTATTAATAAACTGCTCAAGAAGGAGCAATGATCATTTTCTCCATTAAATGTTTTTGGGTGTCGTAAGGAGCCAGCTGTGGGACTTGATGTATAAAGATTTTCATTTTATGTCATAAGAACTTTCACATTCCAGCTCAATGATGATAATATTTTAACTGGCACCTTTCACCTTGTTCTTGGTATGAATGAAATAAAATGCAAATCTGAAAAGGAATGGCTTATAGCAGGTGCTCACTCCTTTTATTCAGATGTGCTTCTGAAAATGGGAGGAACAAAGTAGTAGAGGTAGATCAATCATGTAGTTTATTAGCCCCTCCTGTGGTTGTAACTTAGAAGGAGAGCAATTCTCCCCACTGGAACAGGTCCCCGGCTGTTCTGGCGACCTGGGGCTTTGGCCTCAGGGCTCCTAGGGCAGGCTTCCTCCCTCCCTTTCACCAAGAGTTTGCTTTTCCATACCTGTTTTGAATAAGCAAAGCAATCAAGGGTGTCTTCCATGGTCATTAGCCATCTACTTTGTAGGGGGAAGAGTACCAGTCTCCTGGTCTTGGGCAGGCGATTCAAGCCTCCCCGCCCTTAGCAGGAGATCTGGGATCACCATATGCCTCTCAAATGTGCTCATGCAGGCCTGAGGCCACTAGTGAACCCTAAAGGATCCTACAAGTGGAAGGTAGTAGGGTCAGGACAAAACCATCAGGTGGGGTCTGTGGACCCCCAGGGTTCAGATGCCTGCACCCCCTCCAAACTACTTCATTTTGGGGATGTGTATGAATATGCTCATTTTATAGGGAACAAACCTGGAATTTTCAACCGATTGCCTGAGGGCTCCACGAAGCACAGAAGATTAAGTATTTCTCCTTTAAGAGCGTTTCCCCCATCTGGGATGTGAGGCCTGGGCACAGTCTGGCAGACCTGGAACCTGACTCAGTTGGTTAGGGAATTGCCTGGAAGGGCATCTCCATAATGAAGCTTTTGGGCTTCCCTCAGTCCTGGAGGGCCCCCACCGCTGATAGCTCCCGTTACCCCCTTGCTCCTTGCATTAGGTCCAAAACACTTCTTGCCCCTCCTTCGGACCTTGGCCCTCATTCTTCCCCAAGGTGGCCACGCAGGGCTGAGACCCTGCCCTTGACCCTAGTACTCTGTCTGCGGACCCAAGCACGCCACTCCCACTTGTGCAAGTGCAAAACCCAAGACCCCTACCACCCCTTGGTACTTGCCCGGGCTCGGGTTGGGTCCCTCTGCCCTCACTCCATCACCGATCTCCGTCCCCGCGCCCTGCCGTCGCCCCACTTACCTGGGCCCAGGCACAGCAGCAGGAGCAGCGCCAGCGCGGTCAGGGCCAGGACGGTGGGCCGCGCGGAGGAGGCGGCCATGGCTGCAGCGGGAGGGCAGGAGGGAGACGCGCGCACCGCGAGCCGCCGCGCGAGAGGACTGGGCGAGGGGGGATAGGGGCGCGGGCAGGCCGGCGCTCCCTACATCCCAGCCGGGGCGGGACCGGCAGGCCGGGCGCCGAGCCAAAGGGCCGCGGGCCAAGCGGCCGCTCGGAGCGCCACCGAATCCCGCGCCCCCTGCAGCCCCCTCACCCCGACCGCCGCCCCTCGGCTCCAAGGCCACGGACGCGCGCGACGCCGGGGTCAGGGGAAGGGATGGGGAGATGGACTACCCGGGCCCAGCTCAGGTTTCTCTCCTGCCTTCCCCTCGGGCCGGCCTGGCTCGCGGACTGCTCGCTGTCCCCCCTTTCCCCTCCGCGCTAACGCCGCCCTTCCTCCCCATCCCGCTCGCTCCCGGGCGCGGGGCCCTGCTCCTGCCTTGGCTTCTCAAGTGGCCTTTGGAATTTCCTTCATTCCGGGCGCTGCGCTTAAAGATGCCTTTGGCGGTGCTGTGTTTTGTAAGATTTTGAAAGACTCCATAGTCTGGATTCAGAACTGCACCCCGCCCCCCAAACTACTCTGATAGAAAAAACCTTTCAGAAACCAGGGACCTGGTGAAGTCCGTAGGTGTTCGCAGGACAAATGGGCCCCTCTGTGCGCCCCGTAATGTGTGCACACTTAGAAGACACTAAAGGGAGGCCCAGTGAGACGGCAGAAGTGCCAGCGCCGTACCAGGCCTGCCCCAACACGGAGGACACACGAACTGGGCACTGTGGGGTGGTGGAGGAAAACTAAGCCAAAGTTGTCCCAACCGACCTCGAGCTGGTCACCTGCGTTTACAAAATGGCCATGATGCCACATTACCTTTAGGGGCCCTTCCTACCTAAGATCTGCTCTGAATTCAGCTAGATTGCTTTTCTTCAGCTGGTTTCTCACTCTTTATACCTTCCCGTGGTCAGTGTTTACCATTCTGCCATAGGATTGGCTCTCCCTGTGATGCAGTTGGCTTTCCCCAGCAAGCAGTGAGAAAGGAGCACCTTCATTCTGAGCTCTGGGAGGCAGATGGTGGCCGAGGGAAGAGAAAGTGTGAAGTGTGTCACAGAATCACAAGGACCTATGCCAGAGAGAGCCTGAAAGGGAGGGTCACACACCTAACGACTGTAGGACCAGAGGAATCAGGGAGAAGGAGAAAAAGCACAGTAACAAAGGTGATGGATTTACTTTAGCCCAGGGATGAGACATTTATTAGCAGGAAGAAAACCAAAGCAAATACAAAGCCAGTGTTCTGTTTGGATTTGTTAGGACATATATTAGAGATGTTAACTATCTTGTGGCCATCATCCCCTCCACGCTCCAAATCCCCAACGGGATTTGCTTCTAATATAACATTTAACTTCTCCTCTCATAACTAGGGTCTGATCAGAAATGAATTCATGTAGCCATAGGAAGGACAGTCAGTGGCCACGTCCCTGGACAATTTCCTTTTTCTGTCTTTTGGATGCAGACCTACATTTCCTCCCCTCACCCATCCCTTCCCGTTTTCAGATGAAAATGCAGAGCAGTGATTTTATTTTCTCTTAATTCAAAGATTCCAAGAGGAAAAAAAGGTCTGCTTTAATCAGCTTATACAGTTGTAGCATTTGAAGACAAAGCGAATATTGAATCCTAATATTTTATGAGCCTGTATTAAAAAAAAAAGAACTTTGATTTAAAAACAAACACTGATGTAGAATTGGTAAGACAGATCAAAGATCCTATAGAAAATTATTTTAAAATAATTGCCATAGGCGGGAAGAACATCTCCTGAGATCAGGCTCTGATTCCTTTCCCCAGGGAGCTCATTCATGTGCCACCTCCAGACTGCTCCAGCCAACATCCCAGGGCACCGGAGAACAGCAGCATCTTTCACAGGGAGGGTGGTGGTGAGAAGACATTACCAGAAGAGTACACGGAAGCTCAGTTTACACCTTCTAACCAAGCAGATACACATGAGCATGTTTATTTGCAAAACAAGAACGGTTTCCAGAAGATTTTATGGTTCCCGGATAAGTGGGACATTACACATCCCAAATTATGACCAATTTCTCCATCTCTGCCAATCAAAGAGATAGCCTCTTTGGGTAAAATTTGTATTGAAATATAACATAATCCAGAAAAGTGTGGAGATCAGCTATATGATATCATGATCAGGAAACAACTTTATCAACCTGCCAGGGGCCCCTCCCCATCACCCCCCACCCCATAGGTAATGTGCCGTGATAGTTTAGTTTGAAGCAATCGTCTTTAAGAAACATTTTAGGGGGCGCCTGGGTGGCTCAGTTGGTTAGGTGCCCAACTCTTGATTTCCGGTTGGGTTATGGTCTCCGGGTCATGGGATCCAGCCCCTTGTCGGGCTACATGCTCAGTGGGCAGTCTGCTTGAGGGTTCTCTCTCTCATTCTCCTCTACCACTCCTCCCCCCTCGTGCTCTCTCTAAAAAAAACCAAAATTTCATTGATTTTATTTTCATTTCCTTAAAAAGAAAAAAAAAACCCTCAAAATAAATACTTATTGTTAGCAACAGGAAGATATTAATAAAAAGAGCTATCAAAAGCATCAGATTCATGACTGTCAATCGAATCCAGTTCAATTCTGTTCAATCCTGTCTCAGTGTGTATTTCTCAAAATGCTCACTGGGCATCCTTTGCCTCGACCATGTTCCAGAGGGAAGTGTCTTCGGCTCCAATATTCTTGTTTGCCTTCCACACTGGTAGGAACATCTTATCAGCACTGATAAAACAGTACACAGCTCTAGCAGCTACCCATCCCACTGAGTCCTTTGTTCACGTTCCCTCACGCCTGGTCCAGGGTTACTCGGGTCCTGCTTGGTGGGATTTCTGCGTCTCTCCCCCGCAAACTTTGGGTAGTTCAGCTGTGAAGGGGGGCTGGCTGGGAAGGATTGGGCCCCAGTGGCTGTTACTTCAGCTTCTTCAATTAGAAGTTCCCAGGGGTGATGGAAGTCTCCATGTTCCCCACGAGGTAAAGCGCCCCTTTCATAAACAGTGTTTGGTGGCAAGGAGCCACTGACTCTGCCTTCCTCCGGGGCTGCTAACCTCGGGTGCTTTGGCTGGAGACACGATGTCAGTTCTTGATACCAAAGTTCCTTTCCACTTGTTTATTTGGCAGTATATATGAATACTAACTACATACGAGACACTGTGAAAAGTCCTTTTCTCCCTGTTTACTTAAATTTGTCATCCCGTTCAAGTGCATGGCTGGTCCCATTCTTTATTCCAGTGTTTCTCAAGCTAGGTCGAAGAATCCCAAGGTGCCTGTTAATGCACATTCCTGGGTCAGATCCCCGGGAGTTCTGATCCAGTCCGTGTTGGGTGGGCCCAGGGGTCTGCATGTGTTGTAAGAAGTGGCTCTTCGGGAGTGCTGTTGGCCACGGTGCTCTCGAGTACGTTCTGAGATGCTCAGCTCACTGGGCTCTCGGCGAAACTCGCCTGTTTCCCTCAGTCTGTGCCCTGCCCCCCAATAGCGTACATTTACCAGAGCAGCCCCAGGGGCTTATTTTCTGCTATTTGGCACAGCAGGGAAGAACACAGGCTTTTGGGTTCCAGTTCTTTCTGTGGTGTGTACTAACCATGCACATAAATCACATGTCCTCTGTGATTCTGTGGAATTCGAGAAATATTATCTAGCATGTTGACACCAGAAAGTCACAGGTACAGAGCCTGAGAAATGTTAGAAAGGCTACCTTTACTAGAACTTCCCTGTGACCCCTCCGCTCAGGGTCTCTGTGTGTTCTCTCCTCGCCCTGCAGCCTGGGCCCGGGGCTCAAGGACCCTCCTTAGGGATGGGTCCCCATCTCCCCTACACCTCATTATTGTACGTTATCAGACTGGCCTCAAACAGAGCCCTACTGCGGCGCCCTCCACCTCAAAATGCCGCCCTGACCAACTTCCTCCCTCTCTTTCTTCTAGTTCACAAGAAATAAGGTTCTACTAGAGCATGCTGAGTCACTTGGTGAGGGTACCAGGAGCCCAGAACAAAACAGCACGGGAAAGAGGGTAGCGTCTGCCACGCCACTGCTGTTTATTACAAGAGCCTTAAAGAAAAATCAACCAAAGGCAGCGTGGGACCCAGCTTGACTCTGGAGGAAGAACACAATATGGGAAATTTGATGAGAGATTTGATTATGGAATGGGTGTCTTATTAAGACTGTTACTTTGTTAGGCATGAAAATGGTTTTATAGTTACTTTTTAAAGCCCTTACATGTTAGAGCTGCCTACTGGAATATTTATGGATAAAATGATCTGATGTATGGGATTTGCCTAAAAATATTTCAGGAAAAAAGACTGGCAAACATTGATAATTCTTTTGCTAGGAAACCCCTTAGACATGGCTTGAACCGCAGTGGTGATGTCAACAGAGGATCAAGATACTATTTTCTGTGTATATTAATAAATTTCCATAATCAAAAGTTTAAAAAACATAGAATCTTAGTGGCACCCTATTGATTATAGAATATGTAACACAACACATAACCTTCAGACTCTATTTAGCCTTAAAATATGGATAATAGTTATTTTTGTCCCTTATATTTTCTCTAAGTTTTCTGATTTCCCCAAAACTCAAATTCTTGAGTAGATTCTCTTCACCTTCACACCTTCATGGCTTTGCCTACAACATTCCCATTCTCTGGGATGCCATCAGGCCCTCATCTGTGCTAATCAAAACCCTTCTGTGCTGGTCACCTGTCCCTGCAGGGCTCAGCTGGGTGGTTCTTCTGCTTCATACTATGTTGATGGAGCTCACCCGACAGTGCTCAGTTGGCAGATGGGCTGCACTGCACAGTTCTGGAGAGCTGTGCTCACGGGTCTGGCACCTTAGTGGGGTTCTCTGCTTAGTGGGGGTGACTTGGCTTAGATAGTCATCTGAAGTGCTTCCATGTGGCTTCTGTGCTGGTCTCTCCAGCATGAAGATCTCAGGATGGTTCCTACAGGGAGACCCATGGTTCCCAGAGAGACTATTCCAAGATCAGTTGTTCCAAACGACAAGAAGACGGAGCTGCCAGTCTCTTAAGGTCTTGGCCTAGAAAGTGACATGAACGTGTGCCACCATCTTCTATGGATCGAAACAGTCACAGAACCCATCAGGTTTCAGGGGGAGGGACAAAGATGCCATTTCTCAATGGGAGAATGTCAGAGAATTTGTGACCATCTCTAACCCACCATACTCACCCACCCTTCAAGGCCAAGCCGAGATGCTACATCCTCCAAGAGGTCTCTCCTACTTCTTCCTTTTGGACCAGGAGTATGTTTTCCTTTGAATTTCTGTAACCCTCAGGTCCCCCTGAATGTTTCCCCATTCCACCTTAAATTTATTTGTGTACTTTATTTTTCTTTTCTCCAATGGATTTTAAGCTTTTGAGCTCCTCAATCTGTTTGTTCTCATTTTTTATTGCCCCATAAAATCAAATACTCAATAAATATTTGATGAGTGAATAAATGTTGCCTTCTAAAAGCAAATCTGCGGTCACACAGGTTGTGTATAAACAAGATCACCTCATATGTTTCTGTTTTTTATTTCAAGTGTGATATCAGAAAAATAGATGTTACACATAAGAAATCTCACAGCAGCCGCCTGGTTATGGTAATAAGGGAAAATCATTGCAAAGAGACCCCTGCCAAATGCCATCCATAAACACTGTCTACACCTAGGGACTGGCAACCGGATGGTTAATTTTCATGCTCAGTGGTGGGTCTTCAAAACTCCTTTCCTGTTTATTAAGCATATTTCCATGATGGAATTGTAATAACATTTGCCATTTCAAATAACTGAAGCCAAAGGCAGGGAAAGTGGGAAAGTTTCCTTTCGATCTAAAAAAATACTGAGACGCACAAAGTCCTTATTATGCGAAGTTCTGGCTCACTGAAGGGTTCTGTAGAAGCAGGGCTCCTGAATTTGTAAGCAGGGCTCCTGATGGGGTGCCTGGGACACCACAGGCAGATGTGGTCCTTAGCTCAGGTGAGTGTAAATCCTCCGCTCGGGAGCCTGGAGAGAGCCAAAGAGTCTTGAAAAAAAAAAGGTTGTTTGTATCCCCATGTGACCTCTCTGAGATAGGTGATGTGATCAAAGCAGATTAACGTGTGGAATGAGGCCAGTTCTCCAATCTCTTCATGCCTGGAATATGCAGCATCTTAACCAAAAGATCCCGAAAGCTGGGGGAGACCACAGAGCCCCAGAGTAGCCTGGCACGGTGGGAGAGCAGCACAGCGACCCACAGTAGGACAACTCCCCGTGCGCTTTTCCCAAATTCCTTTTACCTGTGGGGCAGAGGACTCCGGTGGGTTATTATACAAAGCCCAGAGCAGCCGCTCAACCACTGCACACAGAGTATGGGTTTTCTACGAGAAGGTCGTGGTTGCAGAGGTGACGGACAGTGGCCCTGGGCACCAGGACCAAAGCCAGAGGCCTGCTGCCGGAACTAGGTCTTACGGCCCTGGGCGGTACTCTGGTCAGCTGGGAACCAGCAAGGTCAAGCCACCACCGGGCACTGGTGGGACAGGCAGAGGCCAAAGGTACCAACAGGCACCACCAGCACCTAAGTGATCTCTGGCTTTATAAATGACTCAAAGCAGTCCCCTCGGCTTTTGACAAACATCTCGAATCCCAAAGACGTCGGACAGGGATCGTGTTGTGCTCCTGCTCCTGTGGATCTTGGGGCGTCGCTGATAGAACCCTACTGAATTCTATTCGGGGCCAAATAATTAGAGCTCCAACAGTTAAGTACAAGCAACACCCACAGGATCCAATCCACAGAACTCCCCTGATTACTGTTGCTCTTATTGTTCATTTCCTTTTCTTTTCAGTGGTGTTTCATTTTGTCATCTGTGTATGTTGTTAACGACTGAGCGCAGAATTTTAAGATAGCCTTGAACATGCAGAGCCAGAGAGAAGATGTTCAAGATGTTAGCCCCATGTCAGCATCAGAGATTCGTACCTTCTGTGAAGGCACTGTATCTCCAAGAGCTCTGCGAAATAAAAATATGACACGGCAGTGTGAATAAGGAGCCTCCGTTCATTGAGGGGGGAAAGCAGTGATGCCAACCTCCCCTCCAAGCCTGTTATCCATCCCCAACGGCATCGGCAACTATGGGGACAAGGGGCTGCCCGGGGAATGCAAAGCCTCTAGTTTAGAGGCCACTTGATGAGTCCCAAGTGGGCCCTCTCCAGCCCCTGGGGGGTGGGCAGGAACAAACCTCCCTTTCCCAGATAGGGAAGCCGAGGGCCAGAGGTTGTGACTTGCCCATGGGCCCCTGGGTGGTTCTCACCAGCGCTGGAAATTTCCTGACTCAGTCCGCGCTCCTCCATTTCTTGGGTCCATCTGCATTCTGGGCTCGCACACAGTGCTGGGCGCTGGGCGTGGGAAGGTGTGAGCCCATTCTGACCCTCAGGGGGCTCGGGGTCTAGTCGGGGAAGCAGCAGGTAGACACGTATGTCCCAGGAGCCGCAAACTGTACTTGGATTTTGCCGGCTGCTTGAAAGCTACCCGGGAACTGGCCTTTTTAAGGACCCCAGCTAATCCAGATTTATCTTATTAGAAGCAAGAGTGATAAAGGCTGCTATGAGTGATTGAGGGTCTCTAAAGCACCTTCACGTGGAGGACATTATTTCGAACCCATGGTTCAGGGGTGAGCTTCCTCCTCTCTGCCAAACACACCCCTTCATCTAAAGATTCTGCTCAAGAGCCTTGTCTCACCCAAGAGATTTACACAGGAAATTTCCTTTTCCCTTTGATGTTTATATCCTCTTAGCATATTCGTTTGAAAGAGTTTAGGGATTTGCTTCGTGAGCTTTAGTCTTGGCTCTATTTTTTCCGCTATGTATGTGTGTTGCAGGGAGGGTGTGGGGGGGTGGTGCTGTGTATTTTTAAATCATTTTCACCCTGCATTTGTCAGACCCCTCCAGGCTTTGGATATACACTCCTGACTCATTGTTGACTCCCCAACCAGTGAACCTCACCCTTGGAGAGCCGCCTGAGGCTGCAGGAAGGGGTGGGGTAGCCTAGCTTGCTGGAGTGGCTCCGGGTGGAGGGGTGGAGGGGTGGAGGGGTTTGTCATAGGAGGTGGCTCCCAGCAGCCCTTTCCATTAGTCCTGTCTCTCCTTTGAGGGTCCTGGAGGTAGGGGAGCTCCTGCACCCCTGCAGGGGCGAGAACAGTCACAGGCCACAGCCCTATGGTGGCCACCGAGACCATTGGGTGACCCTGTTATCTTTCTCTCTGCCCTCATGGGCCTTGGGCACCAGTCCCTGGAAACGCAGCCCCAGGGCCCAAGCAGTAAAGAATTTCTCAGGGCCTCACTGACTCTCATGCAATCGTGCGAGTTACTCAAATGTAACTTATCAACTTTTCCCAATTGCCCCCCACCCTGAAAATCAAGTCTGAGAACATCTACATTCTCTAATGACTTTATTGAGTTGTCATTAGAGTACAAGAGACTAAACTGCACATATTTAAAGTGTGTAATTCGAAGAGTTTTGACAAATGTACGCAGCTGCGTAACCACCACCTAATCATGACAGAATATTCCAACACTCCAAAAACATTCCCTCGTGCCCCTTTGCAGGCATTCCCTTCTCCTGCCCTCTGGCTTCTGGCAACCACTGACCTACTTTCTACCACTGTGGATTTGCCTTTTCTAGAATTCCATATGAAGGGAACCATACGGTGCTCACTCTTGAGACTGGTTTCTCTCACTTAGCATGCCGTTTTTTAATTCATCCGGGTCATTGCATGCATCGGTAGCGTGTTCCTTTTTATTGTTGGGTTTTATGAAGATTCCATTGTGTGGCTATGACGTAATTTATTTATCTAGTCACCAGCAGATAAATACCTGTGTTGTTCCCATTTTTTGGCCATTAAAACAAAGCTGCTGTGAACATTCCTGCGCACTTCTTGGTGTGGACACATTTTCGTTTCTCTTGGGTAAATCCCTGGCAGGCAATGGCTGGGCCACATGGGAGTGTGTGTTTAGCTCCATGTTTTAACCTCCATAGCAATCCTGATGGCGTGTGAGGCCATCGGTTCGTTCATCAGATGGGAATAGGGGATAGTGAAAAACCAGTAAGTCCCTGTCTTTAGGGGGCTTACAGTTTGGAGGGAGGACCTTTCTCAAAAATTCGTGTCAAGTTCTGGCAGGCAAGTGAGTGGGCTTCGTGGGCTCTGGTAGGCCATGTCACGAAGCCTGTTCAGGGCAGCAGGCCAACCTGCAGTCCTCTGCGTGAATGCTTCAGATGTTAGGGATTCCCCACTCCATGGAGAAGCCATTCCCATTCTAGAGAACCTTCAATCTTTAGAAAGTTCTTCCCTAGTTGGGCTATTGTCCATTCTCTCTTATCCCAGGGCTTTCTGGGGGAAGACTCCCCTACCCCCAACCCCACCCCATGAACCCACCAAACTCTTCTTAGCTCTGTCATTTACATCAGACGCTCTCTTCCTCTGCCATGTTCTTGCGTCGCTGACCCTCACGAGGCCATGTTTATGCTGTCGTCCAGGAGGACGTTCTTGCTTCCCATTCTCTGTGGCATTCCCAGCTTACCTCCGGGGATTTTCCTCTGAAGATTACCGGGAACTGCCTCCAGGAGGTCACTGCTTTCCCTCCAGGGTTGTTGTCAGACTGAACTGAAAGCCCTGTTCACAGAATCCCTGTGTCTCTGGGGCAGCACCCGTCCCCACCCTCTCCGAAAGTTCCATTCCAAACCACTAACCCCCGCTATTTAGTTGGTGACTATGGTTCATACAGCCAAACCTTGCTGCTTCACTGCTGTCTACTTGACTGCAAGCCTTGGACAGAAAGATAAGCATAACAAACTCTGTATTTCAAGGACTCACCATCTTCTAAATCCCCCTTCACTAGAAGCTTCCCCACATGCCCTTGCTCCTGCCCTGAGTGGCCAAGGCAGGTCACCTTCTCCTCCCTCATTTTCTTCTCCCTTTCCACCATCTTCTCCTTCAGTAGGATTAGTCCTGATATTAGCAATATTGACATAAAAGCATAAAAGAATACATGAGTCTCAGTCTTCTTGGTTTTGATTGCTTTAGAAGGAAAGGGATACCACTGTTGCCAGTAGAACACCGTGGGCAGGTGAAATCATTTTCTGTGGGTTTTCTGAGTGTGACCAGCTGGGGAAGGCCGCAGACCCTGCCCCACTGGTGGGAGCTGCCTCTGCGGATGTTGGCTTTGCCGTGGTGCCCTTTCTGCCTTCCGTCGGAGCTAAGCTACAGAAAGCCAGCTACCTGTCCTTCCCAACACTGTCTTTATGAGCACGTGTGCTTACTCTTGACGGTCATGGCGGGCTCCGCTGACCTCCCTGCCCTTCACCAGCTGGCCCACGAGATGCCAGGCCTCACACTGTGCTGACTCATCTCTGAGATGGTCTGCCCGTTCCTGTACGCATGTGCCATCCCTCCCCTTAAATGGGGCCGGCCTTGACACGGTTGTGACTGACAGCAGGGATCAGCCCGCAGGTCAAATCCAGCCTGCTACTCTTTTCTCTAAATAAAGTTTTATTGGAACACAGCCGGGTTCTTTCATTTCTGGGTTGTCTCTGGCTGCTTTCACAGCACAATGGCAGAGATGAGTAGTTGTGGAGACTGTCTGGCCCTCAAAGCTAAAATCCTCACTTGCTGGTCCATTACGGAAAAAGTTTGCCAGCCCCGATCAGTAGGACCCAGTGCGAAGTGATGGTGGGAGACCTCCTAGACCAGGCCTTCAGAGAATGGGCAGCTTCCCTTCTCTCTGGGAAGCCAGCTGCCATGGAAGAAGTCTGGGGCCCTGCCAGAGAAAGCCCACGTGCCTAGAGGCATTGTGGGTGTTTCTGCCCCTGCCAAGCAGCCCCCCGAAGGAAGCCCTGTACTGAGTCCAGGGGAGACCAGCAGCAGAGCTGCCCAGCTCAAGGCCATCGTGAGAAGTAATCGTGAGTTGTCACCGGTGCCAAAACTGAGTTTGGTGGTTTGTTATGCAGTAATGAGGAGTCTGCAAAAAACCCCCCTGATAATCTGAGGGCCCTCGTAGAGCTCAGCAACGCCTCAGCTCTGGCCCGTGAGGGACATCTGGGGGGCAGAGCCCTGGGAAGGACACACAGACGAGAAGGAAGGAGAGGCCGGGAGAGGCTTGAGAAGACCTGTGCACAAAGGGAGTATAATTCAGCCAGGTGGACAGAACAGCCACAGGAGGGAACGTGCCACCGCACAAAGGAAGGACAGGGTCTGTGGAGGGGCCCAGAGCTTCTTGGTTTTGATTGCTTTAGAAGGAAAGGGATACCACTGTTCCCAGTAGAACACCGTGCTGGTGGGAGGGGGGATGGCGGGGGAGGCCTCCCATGACCACTTCTGGCCAAATGCAGAAGCCCATGACTTGGTCCGGATGGCGGTACTGGTTAAGTGTGTAAAACCACACAACACACATCATAGGCCCGTGTAGGTTTCAGGACACGATCAGTTTTGGCATAGGAACTACATGTTACCTTAGTAGTGATCTTACTATATTTTAAATTTATTTTTTGTGATAATGTGCAGTCTAGTGCAAAGCCATGAGAACTTCAGACCAAAGGAATGCAAGAAAATACAAGAGTCTCACAGCAAGTCCAACCGCAAATATAGCTCCTGCTGCTGCCTGGGGCATGGGGTGCTGGAAGCTTCCAGACTCACCTGGAAAGTTTTCAGTGACCAGCCCCACAAGACATGCTCCTAGGCCTTTGCCTGTCTGAGTGTGCCGGTCCCACAGCAGAGTGAAGGCTCCCATTATTTTATAGTGGCACTTTGTTAAGTCTGTCTTCATTCCACTGTGCAGCCACCTGCTCACATTTCTGCCATGGACACTGGGGCATAGCAGTTACTTATGATTTCCTGCACTTGATACTGATAGAACATTTTTTCCAAAAATTGACTTTAGTAAGCATTTAGAGAGTGCCCATGGGTGCAAGGTGCAGCTCTAACACAAGGTAGGGAATCTGGCATGAACAGGCCATGCTCCTGCTCTCAATAAATATACTGTCTAGTTTAATCATGTGTTTTACTAGGTCTTTGCTTTGGAGGATGGTGGGAAACCATACAACGAAGGCCACAAAATACTGTTTCTCTTTCCATGACTGGAGAAAATTGTAGGTGGGTTAGAGCATTACTTGCAGTTTTTTGTTTTAAATCCGGTAAATGATGACCATATCAGAGTGATATTGGGGCTGTGACCAACAAGACTAGGACAAATGCCCGCCTCACCCTATGTACTGAAGGGTGGTCCCGTCTGCCCAGTGCTCGCTCACTAGTCTTCCCCCTTCTATGCACTTCTACCAAAAACTCCCTGCCCCTATTGAAGATACGTGCATCGCCCCTCTTGCATTGCAGACCCCAGGAGTGGACAGCTAATCCAAGTCCCTTCCCTGGGATACTTGGATCTGTGTTGTGGATAGCATCACTCAATGTGGCCGAAGCTGTGCCGGGGGAAAGTTCAGGAACTGTTGGTAGCTGGGTCAGCTATCATGTGGAGGAAGCAGTTCGCAGACAGGGTGAAGAATGAAGTTGTGGAGAACGGAGCCATGAGAGATGAACACCTGGATCCTTGTTGGGCAGACTCCTCCAACATGACCTTCCTGAGCCTGAGAGATATCCCATGATCTATCCAGAAAGTCCCTGTCTTTGCTTTAGGACTTGGCCACTTAAGAACAAAAGGGGTCTGATACACCAACATTTCCACAGAGACAGGGTCCTTGTGATTCAACACCTAGTCTGAAACAGTATAAAAATAATAGAGACCATCCCACAGAGCATGCTCTGTTCTAGTTCACCTTTTTGTACTTGGGCCAAAACCGTTTTGCATTTCCTCTCTTACATCTGCAGAGGTTGGCATCTGGGAGGGTGCAGTTGCTTTGAATAGCAGACAGCCAGCTGGAATCTGACAAGGAAAAATAAGAGAATCCATTTCCATTAGTAGGAAGCAACAAGGCTCCTCGTTGAATGGCTGGGACCCTTGTATAATTTTAGCATTAATGTATTCTATACACCTCAGGGGGGTGTCTTTCTGCCGGTTGCCTTCCCACCCCTCACATCCATGCAGACCTGTGTTGCTGAGCTCAAGGTCAGACTTGAATGCCATTAGCAGTTCTGTCTCTAAGATCCCATGTATAAGAAGCTCGTACTGATTATACAAGCATTTTGACCTCTCATATTAGTTGCTTTTTCTATGAAGCAAATCATATTTTGCACAGCATGAAAATATACACTATAAGATATATACACTATAAGAATAAAAAAATAAAAGAAAATTCCTGAGGATAGATGTTTCTTTACAACCCCAAGCAGCTCAGTCACTCCTGCCTATGATATTGAGAGAGACTTAAAATAAATATCTTTAGCAGAATTTCAGAGAAAAACACATTGACTAAAATGTGCTTTATTTAAGAAGAATCTGCTTCATTGCCATGGAAGTCTGATATCTAAATCAGCCCAATGTTTAGTTGGCCTAAGATTAATTGTCAAATATTTTGATGAAAAGGACTTTGATTAAGTATCACTGACTATAGATTTGAACGAAACCAGTCATTTATACAAAGTTAGATGCAAATATTTTTTTCTAGATCAGCTTTTGCTTTTTCATCACAATTCCTGATGATGGCAAAGATGTGAAGAGCCCACTAAAGAAGACTTTAGTCATTCATACTCTCTTGCTGCACATCCAATTATTACTGCCAAGGAGACAAAGCCTTTCACTGTCCCCAAAAACGTTAGACATTCAAATAGTTGGGGAATTATTTAAACATCAGTTATTAAAGCTATCCGGGCTATGCTTACAGATAAACCCCTCCCCCCATCTTCCTGCCTGTAGAAATGGGGAATTTAAAGCTTATTAATTGATATAATCAACTCCATATCAAACAAGAGTGACGCAATCTTTAGATTGGTAACATAGTCACTTCCAGAACCATACTTTGAGCTTTCAAGTGTGGTATTGGCGTTACTACTCTCATTCACAGAAGTCACTTGTCTTTTGGTAAACTCTGTGGGTTTGATTATTTTCTGAATTTGGTAATAGGATGAAAGAGGTATGGATGAAGAAGGGAATAGAGAAACTCCAGTGAAGAGCAGTCTCCAAAATTATTCCTTTACTTGTGCACCCCCACCCTCAACACCCATGCCTGAAACGCTGACTGGGAGTCATTTCCTTGGTTTTCTTGTGCACTGACCTTCTCCGTCCTAAGTAACTAGGTATTCAGGAGGGCCACACGTTAACAGCTACTCTCAGTTATTACTGTTTAAGATCAGTCTGGTTTTCTACAGGGAGATCATGTCTTGGAATAACTGGCATAGAGAATAGATCAGTGTTGCTGGCGAGGAGCTGGGAAAGAATGGACGAGCCCAGGCGTAGGTAGAAGCTGTGTTGGGAGGGCTGAACGCCCTGGTTGAACTGGGGTGCTGATTCTGGTATCTGGAGGGTCAAGAAACAAGAATGTCGTGGGAGGAGAGCTTGAACACATAGGTGAGAGGGTGCCACATACTCTTTTCTCTGGTAAGATGGTGCTGGAACCATTGGACTCATGATAAAGATCCATGAGTAAATAAATACAGCCAGCCCAAACCTTGTTGGCTTTAAACTACAGAAAGCACAATGGGACAAGGTAGTATCGGGAGCCAAAACACAAAACCAGAAAACTAACCCACCAAAAAAGCAAAATAACAACCAAAGCAGAAACTCAAAAGGAGGAAAATGTGGCACAGGAATATAATCAATAAATAGGCACTGGGTGGAAGGATGCATGTCATCAAAACCTCAGTTATGGAGTGAACCAAAACAGTATTGTGAATACTCTAAGCTTTGCTGCTGTGAGCAAGAGCCCAAATGTGGTGAGTGCGGAAAGGCAGGCTGCAGCCAAATACTTGTTATTACAGGGATTTAGTGTAGAAACTACAGTGCACTGCCACACAATTAAAATTCCATTACAAACAGACACGTACATATACACACACAAAAATGCCCAAAACAACAACAAAAGAACCTTAATGAGAGAACTTTTATGAGATGGAAATTAAAACCATTAAAGTCGTGTTGGAAAGTGGGCCCTACTTTTTACATAGAGATGTTTATTCCATTAGTGTTCTAGGGAGCTTAAAGCAATTACAATGCTCAAAAAAACACATCTATGTGTTTACACATCACAACAAACCACAAGAACTTAATGTCCCATGGGACTGTCACAGTGCTTTGCACAGGGTAGGACTTTAAATGTTTCTCTTTCTTTGGAATGAGACTGTCAGAGACTGCTCAAGCCATGGACCTTACATTAAAAAATGCTATAGGGGTGAGCACTGTGAATTGTGTAAGACTGTTGAATCATAGACCTGTACCTCTGAAACAAATAATACGTTATATGTTAAAAAAAAAAAAAGAAGAAGATAGTAGGAAGGGAAAAATGAATGGGGGAAAATTAGAGGAGGAGAGGAACCATGAGAAACTATGGACTCTGAGAAACAAACTGAGGGTTCTAGAGGGGAGGGGGGTGGGGGGATGGGTTAGCCTGGTGATGGGTATTAAAGAGGGCACGTATTGAATGGAGTACTGGGTGTTATATGCAAACAATGAATCATGGAACACTATAATAATAACTAATGATGTAATGTACAGTGATTAACATAACATAATAAAAAAGAAAAGAAAATGCTATAGGGAACTCCACCTCCAAGTATAATAAAGTAACTGGTACCAGACTTACACTTTTGCTGTAAGTAACTGGAAGACTGAACACAGTGTGGGAGACAATTGTTTTCAGACATTGAGCAACAACCAAAACAGGACTGTGATACCCAGCAGAAAGTAAGTAAATGAGGGAGCTCTATAAGCACCCTATTTCTTTTTTATGGAGTCGTTTTTCAGACTGTAGAACAGAAAGGGGAGACCCAGACAGAGGACAGCAATCTCAATGACATGTGGACACAGTTTGGGGGTTGGTGAGAATGAAGTGGTTAGAATTTCCAGAGCAGAATGCTAGAGAAGAAGGAGCTACAGGATGAAAGCACTTAAGACTCTGTATAGGGATCCCCTTGAGTCTTTTGCTGAATACCGAGTAAGCACATGGAAGGTGAACCTCCATGGGTGTTACAGGGAGCTACCAGGGAATGATAAGCCAAAAAACACCCAAATTTTGCACAGAGCTTAAAGGCATTTGTGTTCTGAACAATCAAAATAGGGAGAGTTTCACTGAGTACTAGGGGTCTCAATAGTGACCCCAGCTGGGTCATGCCAGGTAATAGGACTACATAAAGCCCTAGTATAAAGCTCACTAATTGTTACTGTTAGTCCACAGTAACAACACTAAAAACAAGCCTGTATTTGAGGATTCTTTTATTAAAATTATTTGCAAGTAACTTAACTGTTTGCCTCAATAGAACTCAACACTCTTTAGAGGAAGACAACAAAATCCAGACAGGCTACAACACAGCATGGAATCAAAGTCACTGGAAAAAGAAAGAAACAGAAAAAATGTGACCTATAACCATGGGAAATAAAATCATCCAATAGAAACAGGGCCAGGAATGTCAGAAAAGATGATGGGATTGGCAAATGAGGAATTTTAAAAAGCTACGATAATTGAAAGGAAAACATGACCACAAAGAAGAGAGAGATGAAATATATATATAAAAAGATTCAAGTGAAATTTCAAGAGCCAAAAAATACAATAACTAAAATTTAAAAATTGCTGGATATACTTAACAGCAAAATAGACACTGGAAAAGAAAAGATCAATGATCCAGAGATCATAGCAATAAATACTACCCAAATTAAGTCACACACAGAGAAAAAAAAAGCTGTAGAAAAATGAACATCAGTGAAGAGGGGCATAATATCAAGCAGCCTAATATATGTATAATCAGAGTCCCAGAAAGGGGAGTGGGGACTGCAGAACAAATTTTCAAGGAATAATTATTAAAATTTTCCAAAGAAAATAGTATTAACCCACAAATCCAATAAACTCAAAAACCCTAAACAGACAGGACAGACACAAAGAAAGCCACACAAAGGCACATTATAATTAAAATTTTAAAAACAGTAATAAACTAGAAATCTTAAAAGCAAACAGAAGTAAAAAGTAGTATCACCTATAGGGTAATGATGATAAGGATTATCACTGACTTCTTTTAAGAAAGAATGCAAGCCAGAAAACAATATTATATCTTTAAAATGCAGAAAGAGAAAAACAATCAATCTAGAACCGAAATTCAGAGACAGTCTTTCAAAATGAAGGAGATTGGACTTCTTCAGACAAAAAACAAAACAAGCAAACAAACAAAAAACACACAAATTTGAGATAATTCATTGCCAGTAGACCTATACTTTAAGAAATATTAAAAGAATTTCTTTAGACTTACACCAAAATGATGCCAGATGGAAATTCAGATCATTAAAAAGGAATGGAACATACCAGAAATGGTAAGATATGGAAATAAGTGTGAGATTATTTTTCTCTCTCTTAAAATTTTTCCTCAAAAGAAAATTGACCCTTTAATATAAAAATGACAATACTGTGGGGTTTAATGCGTACTGTGGTAAAATGTTTGCGAGCCACAGCCAAACAGCGGGAGGGGAAAATGGAAATGTTTTGCGGAAAGTCTCACACTCTACGAAGTGGTGACCTGTGGAGTCAACACCATTCCAGTCAAAATCCCAGAAGACTTTTACATAGAAATTGACCAGCTGATTACAAAATTTATAAAGTAACCCAAATAATACAGAATAACCAAAACAATTTTGAAAAAGAAAGAAGTTGGATGACTATTGTATCTGAGTTCAGGAGGTATTACAAATCGACATAAACAAGACAGTGTGGTACTGGTGTTAAGAATAAACACACAGATCAATGGAATAGGATGCATGTATAAAGGTAAATCAACATAAATGTGTTGTATGTTGATTTTCAATGGGGGTGCCAAGATAAGTCAATGGGGGCAAATTTTTTCTTTTTTGACAAATGGTTCAAAGCCAGCCCGTTATAAGGGGAAAAAATCAATACAAATGTTCTCTCAAACTGGATAACAGTCCTAACTAAGGAGCAAAAATTGTGAAATTTTTAGGAAAAAAAAATTAAGTGAGAGAAGATCTTGAGAACCTTTGGATAGGGAAAAGATTTCACAGAGAGGAGCATTACCTATAAAAGAAGGATAAATTCGACTCTATTAAAATAAAAAATTTCTGTTCTTCGAAAGATATTAAGGTGATGAAAAAATTCTAAAGTTAAGAGCAAAAGGGATTGGATTAAAGACAGAACTGGTTGCCTGGGACAGGAAAATATAAATGCAATAGTTGGGAACGCCAGTGGTGCTCCAGGATGAGGGTGGAAGTCAGGAGGAGGCCCGGGGAGGTTGGGTTGGGGTGCTGCCGTCCTAACAGCAAGGCTGGTCCACTCCGTTTTGTCAGCCTGAGATGTGATAGATTACATTAATTGATTCCCAAATGTCAAAGCTGTCTTGCCTGCTTTGGATAAATCCCATTTGGTTGTGGTGTGTAATTCTTTTCACACATTGTTGGATTCAATTTGCTAATATTTTGTTGAGGATTTTTATATCTATGTTTATGAGTGATACTGGTCTGTAGTTCTATTTTCTCATGTTGTCTTTCCCTGATTTTGATAGTAGGGTAATGCTGGTCTCCTAGAATGAGTTAGGGAATATTCTTCTTCTTCTGTCCACTGAAAGATGAAAGGGTTTTCCTAATACAGCGTCATTCTACATAACTGAGTTCCCAAGATGGGGCTTGACATGTGATGGCACTAAGATATAGCTTGTTTAGTTTTGGCAAAATTCCCAGTATGAGGTAATGTATTTGAAGGCAACCATCTGTTAGACTCCATTAAAGATCATCTTAGTCTGGCTATAGAATTCATTTGATAACCAGCAAGAAAGAGAGGATGAGGGGTTAGAAAAGAAGAATCAAGGAAAGGAGGGAGGGTAAGAGAAAGAATAAAAGAGGGAGGATGAAAGAACTGAAAATCTTGTATGTGCTTATACAAGGCATTTATATATGTATGTATGTATGTATGTATTTATGTATTTATTTATGTATTTATTTATTTATTTATTTATGAGAGAGTGTGCACCCGATCAGAAAGAGGCCACAGGGAGAGGGAAAATCCTAAGCAGGCTCAGCACAGAGCCTGACTCGGGGCTTGGATCCCATGACCCTGAGATCATGACCTGAGCTGAAATCAAGACTCAGATGCTCAATCGACTGAGCCACTCAGGCGACTCTGTACAAGGCATTTAAAAATACATGCCGTGATTTCGTTTCTACAATAACCACGTAAGTGTCTCAATTATCCAGGCTGACCAAGGCTGGAGCCCCACAGGTAGTGTGTGCGTGGAGATTACCATCCGATCTTCCAACACCCAGCCTGTTACTTCGCACTGTTGCATAAATCATTGCACTTTCAAATAGTTCAGTGCAAACTTTAAAATATTTTTGAACCTAGTCTGAATTACAGTAAGCCTTTCTGAGACCTTCCTGAGGCCTGGAAAGAAATGGTACAGGGAAGGAGAATGTGGATAGAAAGACATTAATAAATGAGGTTATTAAATCGTATTCCAATCTCTGTGAAGTCCCAGGAGGCTCCCCTCCCTCAGGCAAATGCTGTCTTCCGAAAGGTCAGATTGCCACGGCTCTCTGCCCTTCTGGTGTCAGGGAAATGTCAGGATGCTCCTATCAGGGCAGTAAATCTTCACAGGGGTTGTTGCAGGGAGAACATCCAGGAAGGCTGGGGGCCACTTTGTGCCTCTCCAACAGTCACAAAACTTTCGCTAGTAGTTTGCACGAACCCAGGCGAGAGCTATTTCCGTTCTTTAATATCAGACAGCAAATGACATAGAAGCTCATCAAGGGGGTTGCCTGGGTGGCTGGGGCTGTTAAGCCTCCGACTCTTGATCTCAGCTCAGGTCTTGATCTCAGGGTCATGAGTTCGAACTCCCGCGTTGGGCTCTGTGCTGGGGATGGAGCCTACTAAAAAAGAAAGAAAGAAAAGCTTAGTGAGGGTTTCTGGGAAATCGGTGAGAATCAAGACAGAGTGTAAATTGCAGAAAGTACCTAACAGAATCCCCCCCATTCAGGGGCCCCCAAATGGTAAAACTGGAATAACAGATTTCACAGGATAGAGTCAGACTCCTGTTTATAATCTTCTTTAATACTTATTTGTGATTATTGTTGCCAGAACTACCTCTCATCATCTCACTGCCGCCTCACTTGATTTTTATACAACAGGGCTTATCCCGATTGCCCTCTGTTTTGTCTTTCCTTTTTAACCTCAAGTGACAACCTACTGAATTCACATGCTCGTGCTTCTTAAAGTGCCCACTATTCATGAATCTGCCCTCTATCTCTGTGTCCAAGGGACAGGCTATTTTAAGGTCAGCATCTTGCATCAAGCTTAGATGGCTGGGCCTCAGCATTACAAGATTCTGTGGCTGCCACAGCCTCAAGAATCACAAGGGTGAAAAAAGTAAAAAAGAATGCAATAAAGTTATTCCTCACAGTGTCAGGGTTGGAATTTTTTGAGTCAAGTATTTTAAAAAGAAAGAAGGTGGTCTTTCAGAGTAAAGAAGGTAGGACTGACTGTCATACAAGAGAGAACTTGGGTTTCAGCTGCCTCCATACGGCTACTTCTGTGTGTACACGTGACACATGACCTGCTTCGATGGACGGGGGTAGCCCTTGTCCCCTGTCCCCTGCTCGTCTACTCCTGGGGCAATGTGTATGGTCTACACTCACCAAATCCATCTTGTTCTTCAACTGCTGTCATTCCTACGAAACTAGTTCCCTAAGTGCTGTCCGAAGTTGTTTATCTGTGGTCAATACTGGTCCATACCAGAGGATATGTTTCCCAAGTGTATCCTTCAGAGATTGCTAATTCAGAGATCTAGCTTAATTTTTAAAGCTTTTTAAAGCTGTCAATTTAGTTTTTTTAAAAGTATTGGAATTTTTAAAAAATATTTATGTATTTATTTATTTGAGGGGGGCAGATGTAGGAGCAGAGGGAGAGGGAGAGAGAATCTCAAGCAGACTCCCTGCTGAGCACAGAGCCGGATGCAGGGGTGGATCTCACAACCCCAAGATCATGACCTGAGCCTAAATCAAGAGTCAGACACTTAACTGACTAAGCCACTCAGGAGCCCCCCAAAGTATTGGAATTTGAGGGAAACCAATAACTAATAATACCCCTTCCCCTGTCTAGTTATGGAACCCAATGAGAGAGAGGCACAGAAGTCAGACATACGGAGATTAAAATATCACCCCCAATACAGATAAAGGCTAGGTTGGAGAAAGAGAGTAGAGATGGCAGCCAAAGAGCTTGCTAATACTGAACCCCTGAGTTGAATCTACCCACCCCGTGTGGGCAGCACTGAATGCCACAAGCCTGCCTCACTTGGCTCTGAGTAAGTCTCCTTCCCTGCAGAGAAGGTAGGATGGACAAGAGATCAGGGGTATTGTTTTAGTAGAGTTATCCCCACATGGAAACCAAGCTAGAAGTTCATAGTTGTATCATTTCAGTAAAAAAAAAAAAATGGGAGTGGGGCTTACACATACTCATAGATGTGTACAGAGAAGTACACAATAAATAAGTTTGTTACTCAGTCTGGTAAACATAACTGTAGGAACTCTCAACTCTTCTAAGGTCAGATTTATAAAAACATTAATCATCTAGGAAATACCCTTAACCTTGGAAGTAATAAAAGGAAAGACCTTTGGGACAGTGGAAAACTGGAATGGGTACACATAAGGGCAAATGTGATGATGAAGGATTCACTAACCAAGTTAGAAGGCAAGGGCTGAGGATTTGGGCCATCTTGCTCTGGAAGGGTGGCGGGGGTGGGGGGTGGGGGTGGTAAATGGCCGCCTTCAGATCGGTGGAGGTATCTGAAAGACATCATTTTGCATGACTGCTGAGGTCAGAAGTGGGAGCAGTGGGTGCAGGTTATATTATAAGGACACAGATTTCAGGTCATTGTATGGAATGAGACCACTGGACAATTAGCAAGCTTCCTATTCCAGGAAAAGACAGAGCTGAGACTAGATGACCATTTTCAGGAATGCTACAGAAAGTACACTTGAGCCACATGGTTGGTGGGTGAGATTAGTCATTCTCAAACCTTTTGGTCTTGAGATCTTTTTACATTCTTAAAAATTATTGAGAGGCCCAAAGAGCCTTTGTGTATGTAGGTTATATCTATTAACATTTCCTAAATTTGAAATTAATTAAGACATAACATTAAAGTATTTAATTCATTTAAAACAATAAACCCATTACATGTTAGCATAAGCAATATTTATGAAGTATATTTATGGCATTATTTTACATTTTTGCAAATCTCTTTACTATATGGCTTAATGGGAGATGGGTGGATTCTCATGTCTTCTGCATTCCCTCAGTTGCAATATGTTGGTTTGGTTGAAGTGCATGAAAAAAATCCAGCCTTGACAGATGTGTAGTTGAAATAAGGAGGAGTATTTTAGATACGCCTTTTCAGATCATTGTGGACGTTTTTCTTTGTTATTACTACAAAACTCAGAAGTAGTAGTTTCTCAAAGGTAAGCTGCAACGAGAAATCTCGAATCGTATCAATAAACTTTTCTTACTGTCACATTAAAAATGCACTGATCTATCCTGTCCTCTGATCTTTCACTCATTTATGATTTTTTAATAACATGCTTAATATTGTTATGAGAAAAGTGTTAACTTTGCAGATCCCCTGGAAGGGCTTTGGGATCTCCAGGTGTCCGCAGACCCCTCTTTGAGGATCGCTGCACTAGATAATCCTCCCAACTGTAAGTGCTATGATTCTATGAAAGAACTATCACAGCTCAAAGAACTCTCTCTGTAGGAGAGCATAGCTAACATCAGGTGTGTTGCAAGGAAGAGAAACCCACTTAAAGGAGTTCAAGTGAAAAAAAAAAAAATTGCCTAAACTTTCCTCTGGGCAATCTTCTCCGAAATTCCGGGACAGGAAATGTAGTCATGCTACCCCTGGGCTGGACTTGAACGTTGAGGATTGAAGCTGGTCCTCCTTGCCTGGAGTCACGTGGTTTCTCTTCTCCACCCAGGTCTGCCCGTTCTCCTGCATCTTCCAAGGCCCCACCTTCTAGGCATGGTGATGTCTTCCCTGCTCCTCCACAGCCCTGGTGTGGTGCCTTCGATTTACCCAGGAGCTGACGCCAGCTCTAATTCCATGAGACCTTTCAGTTCAAGAGCCGTCAGATTCCCGATTCCAAACTCCCACGTGCAAGGGAGAGCCTGACTGGCTCAGCCTGATTTAGGACTGGGTCAGGTGGCAACCCCTGCGCCCAATAGCTCTGGCCAGGGTGCACTCGGTTACCAGGTACAAACATGGCCCCAAACAGGCAACGCAAAATGCGTTTCTTCTATTAGAACTTGGAATTGTATAAAATTAAAAAAGATCAAAATGTAAGAACACAATCGGAGACAGCAATAAGGAACATACTAGAGCAATGAAAGAAGACAGCGAAAACCTGACCGTGTTCAGCATGGCAGTTTGGTGTTATTTGATATTTAGTGGTAGGAATAGTACTAATTGGTGTTTACTGAGGGTGTATCGTGGCAGTCCTTAAGCAAAGCACTTGGAATGTTTTCCTCATTAAAGTTAAAAAAACAAACCAACCAAACAAACCAACAGAAAAACCCCTAAATATTAGGGACTCTATTTTTAATCCCTGATTTGGCATAACGGTTAGGAGTATGGGCCTTGGAGACAAAGATTGGATGAGGCGTAAGAGGAAAAGTCTCTGCTTGTTATGAGAAAAGGAGTTTGATGCGGTAGATCAGAGCACCACCCAGACGTGTTGGGGTTCAAATCCCAGCTCTGCCAAGTTTTTTAAAGACTCTGTGCCTCTGTTTCCTTGTCTGCAAAATGAGATCCTCACAGGGTTGGTTGTTAGGGGATCACATGAAGGGATAGATATGAAGTCTAGGACACAAAGCTGTGTGCAGGTAGTGAGAATTATCATGTGGGCAGAGCCTGTCGTGATGGGAGCACTGCTAGGACCCCACCTCCAGGACACGACAGGTCTGTGTTCAACCCCCAACCCCCGGAGCCAGAATATTACACACCCTCTACTCTCACACTCCCCCCACCCCTCATGGAGGAGTACCTGTCCTTGCCATCCATGACACAACCTATTTCAAATGGCTGGTCCTGCCCAAGTGCCTGGCCTATGGAGACTACCCTGCTTGTTCTGTAACAAGCTATCCCCACTCGAGGGCCCCTTGAATTCGGGACAGTGGGACACACAACTACCGGCTGGTGGGGGAAAGTGTTTGAAACCCCTGAGCTTGATCGATAGGCTTGAACGGTGAAATCTTCTGAAAGGCCATTTTCGTCCAGCATTCTGCTTCCATCCCAACACCATTCCTAAATGTCTTCAAATCATGCTATGGGCCCTGGCCGCGAGAGAGGTGGCCGCAGTGTCAGACAGCCCAGCTCCCTGGGGACAGGGATTGCAAGCAGATGTCTGGACACTTTCTGAGCAGCAATGATTGAATGAGCAGCCAAAGGATGGAGGGAGGACAACAGCCTAGGGGAGGGGAGCACCAAGAGTCATTCCTTGCAGGTGATGAGCAGAAGGTAGATGTTATTCTCCATGAAGGAGATTAACTGTGGGGATGTGCTAAACCAGAAGAGGGGAGAGCTTGAGAAAAGAGGAGACAGAACCCTGGACTCGGCGTCTGAACGTCTAGGTGTGAGTCCTGGGTCTCCTACCTACTAGTAACGGGGCAGTGGCCACAGCTGCTTTGTTGTCTATAAAATGGGATCCCTGGTAACATCGTCCTTTCTTACTTACTCACACGGCTGTGGAGAAAGAGTTTTAGGAAAACTCCATATGTGATTTCTGATTCCTCCTGTGGCTTCTTGCTCCTTGTGCAGTGTGTGTGTTGTGTGTGTGTATGTGTGTGTGAGAGAGAGAGAGAGACAGAGACAGAGACAGAGAGAGAAAGGCCGAGAGATTATTTCCTATGGCTGCTATCACAAATTACTACAAACTCGGTGGTTTAATTCAAGCCACATTTATTTTCTTACTGTTCCGGAGGCCAGACGTTGAAATTAGTTTCACTGGTTCAAAATCAAAGTGTGGGCAGGGCCAGGCTCCCCTACCCAGACTCTAGGGGAGAATCCATTTCCTTGCCTTTTGTAGATTTGAGAGCTGCAGTCCATGAATTCCTTGGCTCATGGTTCAAGTCTCTGTCTTCTAACTCAGCAACACAGGATCTTGCCTCTGCTGTTGGAACTCCTGATCCTCTTCTGTGTCAAACGTCCCCAAGTCCCCTTCCCAAGGACCCTTGCAATTACACTGAGCCCGCCCAGAGAATCCAGGACAAGCTCCCATCTCCTTATCCCTCACTGAATCACATCTGCAGAGTCTTTTTTGCCAAATAAGAGAGTACTGACAGGATCCAGAGATCAGGACATGACCATCTTTGGGGACCGTGGTTCATCCGCAGTGCCTCATATACACGAAGAGATGCAGGGAGTGAGGGAGGAGCCTTGCGGAGAGGGGAGGGGACAGGCTGTATTTCAAAGCCAATCCAACCTGATGGCCCTCAGTAGTCACTCTGTGGGTAGGTGGAGGGTAGGCAGGATGGCAGTGGGCTGACCGTCATACACTTGGGTCTGAACTTTAGATCGGTGATTCTCCAAGTGTGGGCCCAAGACCAGCAACATCAGCATCCCTTCGGAACTTAATAGAAATGCAAAATTTGGGATTTTTAAAAATTATTATTTTATTTCATTTTAATTCTAGTGTAGTTAACATACAGTGTAATATTAGTTTCAGGTGTACAGTATAGTGATTCAACACTTCCATACATCACCTGGCGCTCATCACAACTGCACTCCTTAATCCCCAACACCTATTTCACCCACCCCCCATCCCCCTCCGCTCTGGTAACCATCAGTTTGTTCTGTATAGCTAAGAGTTTGTTTCTTGTTTTCTTTCTCTCTCTCTTTTTTCCTTTGCTCCTTTGTTTTGTTTCTTGAATTCCACCTATGAGTGAAATCATATGGTATTTGTCTTCCTCTGACTGACTTATTTCACTTAGCATTATACTCTCTAGCTCCATCTATGTCGTTGCAAATGGCAAGCTTTCATTCTTTCTTATGGCTGAGTAATATTCCATGGTATATACAGCACATCTCCCCTATCCATTCATCAGTCAATGGACACTTGGGTTACTTTTGTAATGTGGCCATTGTAAAATGCTGTTGTAAACATAGGGGCGCACATATCCTTAGCAGGAGGAAGGCGGGTTTTCTCCTGGCCCAGTGCAAGCGCAGCCTGTATAAAGTGTCATAGCTCAGCCAATAATAAGCCCTTGTCCCCCCAAACACCTACTTTTCTCCAATGAGCTTTTATTTTTTTCTCTGCTCATCACTTCCTTGCCCTACCCTTATCGTTATAAAAGCTTTCCATTTTGTGTAACTCCTTGGAGTATCCTTGCTAGATGAGATGTTGCCCTATTCATGAATCATTTGATAAAGCCAATTAGATCTTCAAATTTACTCAGTTGAATTTGGTTTTTAATATGTGCAATCAGGGCGCCTGGGTGACTCAGTTGGTTAAGCGACTGCCTTCAGCTCAGGTCATGATCCTGGAGTCCCTGGATCGAGTCCCGCATCGGGCTCCCTGCTCTGCAGGGAGTCTGCTTCTCCCTCTGACCCTGCTCTCTCGTTCTCTCTCTCAAATAAATAAATAAAATCTTTTAAAAAAAAATATGTGCAATCAAATTTTGGAGCCACTCATGGCACATGACCGTCATCCCACAATTTGGCCTTCCCAGGAAGAATTGGGAGTCCCTAAATCACTGGTTCTCAAACTTAAGCCAGTGTCAGAATCACTGGGAGGTCTTGTTAAAACACAGATCCCTGGGCCCCACACTGAGTTGCTGACTCAGCAGGTCTGGGGTGGGACCTGAGAATGTACATTTCTAATAAGTTCCCTGCCAGTGGTGATGCTTCTGGTCCAGGGACCCCATTCAGAGAATCACTGCACTAATGTATAATTTTAATGTCAAAAGCTCACCCAAATATGTTTTCCACTCCAAGTTAAGAATCATGGAGTCTAAAGGCATTAGAAATTAATTTATTAGATTCTTTTCCCTGTTTTTTGTTTTGTTTTGTTTTTTTAGGGTAAATGCCATTGGAATTTAGCTATTGACATTGTGATGCTTGTTTTCAAGAGGATGTAAGAAATATTGTAGAAATGGAGTTTAAGAGGTCAGTAAAAGGAGAAGGACATTAAAAACAGGTAGGATGGGGAAAGAAAACCAAAAATGACACTAACTTGCTCATAAATTTGCCAACTGACTATGATGTCTGTGTGTGTGTATGTGTGTGTGTGTGAGAGAGAGAGAGAGAAGCAATAACACTGATACAGAATGATGCTCTTAACTTAGTGAATAATCCTCCAATATTCAGAGACAACTTTCAGGTTCTAATTAAGGGATAGTTTTTGGTTTGGGTCAACAATTTAAAACAATATCTGCCCAGACATCATCCTGGGGTCCCATCTATCCCTTTGATGTCTAGGTCTCCTCATCTTGAAACTGTCCATCCCAGGCCTAGCTAATTAATCCAATGACTTCCTGAAGGTTCTTCTTCATCTCCAGGGAGCTTCAGTCACTGGAGACCCTTAAATGGCTTAAAAGCTTGGACGTCCCTCATTCTTCTTCATCCCAACATGAAAATCAGCCCTTCCACCAATTTTCTATTAAAAATTTAAATTTTTAATAAATATAATAAAATAAATAAATAATTAAAAAATAATAAAATAAATAAACTTCCTTGCCCCCACCAGAGTTTCATGACTAAGGAGAATTTGCTGAAGGCTCAGGGGCCAAGAAGTTTCTTGTGCCTCAGCACGATTTTCCTGCTGCCGTCCATCTGACTCGCCAGCCTCGTCTCTCCCACTTCTTGCTTCAGTCCCTCTCACGGACAGAGTATGTCCTTGTACAAAGCACATCCTCCCCTTACCTCACACCTAGGGATGGGGGTTCACCTGTGCCGTTTGCAGCATGGAGCTCACCCTTGGTTCCGAAACATCAAAAGTATCATCGAATCATCACTTTCAAACAGGATGTGAGATTTCTGATGAAATTTTAGAGGAATTCTGGTGAACAAAAATTTTCTTTACCTCATTATAAGTATTAGCCAAATTCATCCATTCTATTTTTTTTTTTAGAGATTTTTATTTATTTATTTGACAGAGAGAGAGAGAGACAGCGAGAGAGGGAACACAAGTGGGGGGAGTGGCAGAGGGAGAAGCCCGCGGAGCAGGGAGCCCTATGCAGGGCTTGATCCCAGGACCCTGGGATCATGACCTGAGCTGAAGGCAGACGCTTAACAACTGAGCTACCCAGGCGCCCCATCATCCATTCTATTTTTAATAGACTTTGTATTTTAAGATAATTTTAGAGTTTCTAGTAAGTTGGAAAGCTAATACAGAGAGTTGCCATATACCTCACACCCAGTTTCCCTATCATTAGCATCTTACACTACTGTGGTACATTGGTCATGATTAATGAACCAACAGTGATGCATTATTATTATTAAGTCCATGCTTTATTCAGAAGTCCTTAGTTTTTACCTAATGTCCTTTTCTTTCCTTTTTAAGATTTATTTATTTATTTTAGAAACAGAGAAAGAGAGAGAGAGCACGAACAGGAGGGCTAGAGGGAGAGGGAGACAGAATCTCAAGCAGACTCCTCACTGAGTGTGGAGCCCGCAGAGCTCAATCTCATGACCATGAGATCATGACCTGAGCCAGAACCAAGAGTCTGACATTTAACTGACTGCGTCACCCAGGAGCCCCCCTAGTGTACTTCTTCTGTCCCAGGATCCCCTCCAGAACACCACATTACATCGAGGCCTCATGTTTCCTTAGGCTTCTTTAGAATGTGACAGATTCTCAGACTTTCCTTGTATTTAATGACCTTTTCAGGTTGAGAACTGGCCAGGCATTTTGTAGGTTTCTCAATTTAGATGTTCTTTTCATGATTAGACAGGGGTTATGAGATGTGGGGAGGAAGACCGCAGAGGTGAAGTGTCTTACTTGTCACATTATGTCACGGGTACATGCTATCAACATGACTCATCACTGATGACGTTGACCTTGACCTCCTTGCTGAGATAGTGTTTGTCAGGCTTCTCCACTGTAAGGTTGCTCTCCCCACTGCACCCCACCTTTTCCATCCTGCCCTCTTTGGAAGGAAGTCACTAAGCACAGCCCACACTTAAGGGTGGGAGTTATGCTCTACCTCCTTGAGAGGGGGAGTATCTACATAAATTATTTGGAATTCTGCACAGGAGACTTGTCTATCCATCCCTCACTTATTTATTTATTCAATTATTTATTTTTGTAAGTATGGACACATTTTATGCTTTGGATAAATGCATAATTTATGCTGTAGCTAAAATTATTATAGCTTTGGTCATTCTTTCAGTTGGTTCCTGTGTCTTTTTGACATAGCCCCATCATTTTGTTTTTTGAGCTCTTCTTTATTTTTTGGCACTACAAGATGCTCCAGGTTCCTCTCCAGGTAATATACTCCCTGCCTCATCCCTAGACTCAGGCATTTCTCCAAGGAGCCTGGTTCCTCTTATTGAAGGATGGTATTAGAAACCAAGGTCTGAGCATGAGGTGTGCTCAATGCTGCTGGAGTGTCATTGCTTCTAGGCCCTCTTAGGAGAGAGAGTGTGGAGATCCATGAGTGTGCATTTACCCATGTGTGCACATATCCAAGATTCTTTCTACATTTATCCATCTGTTTCTAGAGTAAGCTCAACATGAGTCCACAATGACGTCTTCTACTGACTCACATGGAATACTGCATTGTTCATGCTAGGCTTCCCCTTACTTAGCTGTAACCTCTCACTCCAACAGAGAGAGGCTTGGCTCCCATCCTCCACCACTTTTACTAATTCTTGTAATCCAAGTGTGTATGTATAGCAGTATCAGAATTGTTAACCTATACACCTGCAAGATCAACTAAAGTACAATGCAGACATACAGTTTTCTTATGTCTTTGATTTTACAAACTCCACTCATTCTCGAAGTTCAGGATAGCACCTTCTCTCCCACCTTCTTCAGCGAGATTATGTCATACATTTGTAACAGAGTTAGATTCTTCTCTCAATCTGCACTGTATCCTGCAATCTTCTGACCTCCTGATTGATTCCTTATAACCTGCATACATTTAGGTTTACTCTCTGTGCTATAAGGCCCTATGGGTTTTGATCAATTCATTGCGGCATGTCTCTACCCGTACAGTTTCATGCAAAATAGTTTCACAGCCCTAACGTGTGCTTCTCCTGTGTGCTTCTCCTATTCAATCCTCCTCCTTCCTGAGCCCCCGGCAATCGCTGATCTGTTTTCCATCTCTATAGTTTTTCCTTTACCAGAATGTCACATGAATGGACCCATAGAGTATATACCCTTTTCAGACTGCTCTTTTACTTAGCATAATGCAATTAAGATTCATCGCCCATTCCCCTTTAATCTCTGATTGATATTGCATTGTCTGGGTGTGCCACTGTTTGTTTATCCATTCACCCATTAAAGGACATCTTGCTTGCTTCCAGGTTTCAACAATTATGAACAAACCTGTGGTAAGCATTTGTGTACAGAGTTTTGAGTAACTGTAAGTTTTCAAATCAGTAGGGTAAATACCCAGGGGTGCAATTGCTGGATCATATAGTAAGAGTATGTTTAACTTTGTAGAAATCGTCAGACTGTCTTCCAAAGTTACTGTACCATTTTGCCCAGTTTGTCAGCTGTCCCTGTTAGTTTTGAGAATTTGTTTAAGGGAATTCAAGTTCAGGGGAATTGGTTAGTATGTAAACAGAAGCACTGGCTTGTTTAAGTGGGGCTCTGAATCTAGATCAGGGGAAAACAAAGTGACCAGAGAATGGAGTGGAACACAGGACCCCCTTTGGTCAGGGCAAAAAATAGAGTTTTAAATCCCTCCTTAAGGTATGTAAAGTCAAGAAAAATATAGGTAAAAAGGCAAAAATCTGTTACACGAAAAGACAATGTTGAAGAATGGAATTTTCCCCGTGTACAGGGACCAGTCATTCATGAACAAAGAACCAAGAAGTAGAAAGTCCATCCTCCATCTCTCATGAAATACTTCACAATTGCAATGCTCTCTCGATGCCAGCTACTCTCCTGTCGCTGGCTAACGATCCCGGGAGCTGTCCGGTCCTCAGCCTGTCTGGCTCTGCCAGTGGCCCACCGCTGCACTGTTGCTGAACAAGGGGGACCAGGACAAGGGACAGTGACATCACAGATGTGCAAATGGCATGACGCCAGTCATGCTGTGTGCACTGGGTCTGATTTTCCCTTATGCTTGATGAGTTCTCAAGAAGCTCCATCGTGAAAGCATGAGCTATTCTATTTCAGGCAAGTTCTTCCTGTTTTCCAGAAATCTCTGCCTTACTTGGCTCTCCTCCCTCCTTCTTCACATTCCAGGCACAGATCTGTTTACACAACTGTGCTTCATCTCTGAGGGAACATTATATGCCAGAAAGTGAGAGGAAGAGCAAACTTCTGCAGCTAGCCAGCCGCCCCTGCCTTTTCTCTTGCCTGCCCCTCTCTTCCCCACCCTCTTTCCTCTCCATCCTCCTTTCTTTCCTTACTGTTTTTGTCAATAAAATCTTTGGAAGTCTGGAATCAGCACTGGAATTACAGTCTGCAGCTTCCACTAAGATCACAGATCTCTGAGGAGACATCGTTGTCCCCTCTGCCAACCTAAAAAAATCTCCCCATTCTCTGGTGTACACCACATATCTATTTTATTATTTATTTATTTATTTATTTATTTATTTATTTATTTATTTTTAAGATTTTATTTATTTATTTGACAGAGAGAGAGAGATAGTGAGAGCAGGAACACAAGCAGGGGGAGTGGGAGAGGAAGAAGCAGGCTTCCCGCCAAGCAGGGAGCCCGATGCGGGGCTCGATCCCAGGGCCCTGGGATCATGACCTGAGCCGAAGGCAGACACTTAACGACTGAGCCACCCAGGCACCCCCATATATCTATTTTAGAAGCCCATGATATTTTTTCTGTTCCAAAGTGATCAATGCCAGTTTTTAAAATTTACCTAAAATGACATAGATGATTCTCAATATACCATGTTGTATGAAAGACGCCAGACACAAAAAACTACACAGTATGATTCTATTTTATATGTTCAAGAACAGGCAAAGCTAAATTATGGTGATGCAAGTCAGAATAATAGCTAAGTTGTGGGGGGACATTGACTGGAAAAAGCACAGAGGTAGGAAACAGTTCTTATCTCTTGATCAGAGTAATGGGGTGTGTGTGTTTATATGTAAAGGTCATTGTAAGGACTGAAGGTTTGTGTCCCTCCAAAATTCATAAAGCAAAATCCTAACTCCCAATGTAATGGGATGAGGAAGTATGGACATGATTAGGTTATGAGAATGGGGCCCTCCTGGAAGGAATTAGTGCCCTTATAAGAGGAGACACGAGAACTTGCTTCTTGCTCTCTACTTGCTGCCATGGGAAGACACAGCAAGAAGACGGCCGTCTATGAACCAGGAACTGGCTCTCACCAGACATCAAATCTGCTAGTGCCTTGATATTGGACTTCCCGGTCTCCAGAAGGGTGAGAAATAAGTGTGTGCTGTTTAAGCCACCCAGTCTATGGCATTTTTGTTACAGCAGCCCAAACTAAGATAGTCATTAAGCTCTATGCTTTATATTTTTGTACTTTATGTAAATTTTAGCTCAATAAAGTATGGAGGGAAATTTTCCCTAAAACAAATGGACTAAACTGTGAATGCTGAGTACAAAATATTATATCAACACTTCCAGAATCCTTCATTTAATAGAAGACCAGAGAGGTTAAGTGGCTTGCCTATAGACACACAACCAGTTAGGCTAGCCTCTGATCCAGAGACCAGAGAGCATGCCACCTATCAAACTATGGCTTGGAATAATTTTCCCTTAATAGGCAGTTTTCTTCATTTTCAAAAGGAAAATTTAAGGCATTTTGGTATAGAAGAGCCTGACCATATAACAACACCTGGGGCCCATCTACCCATGAGATCTGGGTTAGAGTGTGTTGAATCCCTAACTCAACAATCCATGGATGTCCACACCCTCCCCACGATTTCTGCAAGAAAAGCGGGTGGTGGGCAATGTGAGGATTTACTCCTCCTTCCTCATTTCATACACTGTAAGGTCCCACATCTTTGTTCTCCACAGATCCAGTCAAAAAAAGACAGCATCTACCTCACTTTCCAAACAGAGCATACAGTGGACGTCTGTCATTCATTTTGGTCCAGCCTTCCTATATCTGAGACTTCCCACACCTTTTGAAGGTCATTTGTTTTGCCAAACTCTGTAGCTGGGCCCAAGCAAGCGTCCCAGATGAACTCACACAAGACCCTGAATCTGAAGCTAAAGATGCTAGCTAAGGTGGTGACAGCTATCTACAGATTTCAGGGAGAGTAGTGGCAGGGTCCCAAGGCAGTGTCCTGTGGCTCATCTCAGAAGTGTTTGTGTCTGTGCCCAGATATGTCTGCAGTGTGATTTCCATGGAGACCATTCCGAGGGGTGATATGGGACATAACCCTTTACTATATGGCCTCCATCTAGTTCTCTGGCTCCCAGGGATTCTCTGAGAAAGGTAATATCCTTCCCTCAATTGATTTGTTTCTCACCTAGCCGAGAGGTGTTTCTGTTGCTTACATCTTGGAACCCTGCCGGATGCTGGTAATTTTGTGTATATAAACCCTGCTGAAGATTTGGAAGAGATGGAAGATTGCTTATATCATGTCAGCGTAGACAAGCAAATTTCAGTTGAACATGAGACATTCATGTTCTCAAATTCCTTGGGAAGCTCCACTGGGTACTGCTCACCAGTCAGTCACTCGCACCCAACCGTGAAGAAGTCCCAGGCTCACCAGATCTGACTGGCTTCTTTCACCAGGCCTTCCCTTTCAGAAGCAAAGCTAAATTTCTATCACTGCCTCAAGCAGGGCAACTGAGCTACCAGTCTCCTGCCCATACCTATGTCCTCCATGTCTTACCTTCTCCTAGTGGTTAATCAGGAAAGCTGCTTCTCTAAGAAGTCTAGACCCAGCTGGTGAGATAATAATTCCTTTATGATAGGAAATGGTTGACAAAGGTGTGAACAGAGATGAGGCCACCCACAATCCTCAATGCCCTCTTTCCTCTTGTGCAGCAAACTTGGAGGCCAAAGGAAGATGGTGGCTCAAGAAGATGGAAGGCACCTATATTCATGTCACTCCTGTAAGGAGAGCTGTGTCTGCTTATTTGTCTGCAACGTGAGCAAAAATACTTGTATTAAGCTACATAGATTTGGAAGTTGTTTATGACCAGATTAGCCTTCCTAGATAGTACACTAACCAAAGAAATGCCAGTAACGTCTAGTGATCCATGGAGGTTATACCTTGATCTATCAAAACACTGAACACATATTTTCTCATGTGAAAACATGAACGCTCTCCCGATGGCATGGGAATTCAGTGGAGCAGCCCTGAAAGTTACTTCTTCTACTGCTTTTTCCATTTCCTGTGACTTCTGCTCTTTGGAAAAGCTCTGTGTGATTTACAAGTTGATGTAATTTTTTAAGGTGTGCTGCAAACCCCCAGGTCTTCTGTCTTCAGCCTTCTCTCCCATTAGGGAGCTAGTACTTGGCTTTGGGGTGGCAGGCATTGGGAAGGAATTGGGGAGGTACTTTGAGGACTACAATAATCTTTCCTGTTTCAGAGACCACTCAGGTAACCTACGTGTGGCAAACTTGTCCTTGGCTATGAAAGCATCACAAAGTATAGAGTATTGAGATCAATTCCTAAACAAACCATTTTTGTGGAACTTGAGTTAAATGCATCCAGCTGCTCTTCCCTTCCAGTATGGGATCCCTTCCACAATATGGGCAACAGTGGGGAGTCAAGGCCTGGTTCTGTCATCTTCCAGCACACCCAAGGTGACCCATCCCGTTCCTGGATAACAATCATTTGGAAATATCTGTTTTTGCAAGTCCACCGTTCTTTAATTCATTGGCTTAGTTCTACTGCCTTAAAATATTACAGCCTAGTTTTTGGCTTACTTCACAACACACCTTGTGTACTAATCACACTTTTATATATTTTTCCAAACGTTATTCCCTGAATATCCTAATTTTATCACCTAGATGTTGAAATTTCATTTTTTCTTGTTTCATCCTATAAATCCTTGTAAGTTGCCTAAAATCTTTTTTGAAATAAGTTAGGTTAAAGGGAAGGAAGGCAGGAAGGGAGGGAGGGAGGAAGGGAGGAAAGAAGGAAGGAAGGAAGAGAGAGAAAGAAAGAAAGAGAAAAGAAAGGAAGAGAGAAAAGAAAAGAAAAGGAAAAGAAAATACCCCCGAAGATCATAGAATAAGTCAGAATGTTTTTCTTCATGTTAACACTGTCCAATAGGTGAAGGTAGCTGTCAAATATCCCTGTAGCTTCCTCTCCAGACTACGAAGAATGTCAATTTCTTCAGTTTTTCCCCAGATTAAATGGTTTCCAGCTTCCTCTCCCCTGCAGATGGACCTTCTCCAGGGGCTCTCAGATTGGCTAATGAACCCCATTAAAATTCCCTGTAGAAGTAAGCCTGTTGCTTTGGTGTGCCCTGACCAGCCCTGAGTGTGCCAGGATGGCCGGCATTTACTGTGCGCCTCACTTGTACTTCTGGTGGGCCTTCAAAGTAGGGCGAGTTACACCATTAAGCTACTGCTGCCATGACCTTGAGATGTTGAGGGAACTCATGCTCACAGCTCATTTCCTAGGTACACTTGAACATTTCCTCTATTATTTAAAAGTGATTTCTTTTTTTTTTTAAAGATTTTATTTATTTATTTGACAGGGAGAGAAACAGCGAGAGAGGGAACACAAGCAGGGGAGTGGGAAAGGAAGAAGACTTCCCCCTGAGCAGGGAGCCCGACACAGGGCTTGATCCCAGGACCCTGGGATCATGACCTGAGCCAAAGGCAGACGCTTAATGACTGAGCCACCCAGGCACCCCTAAAAGTGATTTCTTAAAAATGTATAACTTTATTACCCATTGTACAAACCTAAAAGATCTCACATCTTTATTATTATTTAAGGTTTCAAATAAGTGGTTTTCCATTTTTCAAATATAAAATTATAACATTGTATGTAAATGTATATGCATCCTTCCCCCCATGATTGAGATCTGCCCCCACAGGGTGTGGCCTCCTTTAAAAGTCACTGGAGTAATATCTTCATTATTAATCAAATATGGCACTATCTTACTTGATCACCACCTTTCTCATGGGGCTCTGAAGAATCTGACTTTGGTTCCAAAAAATACATTACTCCTCAAGGATAACCATTTGTTAATACTGGGAATTATCCAAATTAACCAAAATGTGAGGTGGGATCTAAAGCTAATTTCCTGAAAGGAGTTAACTAGAATAAATGCTTAGGAGACATTCTGAAGGAGACAATATTCACCAGCTTAAAAAAAAAAAAAAAGTCTACCACATTATTATTTTCTAGTCACATTTCTATTCAGGCCCAGAGATGAGGTCTGCTCCAGGGCAGAATTTTGCAGAGAAAAAAAGATGACATCTCTGTGAACAAGAAAATACTTCTCCCTTGGTGCCTGGGGGAACATATGCTCAGTATTTCTAATTTCAGAATTCAAAGCAGTGACTGGTGGTTTATCACAAAGTTAAAGGCCAGATTAAAAATGATTTAGATCTAATTTATAGCCAGAGGTGGTAGAGAAAGAGAAAGAGAGAGAGCGAACACAATTGAACAAGTAAGAAAGATCTTCCGCAGCCAGAGTGTCCTCCTCCCCCAACCCCACCCCACACCCCAAAAAGAAAAACAATAAAAGGAAACCAGACATCTAGAAATACAGCTCCAGGTAAGAAAACCTTAATGGAGCACTATTATGAATACTGTTTGAGCTCCATGAATCAACCTTCACCAAGGGACTCTCTTTCTACTCCACATGTTCAGTGAAGCCATATGCTATGTGCTCCTGGGGTTCCCGAACTTCACAGGCCCCAGGGCACTGCCAGAGCATCTGGGGCCTTAGAAGTGCACCTGCCACTTACTGACAGAACAGCCTAGTATGGGAAGTGAGACAAATGGCACCAGAGGGGAATCCTCCATGCTGTTCATGTTGACAAAGGGCAGGAGGGAACATATATCTATCTCTTCATATATTTTTACACTCTGCTTTGTACCTTGTAGAAGAATGTAGAAAGTCTTATTTATTCTGAGCCAGGAACACAGCCAAGTTGCAATTGTAGAAAGTAAAGAGTAATCCCATTTTCATTTACAATCATAATTATTTCTGTTTCCCACCTACTCTCCAATTTTTGATTCACTTCACTGGTTGTAAGGTGTTCGGTCCCAAGTGTGCACTCACAGATTTATAATTTGAATGATTTGAGTTGGCAAAAAGAATAACTTAGCTTCCAGGTGAGGAAACATGAGCTCTCTGCTTTGGGATCATTCTTCCCAGGGATGGACATAAAACCTGCTTGCTGCTGCTAGATACTGGTTCAGGCAAAAAGAGTCTCGGAGCCTTGATGATGGTGCCATTTTTCTTCCAAGGCCGGTTATAAAGAACTGCAGAATCTCAGGCCTCATCAGGAATGCTGATGAGCAGAAAACCTTCTTGGATCCGTAGAGAACATTGAAGCTTTCATCTGGACAAGTGTCCTGGATCCTCTGAGGTGGTCACAAGAAAGGAAGCAATAGTAGTTAGCTGATATAATATAGGAAACTATGGTAGGTAGGCAGAATAATGGCTTCTAAAGATGTCCACATCCTAACTCAGAACCTGTGAAAATATTAGGTTACCTGGCAAAGTGGTATTAAGGTTGCAGATGAAATTCAGGTTGCTAATCAGTTGACTGTGAGTGGGAGACATTATCCTGGATATGTGGTTGGGCCCCACGTAATCATAAGGGTCTTTATAAATGAAAGGGGGAGGCAGAAGAGAGAACCAGAGAGAGGCAGCATGAAAAGGACTCAGTCTGACCCTGATGCCCTGAAGATGGAGGAAGGGCCTATAAGGCAAGAAATGCAGGTGGCTTCTAGAAGCTTCTAAAGCAAAGAAACATATCCTCCTCTGGAAGGAACTTGGCCTTGCCAGCACCTGGATTTTAGCTCATGGAGACCCATTTGAGACATCTGACGTCCAGAACACTAAGATAATAAATTTGTATTGTTTTAATCTATAAAGTTAGTGGTAATTTGTTACAGCAGGGGCAGTAAACTCATACAAGAAATTTTTCCTGTTCTCTTTTCTGTGTCTACTCCATTCCCTGGCATACTCTTCTTTTATTGTCCCTCCAACCCGCAACCCTGAATTCCCTCCTCTTCCTACAAAACCAAAGCTTTTAGAAAACAACATAGAGTAGTATCTTCTTAAACTCAGGGGAGGTAACAGTCTTTTAAATAAAATACAGGAAGCATAAAGGAGCAAATTGGTATGTCCAATTACTCCAATTACATTACATCATGAACTTATGTTTATTTTTAAAAAGATACCTATATTAGTTTTCTCAGGCTGCCCTAACAAAGTACCACAGACAGGGCATCTTACACAACAGAAATTTATTTTCTCATAATTCTGCAGGCTAGAAGTCCAAGGTCAAGTTGTCAATGGAATCCATTTCTTCTGAGATCTCTCTCCTTCGCTTGTTGATGGTTCTCTTCTCGTTGTGTTTTCACATGGCCTTTTCTCTGAACATGCCTATATCCTAATCTCTTTTTCAGATTTTTTTCTTACTGAAGAGTAGTTGACACACAGCATTATATTAGTTTCAAGTGTACAACACAGTGATTTGATACACACATTACAAAGTGATCATCACAATAAAGCTAGCTACCATCTGCCACCATACAAAGTTGTTATATATTATTTTTTTGAAAGATTTTATTTATTTATTTGACAGAAAGAGACACAACGAGAGAGGGAACACAAGCAGAGGGGAGTGGGAGAAGGAGAAGCCGGCTTTCCGCCAAGCAGGGAGCCCCATGTGAGGCTCGATCTCAGGACCCTGGGATCATGACCTGAGCCGAGGGCGGACGCTTAATGACTGAGCTACCCAGGTGCCCCCAAAGTTGTTATATATTATTAACTATATTCCCTATGCTGTACATTGTATCCCTGGGTCTTATTTTTCATATTACAGCTGGAAGTTTGTACCTTTTAATCCCCTCCCCCCTACTTCAACCATCCCTCCCCGCAATGTGGCCACCACCAAATTCTCTTCTGTATCTGTGAGTCTGTTTCTGTTTTGTTTTGTTTATTCATTTGTTTTGTTTTTTAGATTCCAGTTACAAGTGAAATCACACAGCATTTGTCTTTCTCTGACTTATTTCATTAACATTGTATCACACTTCTTTATACATTCACCTACGATGAACACTCAGGTTGCTCCATTTCCTCTTCTTATAAGGACACCAGTCATACTGTATTAGCTTATGACCTGATTTTAACTTAATCACTTCTTTAACTTAATCACCATCTCCAAACACAGTCACATTCTAAGGTACTGAGCTTTAGGAATTGAAAATATAAATTTTGGGGGGTTACGATTCATCCCATAGCACAATACAAATACAGATGCAGGAAAACATTTAACAACTTTAATAACAGTTGAATGACAAGGGACTTTCATGTTCAGCCAGAGAATAGAAGGAGCCAGTAGGAAGTATAATGTCATGGCTATATGCATCAGCTCAGGGGACAGAGAGACCTGGATCCAAGGACTGGCTGTACTACCACTTACCACATGCAGATGAATAGTTTTTCAAAGGGAAAAACATAGACACAATTCAGCCCATAGTAACACCATTAGAGAGTAATAAGATCAGATACAGAATAGGAAAAGAACGTTTCAACATATATAACTGATAAAGGGCCCTATAGTGTTCTGATGCTATGGTACACCACGTGGATTCCCCAACCCCATCTCAGTCTCAGCACAGAAGAACTCATTCTCCTGGCTGCTGGAAATATCTACAGCTGACAGCCCCCAGCTGAGACGCTCAGGGACTCCTCCTTAATTGAAGAACACCACCTTACCTAAGATCATGCACTTTCCCAGTGGTAGCTTCATCCAATGATTGGTCCATGGATGGGTATAAAGACCCAGCCACCCCCTTGCCCCAACTCCTATCAACTCTGCAAGGCCATCCTGACCTCAGTGCTACCATGGGAGTGGCTGAAAATTTTGCTGTGACTACATCACAGCCCAACTTCTCCCTTTGCCTGATTCCACTTCCTCCATCTCCTACAGTTGCTAATGCTAAGGGCACTCACCCAGAAGTATCCCACAGGCACACTTCACTCTCAGACTCTATTTCCTCGGAAACACGCCTCCAACAAAATCGTACTCAGCATATAGGAAGAACCCCCACAAGTGAATAAGGAAAATGCAAATAATCCTATTAAAATGGGTAATTAGGCATTTCACTAAAGAGAATATTCAAATATTCAACAAACATGAAAAAATGTTCAAACTCATTGAGTAGCCAGGGAAATGTACACTTAAGCCACAATGAGATACCACAAGACACTTGCTATATAGGCAAAAGTTTTAGAGTGTAATAATACCAATGATTGATGAAGATGTGGACCAAAGGGAGGATAATGGAAACTATCACTTTGGAAAGCAGTCAAGTCGTGAACATGGTTCATAGTCATTGAACATGAGCAAACATAGAAACTCTGCTCTTGGGTCTATGCCTTAGGGAAGCTCAAGCACAGGGACACCAGGGTGCTTGTGTAAGAATGTAACTGCCCCAACGTGAAAGCAATCCAAACATTCGGCAAAAGTAGACTGGATCATGAACTACAGCTTATCCACATGGCAGTGTTTTTGCCACTATGAAAATGGCCACACGAGCCAACCTGACGAATTGCACAGTGTGAAAGAAAAGAAGACAAGAAGTACGTGCTGTGTGTTCCTTTATAAATTCAAAAGCAGGTGAAAACAAAATTATATTGCTTGGAAATACACACATAGTGATGAAACTCGACATGATAGTGGGGAACAATTAACCCCGAGGTCAGGAGGGGCCAAGGTGGTGTGTAAGGAGGAGACAGGGCTGCATGTAGGGTTTGGGGGCTGGCAATGTTCTATGTTATGATTGTCATGATGGTTGCATGTGTTCACATTACAATTTTTTATTAAACTGTACATTTATGGTTCATCTATTTTTTTTCTTTTTAAGATTTTATTTATTTATTTGAAAGAGAAAGAATGAGTGAGGGGAGGGGCAGAGGGAGAGGGAGAAGTAGACTCCCCACTGAGCAGGGAGCCTGATGTGGGGCTCGATCCCAGGACCCCAGGATCATGACCTGAGCTGAAGGCAGATACTTAACCGACTAGAGCCACCCAAGCGCTTCTCTTTTTTTCCTTTTTTAAAAAGATTTATTTTAGAGAGAGAGCACATGCAAGTGAGGGAGGGGCAGAGGCAGAGGGAGAATCTCAACCAGACTCCCCACTGAGCACAGAGTCGGAGCCTGTGATCATGACCCTGAGATCATGACCCGAGCCGACGTCAAGAATTGGAAGTTCGACCAACTGAGCCACCTGGGTGCCCCCATCTACTTTTCTAGATATGTATGTTTTAGAATTTTAAAAAGCAAAACAAAAAAAAACCAATTTCGCCATTTTAGTTTCCTGCAGCTGCTATAAAAATTACCACACTAGGTAGCTTAAACCAACAGAAAACTTTTCTCTCACAGTTCTGGAGACCAAACACTTGAAATCAAGGGGTCAGCAGGGCTGTGCTTGCTCTGGAGGCTCTGGTGGGGAGTCCTTCCTTGCCTTTTCCAGCTTTTGGTGGCTGCTGGCTGTCCTTGGCAGTTCCTTGGCTAATGGCTGCATCTTCTCTTGGCCTTCTTCTCTGCGTCTGTGTCTTCTGTTTCTTATACGGGCATTTGCCATCGGATTTCGGGCCCATCCAGATAATCCAGGATGATCTCTTTAGCTTAAGATCCTGAACTTAATTACAGCTTTAAGACTCCTTTCCTGGGGCCTCTGGTTGGCTCAGTTGGTTGAGCCTCCAACTCTTGATCTCAGCTGAGGTCTTGATCTCAGAGTCGTGAGTTCAAGCCCCACATCGAACTCACACGGAAAAAAAAAAAGCTCATATTGAAAAAAAAAAAAAAAAAGACTCCTATTCTAAATAGGGTCATACCCACAGGTTCCAGGAATTAGAATTACCCCCGACATTGTCTTTTAACATTGGTTGAATGCCACCCCTCCATGGCTGAGCTATCTCTCTCCCTCCTACTCCCCTTTGCATGTGCATCTTAGTATCTTCTGATCCATCGCTTTCTACCTGATATTGGTGTTTTGCCCCACTTATAAGCTCCGTGAGGGCAGGGGTCATACTCTGCTCACATTTTTAGTATCTAGTATCTAGTTTCTAGATAAAGATACTCAATGAATATCATTTTGAGCCATATTCTAGGCAGCATTCTCTCTGCAAACATACACTACCCCCACAACACACACGTTTGCAAAGTCATGGGAAATTTTATTAAAATATTAAAAGTCTGGGAGAACACCCACCAAACTGAAAACAGTGTTTACCTTGGGACGGAACTGGAATTAGGTTATGAATTTTGTCCTTATCTCTTATGTCTCTTACTACAGTCTGAAAAATATATTGTTCCTGTTACCAAAAAGGAGATCATTGTGTCAACATCATATGAGATGGGTCTGAACCGTTCTTCCAGCCCCACTGATGGGTTTGCAAACAACTGCCCAGCCTTTCCCAAAGGCCCTGCAGTAATCATGGTATGCATGGGCAAGCAACTAAACATGTGGGATTCAGGTCTAGGTTTGATTCCCAACCCTATAAGACTCCAGACCCTCTTTACATATAACAACTAATTTACAAAATATTCTGAAATGAAATTTATAGGGTATATGCTAGCTATAAATGTAATTATTAAAAAATCAACATAATTCAAAAAATTCATGAAAAGAAGAAATAAAGGGAAAATAGTTTATGATTTAAAAAAACATGTATTTTCATAGTAGATGTTTGTGCTTAACCACAGCAAAGAACATAATGAAGTAGTCAGATACTTGCGCCCAAATAAAGACACCCCCAAAGAAGGCAACTCCTGGTACAAGGTGATTCAGGTGTGTTGTGTTGGTGACTCAAACACTTCACACAGCATTACCAGCAGTGACAGAATTTTCCTGAAATCCTGATGTTGCTTGATAAAGTAAAATTATAAAATCTGGAATATACAGTATACATTAAAACCATCCAAAAAAAAACAAACCCCTTGTGTGTATATGTGAATCAAAGCTAGTTTCCAATTTTAGGTCATTAGAAATAGATTTTCATCTGCATGGTACCCAGTGACTGTCTGAAGGTTGTGCAAGATGCCAGGGCCTTCATCACTGTGCATGATAGTCAATGCTTCGTGAAGTAACTAACATCACAGGCCCTACCTACTAAATGCCAGTGGAATTCCCCAGCCACCACAGAAATAAAAACTTCCCCACAAGGGACCAGCCTTATCAGATACCAAAACATTGAATAAAGCCTCTATTATTAAAACAGAATGCTACACATGAATAGGTAGATCAAGAGAACAAGCAGAAAGTCCAGAAAGGGACCAAAGTACACTTGGAAACTCTCCATGTGATAAATGGTATCTACAATTACTGGAGAAAAGATAGACCATATTTATTTATTTTTTTAAAAGATTTATTAATTTTAGAAAGAGAGAGAGTGCATGCACGTGCAAGTGGGGGGAGGGGCAGAAGGAGAGACTCTCAAGCCGACTCCCTGCTGAGTGTGGAGTCTAATTCGGGGCTTGATCCCATGACCCATGAGATCACCACCTGAGCCAAAAACAAAAGTTGGACATCCAGGGGCGCCTGGGTGGCTCAGTCATTAAGCGTCTGCCTTCGGCTCAGGCCATGATCCCAGGGTCCTGGGATGGAGCTCCACATTGGGCTCCCTGCTCAGCAGGGAGTCTGCTTCTCCTTCTCCTTCTGCCCCTCCCCACCTCTTGTGCTCTCTCTCTCTGTCTCAAATAAATAAAATCTTAAAAAAAAAAAAGATTTGGACACCCAACTGACTGAGCCACCCAAGTACCCACTTGACAGACCATTTTTTTAAAAAAATTTTTTCCCAGTTTTATTGAGATATAATCGATATATACATTGTATATGTTTAAGGTGTACAACATAATGATTTGATATATGTATATATTGAGAAATGACTACCACAATAAGTTTAGTTAACATCTATCATCTTACAGCATTATAATTTTTTTTCTTGTGATGACAGCTTTTAAGATCTATTCTCTTAGTAACTTTTAAATATGCAATAGACAATTGTTAATAAGGGCCACCATGCTGTATGTTACATCCTCAGTATTTATTTATCTTATAACTGGAAATGTGTACCTTTTAACATCCTACACCCATTTCCTCCAACCCAAAACCTTGCCTGGTAACCACCAATCTCTTCTCTGTTTCTACAAGTTTGGGTTTTTTTAAATTCCATATGTAAGTGAGATAATACAGTATTTGTCTTTCTCTGCCTGACTTATTTCACTTAACATAATGCCTTCCAAGTCCATCCATGTTATCATCAATGGCAGGATTTCCTTCTTTAAGGCTGAATAATATTCCTCTGTGTGTGTGTGTGCGTGTGTGTGTGTGTGTGTGTGTGTGTGATATTTTCTTTATCCATTTATCTTTTGATGAAAATTTAGGTTGTTTCCATGTCTTGGCTATCGTAAATAATGCAGCAATGAATAAGGGTGCTGATGTCTCTTCAATATAGTGATTTTCTTTCCTTTGTATATATACAGAAAAGTGGAATTGCTGGATTATATGGTAGTTCTACACAAGTTAGGCCTTCGTAATACATTCTGTTAGGATAACTGGATAGCCATTTGGAAAAAAAGTTTTAATCCTTATTTCATACCTGAAAACAGGATAAATTCCAAATAAATCAAAGATCTAAATATTTAAAAAGTGAAATATAGAGAAATTTCTTTATAACCTGGTGATAAATTTGACTACATAAAAAAATACCACAAGCAAAGTAAAAAGACAAGAAATAAGGAAAGAATATTTGCAACATTCATTGCAAATAAAAGGTTAATCTCCATAATAAATAAAGAGCCCTCAGAAACAGAGAAGGAAAAAAAGAACAAACATCCAATAGAAATATTAGCAAAATCCATGAACAATCAGTTCATAGAAAAAGCATAGTGCTGGCTTCAGCAGCACATATACTAAAATTGGAATGAAAAAGGCATATAAATGACCTCTAAGCATATGAAAGAGGATCAACTTAAATCATAATAAGAGATACGCAAATTAATCCATCCTGAGTTACCATTTTTCATCTGACAGATCAACGAACATGCCAAAGTTCAACCCTCTGTTAGTGAGGCAGTGAGGCCACAACTCTGATAGATTCTGGACAGAGGACAAAATGGGACAATCACTAGGGAGGGGAATTTGGCAATGTCTAACAGAGCTCCACATGCATTTATTTTTTGACCGAACAATCCCACCCTTAGGAACTTATGCTGAGAATACACCTCTACCAACACAAAACAACATATTTACATGGTTGTTCATTATGCAATTATTTATAAGAGCAAAATATTGGTAATGACCTAAATGTCCTCCCTTAAAGAACTGATTGAATAAGGTAGGATACAAATGCATAAAGCAATGCTACCCAGCTGCAAAAAGTGAATGCCAAAGACTCTCATTTCATGTTTGAACGAATGTGAAATGTTTTCAAAAATTTATTAAGTGAAAAAAGCAAGATAGAACATGTAAATAACATGCTATATTTTGTGTATAAAAGAAGGGGAAATAAGCAAATAGTTATGTATTTGCTTATTGTATTTTTTAAAAGGATAACAGGAAGATTAAATCAGAACAAATAAAACTTGGTCTTAAATAAAATCAGAGTGTAATGGATGAGGATGGAAATGAGTATTACTTTTGAATTGTAAAAATGGTTTACATATTCAAAAATAATATTAAGTCAAAAAATTATCAAAAGCACTCTAAAGCTTGATAAACACAGATAAATGATTATACTATATATATATTGGTAACATAAGTACACAGAAAAAAAAGAAATAACTTACGTAATTTGAATGTAGTATTCCAAGCAAACACACTTAGTGAGATATTCTCAAGGGCAAAAGATCTGCAAAGAAATCTTGACTTAGCAGTTTTGTTGTTGGTGGTGGTTTTGACGTAACAACTCTGAAATATTTTGAGTATATCGTAGAATAGAGCAAATATAAGGTAAATACAGTGATGTCTCAGGATCTTCACATGGGGTAAGGGAGGCACAAACATGGAATGGAAGATAATGAGGAAGAACTCTGTGGTGTTGAACTGATTGGAATTGAAGGTATTAATATGCATTCATGATTTTAAAAAATATATTACTTATCTTTTTCCATTGAGAGGGCTTAGAAGCAATGATGTCCCAGTAGCAACGAGCACCCTTAGTACCCATATTATAGTTTCTAAGTATCATTCTGCATTGAAACAAGCATTCTGCATTGAATTAGTAAAATGGCTGATTGGGTCTCCAGTAGGAAAACTATGAGGTGAGCCTGGAAGCACTTGCAGACCAACAGTGACTAGCAAAATTTTCTTGGCTAATAAATGGTCCAGCTAGAAACTGAATTCAGCTCTCCAAAAGCCAAATCTAGCCATTCTTTGCACTTCACTGCACTACATTTTGCACCATGAAATTTGCACTCGGCTTTACAGAATCTATATTTTGGTGTCACTTTTTAATTTTACAATTTTGTCACAATCACCAAAGTTGCCTTTCTCATCTTATTTTCTTCTCCTTTAATATAAATAAGGCTTGTTAAAAGTCAATCACAAGCCTTCCAGAACATCCAGGCTGAGGGTATGAGCTGCTTCCATGTTGTCTATAGAACTGTGCTTTAAAACATTGCTCTGGGGGCCCCTGGGTGGCTCAGTCAGTAAAGCATCTGCCTACGGCTCAGGTCATGATCCCAGGATCCTGGGATCGAGCCCTGCATGGGGCTTCTTGCTCAGCCCTCTCCCACTCCCGCTGCTTGTGCTCTCTCTCTCTGTCAAATAAATAAAAATAAAATCTTTAAAATAAATAAATAAATAAATAAATAAAACATTGCTCTGAATGTCCAGACCCAGATGAAGGGTCAGGAGCTGACTTTGGGAAGCGCATCCTTCTGCAACATGTCCTTTGGGTTGAATACGAGTATTCTTCCTCCACTTAATTTACCCTGGTTCGGGCGCCTGGGTGGCTCAGTCGTTAAGCGTCTGCCTTCGGCTCAGGTCATGATCCCAGGATCCTGGGATCGAGTCCCACATCGGGCTCCCTGCTCAGCGGGAAGCCTGCTTCTCCCCCTCCCACTCCCCCTGCTTGTGTTCCTGCTCTCGCTGTCTCTCTCTCTGTCAAATAAATAAAGAAAATCTAAAAAAAAAAAAAAATTTACCCTGGTTCTTTTCCTGAGGAAGGAGCAAATAAGGGAAGAGCTCAGATAGAAAAAGAAGCAAAAGTAGAAGGAACAGAAGAAAATACACTTTTTTCCCCAAAGAATATTGAACCTTTTATAGAAAAGCTCTTGGCAGCACAAATTAAAGCGTATTCCTGAATCAAGCTGGAGGCACTCCTTTCTATGCATCACGTGCACCGAATCCAGAAGTGTTTACTCCCCTTTTCCCTGCTGGCCCCAGGAGGCTCCCCTCATCTGTAAAAGAAACAGTCGTTGGGAGGGTCCTTTCCTCAGACCGGTTCCTGCACGGGGCATCAAGATTTGTTATCACCACACCATTAGTTTCCACACACATCTGCCTGAGGATTTCTTCCTGCCTCTGTGGCACATTCATCTCCATCTAATTCACATTTTATTGCCCTTGTCTTGATGCGAGCAAGCATTATCAGGTACCGTAAACATTTGGGAGCTGTGTTAGGCTGCCAGTAGTCCCCCGCCCCCCTCCCTGTGGTTCGAGACCGGCTTACAGCTTTAATTTCCAGTCAGCTGTATTTCAGGGCCCTAAATGGCCCAGTTGAAACGGCTCAGTCACTTCCAAAACGCCAGTAGCTCCTAATTCACCGAGGGGAGTACAAACAATGCAGCTTTACTTGGAAGTGAAGTGAGGCCGCTTTCTCTTTGTTTCTTGAACAACCACATCTGCCCTAAGGAGGGCTGTTCCCATTTCCCAGAGGGCCTGGCAGGAGCCCCGAAAGGCAATTTCCCATCCGTGTGGAGGCCCAGAGCACCCTCTGCTGAGGTTGTGCCCTGCCCAGGGAGGCCCTATATCCTCCAGCCAGGGCTTCTCAAACGTGACAAGCGCCCAGACCACTCTAAAGGGGAGAAAATGATCCACAGTTGTGGTTACAACTCAGAGGATCTTATTTGAATGGCACTGCACAAAAAAAACTAGAATTTCGTTCCATGCAAATGTCCTTTAATTGCAAATTAGCACTGCAGAGAGGTCTGTCTGCACAACTGGTCTAATTTAGAACACGCCTTCAGCCCTGGCACTGTTGGGGAAGGGAGCTCAGCCTTATTTCTGGAATTTTCCGCAGGGAGCTATAAAAGGATCCACACTCACACCTTCTCATTGCACCCCGCAGCTCCGCTTGTGGGCCGTAACAATAGCTCACCAAACTCCGGTGGTCTGGGCCTGTCTTTGATCTTACAACCATCCTTGAGCCTGGCAGGACTCCCCCTGGGTTTTTCGGGAGAGGTGACAGAGGTCACAGCTCGGCCAGGGTCACAAAAGTAATAACTATGAGGTTGGGCCATATCCACGGCTGTGTTGGCAGATCAAAGACTCCAACATCAGCAATAGCCCATGGTTTCACCTACTGGAAGCTGGAAGCTGGCCCAGAACCTAGAATTTCTGACTCCATGTTGAATGTTTTTCCGCCATGTGAAATACTTCTGAAACAAAGTTTGGCTTGTTAAATAAATGGTGGTTATCTCTGTAATAAATTACTGTGTCCTCCTTAAAGTCAGGTTTTAGAAGAACGTGGGAAATAAGATTCTTTCCTCTTTTTTTTTAAAAAAGAAAAAATACAAAATTAGTATCACCGAGTTTTTACTTCTTAGATTTTTTTAATGTGTATCTCTTTTTAAAAAAAGATTTATTTATCTGAGAGAGAGAGAGAGCACAACCAGGGGCAGAGGGAGAAGCAGACTCCCTGCTAAGCAGGGAGCCGCATGCAGGGCTCGATCCCAGGACCCCAGAATCATGACTTGAGCCCAAGGCAGACGCTTAACTGACTGAGCCACCCAGGCGCCCCTAATTTGTATCTCCTTTATCAAATATAAATATTCTGAGACAAGTCAAGCTTATTTGTTTTCTCCACCTTTTCTCTCTCTCCTCCTAAAGGCAAGTCAGTTTATTCATTATATGATCGATCTATCCTTCCATGTTATCAGAATAAATATTTACATCCCCCTTTCTTAGGTAAATGGCAGCGTATCATATTTGCTCTCCTCTACTTGCTTTGTTCACTTAATAATACATCTTGAAGGTCGCGCAGGATGTACGCAGTGCTAATTTGTTCCTCATTCTTCTGGAAGCTGTGTGGTACCCCACCAGTCCCCAAATGGGTCCACCACAAAGAAAGCTGCTGTGAGACTACCACACATGTCTTCTCGTGTTTTGTTGCATTTTGTTGCCAGTGTATTTTCAGAAGAGGCTCCCGGAAGTAACATTTCTGGCTCAAAAGGCAAACGCATAGGGAATTTCATGAGATATTGCTAATCAGATTTCATCTTCATAAGCCATACATGACAGTGTGCTTCTCCGCAGCCCTGCCCTCAGAGTATAGAACTTACCTTTGGGATCTGGCTAATATGATTAAGTGAGGCTTGGTGACCCTGTAGGTTTTATTGGTTTCCCTTTTCCAGCCCCCTCCGTGTTTAGAAGCCCCTTATATACTAGAGATGACTCTTTGTCTGATGTTGTGTGTGTTGTCTCCACTTGTCATTTGTCTTTTTGATTTGCCTGGAGTGGTCCTGGTCAGGGAAAGATGTTTCTTTAAAAAAAAAATGTATAGTATAAATATGTCCCAATTTTACTATATAAACTTCTGGATTTTAAGTCAGAGTAGGAAAGATTTGTCCTCTCCCAGGTTATACAGGACAAATTAACTTCAAAGGGAGGGAGATGCAAGACACAAGGAGTACCAGGGCCAGAGAGTCGGAAGGAGGAAGTGTTGACTGCCGGGAAATGAAGTGAGCTCACAGGTGTGGTCAAGGAATGGGACGTCCAACCGGAAGTGGGAATTGGGGGTGAGCCAGGGCGGGTGGCCAAGAGAGTCCCGTGGGAGTCCTGGAGGCACCAGGTGAAGCTGAGGACCACCTCCCAGGAAAGCACACACATCATCCATATGGAGCCGCAAATGGCGCCAGACCATGTGAGACCCATGCCAGGCTGCCCCCCCCCCCATCCAGGAAGTGAAAGAACAAAGGCCAACCCCCACCCTGGAGACACAGGTCACCTTTGTGCTGGAGGAATAGTGTTTTGAATCAGATCTACGACTGAAGAGTTATCTTGAAACTGAACTAAATTTTTATAATGGGAAGTGATCCCCAAATGATAAAATGTTCTCAAGGCCTCATTAATGGAGGTATGACCCAGCTGGAGAAGGGGGTTCAATGTCATACATAATTAGGGGTAGTGACTGGAAAATTCAGGACCATTTTATGTTTGTGTTCTGGTTACACATACTTTACCTTATTTAACCCAGAAAACAAGGTAGATATTGCCGTGGAAATTGTATAGGGAAGGAAACTGAGGCTCAGGGAGGTTAGGTTGCTTTCCCGAGCTCCCCCTGCTAGTAAAGGTGTAACTAAAATTACTAAGCAGCTGTTGTGGGATGCAATGTTAATTTCACTCCACCGGGTCTGCCCAAGGTAGGGCATGCAGGAAAATTTCACCTCCAGTGGTCCTTTTCTGGATAAATATTATCAAATTTAAAAACTCTACAACCCCAAATGGATTCTAGAAAAAGGGATCACATATATTCATCAGAAACTCCTCCAAAATATAGAACAGGCTTTCACTGGAGATTTGAAAAATCAAAGTGAAATATTTTTTTCTGTTTTTAAAGAATAAAAAGAATGTAAAAAATCATTCCCTTATGGCTCCACAATACAAAACTTGAAGTTAGAAATATCTGCCTGAGTTAATTCATTTGGAAAAATCGATTGTTAATACCTAAGGCAAACGTGATACAGGCAGGTACATATCGTCACATCTGGAAACATAATTGGATTAATCTCTGAAATTCTGGCCATCAGAAATAATTCCCAGTGCGAAAACGATTGCAGTCAGAGCTATAGAATGAATGCCCTAAAACCAAAGAGCTTGTCTTCACTGATCCAAAAAGTCATCACCTGAGAGGGGAAGGAAAACACACTTACATAAATTTATGTATGTAATTCGACTCAGTTTCCTTAAAATGCTTCACACCCTGGCAGAGGTTCAGTTAATATCCCCAATATCTGAGTCAACGAGTGTCTTTGGGGTGCCTTTTGGTGCCAAGGGTTGTGCTAAGTACTGCAGAGTAGCCGAAAGAGACAATTATGCAATAAATTACATTAAGAGCCTTTGAAGCGAACTGCGGTATAGTTGACAAGGGATGAAACCCTTATGTGTGAAATAGGGAAGAGTCACCACAGCGAGGGGACATATGCTGGGGCGAGGGGGGTGGAATGGTCAGGAACTCAGAACAGAGAACAGTCAGTGAGGAAATAGTTGGGGAGGACACTGTGGAGAAGTGGGACTTGCAACATCTGGAAGATGCGTAGTCATCTCTCTGATATCTGCTGTTTTTTCCACAGTATTCAAGTTCTAGCTGGCCACTTGGTCACACAGCTAAAGGTGACATTTCCCAGCCTGCCTTGCAGCTGAATGTAGCCATGTAACTAAGTTCTGGGAAATAGGAGGTAAACAGAAGGGATGTGCCTTTAAAATAAGAGGAGAGGAGCGCCTGGGTGGCTCAGTCGGTTAAGTGTTGGATTCTTGGTCTCAGCTCAGGTCTTGATCTCAGGATTATGAGGTCAAGCCCCGTGTTGGGTTCCACACTGGATGTGGAGTCTACTTAAAAAAACAGTAAGAAGAGTCTTCCCTTCTTCCTTTCTCCTTACTGCTAGCTCAGATATGCACATGATGGCAAGAGCTGAAGAAACCACCTTCGACTCAGAGGTAAGAGCTGTATTTTGAAGATGACAGAGCCACCCAACAAACTCTGGACCAGCTCCCTCCTGACAAATATGTGAATGAGAAATAAACTTTAAACTTGTTTAAGACACTATATCAGCATGTTTTGGGACGTCACTTTATTTTGGGATATAGCCACCTGGACTATCCTAATTAATACGTGTGCTTGTACAAGAGATTCATTAATAACAAAAGGACCTTGCTTTAGGTCAGAGTCTAGTAGAGGTTGTAGAATTGTGAGCAAATAATCACAAGAAAATGGAAATATGCTACACTAGAGCCTTTATGTGTCTGCACTGACCCGTTGCAGGCTTGTGTTACGTTCGCTACTCAAGAAACTCAGATAGACACCGAGGCTCCACGTAGCCCAGTCTCATTTCAGCATTATATTCAGTATATTATATTGAACTATATTAAAACTAATTTCAGGTTTTCCTTGCTTCCTTCACAAAATATTAAAAGAGTTTCAATTTATTTTGCACAACAGCAATTTTATTCATTTCCCTTCTTCTACAGTTCTTCTCCGTCCTACGACCATTTCACTCCACCGGGCCTGCCCAAGGTAGGGCATGCAGGAAAATTTCACCTCCAATGGTCCTTTTCTGGATAATTATTATCCAATTATATCTCTTACTCCTTAAGCTTTTAACTCTAATTTTCTAACCCCTAGCTTTCTTGGAAACCATGCCTGAGTGGCCTCTTATCTCTCCTCCTCCTTCCACTCCATGTCATTCTGCCCGTGGTGGGTACTGACAGTTGCTCGAGTCCTACTGGATCAGGCAGCTTCAGGATGGTAAGAAGATCTGAAAGAGTCATGGGATAGTTTCTTATAGGCAACATTCTCTGCTTTTTAGCACTCATTTTTATGAGTATCTATAGATGGTTTTGTAGAGGAGATTCCTTCTTTTAAGTTATTTGCAACCTACAGGGAAGTCACCATGTATGGAAGCGTTTGACAATTGAGTTTACTGTTAGGACTTCAGTGGTCTAAGCCACAAGCTCTTTGCAGATGGTTTTGGCCTAAATGGCCCGCTGTACTTCAGTCTGCCCCACTTGATGGGTCATCACTGTTGCACACTCCTGTCAACCAATCGCCCAATCGTCAAAGTGACTATCAAGTAAATTTAACACTCTGGGTGGCCAAAATCAAACATTATCTCTTTAGTCACATTGAAAAATGGCCTGTCTAGATTACTTCTTATACTAAGACTATTGGTTTCCTTTACTTAAAATATAATACTGCAATACAAAGGCATTCATGATAATATAGTGAAATGAAAGAGCTGATTGCCATTTTGTTCTTTAATTCTTGTAAAACTAACCACACACACACACACAAACACACACCCCAATACACTGAAGAAAAAAAAGACTGGAACAAAAATAGTTGTTTTCTCCTGATGATAGGATTCTAGATGATTTTTTATTGCCTTCTCTTGGCTTATATACATTGTCTAATTTTTGTACAACGAATTTTTTTCCTAACAGTATTATTCCATGACGTTATCCAACCTTTTGTTCAATTTTGCTTTGAAAGAGGAGGAGAATTTAGGTCCAACAGATGGATCTCTTTGGGGGTTCAGTAAACTTTGTAGTGGACATCAGGGGAAGGGAGAAGATACTCTGAGAACTGGTAAGTAAGGATTTAGGGGACCTGTACTAATACATAAGTTGGCTCAGGGCCTAAAATGAAAACATTCACCATTGCTTTGTGGGTTCTTTTTCTGGGTATATAGTCATTTTCTCATATGAAGTTAAGTCTTTACAAGGAAAAATTGCATTAAGATAATCATGAAGATTTCAAGTGATCATCTGTGTGGGCTGTTTATTTTCTCACCTGAAGTGATAATTGACTCTTTGTGACATCATAATTGCTTGCTGGAGACCTGATTATCATGTCACCAAGAGAGGATTAAGCCTTCAGGTAAGGAGGAAGCTGCAGGAACAGATGAGCCCCCAGGAAACCAGGATTCAATTTTCATGCAAATGTCAAAGTTAATAAAGGCAAAGCAGGAAAGGTTGACAATTTCACTTTCCTAGTGTATCTGTTATCCTCACAAAATGGGTTCACAATATTTTTTATGAAATGCAAGCTGGCTTTTAATTTCCTCCAACCTAAAACCAACATGCTTTCCAATTATCAATTCAGTGATAGGACATACATGCACCATATTTTCTTTTCTGATGCAGGGGAGTAGAGGTGAGGGTAGATGAAGGCCAAACTAGTGCTGAATCAGGGTTGGGGGGGAGGCAGATGGTGGGAAGCACGTTTGAGAAAGCCATGAATCCTTAAGGCTAATATTCAGTGTTTAAAGATAAAATATAACCAGCTACACTTAATTCAGCTGCTGTTTTTTTCTAGATATAAAGAGAACTTTATTTTCCTGCTGAAAGCAATTTTACCAATTTTGTTTATTCTTTTTCTCTTATGAAGTGCACCATCCATTTCCTTCCTCCTTAGTGTTTGTATATTGTTAAAATCATTGCATATAAAACCTCAAATAGTGAGAAGGCTCAGGGTTCAGGCTGTGGATTCTAGTTAACAAAATATGCTGCTTAATTGAAGATTAACATGGGAAGACTCTTGTTTTCACCCTGATTGTTGAAAATAGTTTTACTAATGAAGTTTCTGGATACATCAGCTCTAGTTAATTGACATTTTAGTGTGTCTGTCCTTTAGATTAGGTCTAAGACATTGTTTTCCACTTAAAAGGCCAGACCTTAACAACTGCAGGAAAAGCGTGTGGATTGTAAATATTACCTCACGGGGAAGGAGTGGGTCAAATGACACCAGGGTTTGCCAGTCATTCATTTTTGAGAGTGTAGGTTTCCTGTTAATAGCAATTTCCTCCCCCCCAATCCTTAGAGCTGTTTCAGAAGTTAATTTCCCCGTTGCCCTTTCTATATCCCTAAGTCAGACCGGACTAGGTTCATGATGTAGTAACGAACAACTCTAAATCTCAATGGCTTAGCACTTAAGAGCTATTTCTTGCCTACTTGAAGTCCTTTACTGTCCAAGGACAGCTGTTGTCTAGGAGAGATAAAGGCATCACGACTGTTAAACGTGTAGCTCGGTCATCTTCACCGAGCCCCACCCTCACCCCCAAAGGGGAGGTAGGAGATGAACAAGTAGCACTCAGGCATCTCGCTGCTGTGGCTGGGAATCCAGCTACTCATCACTTTTGTGCATAAACCTTTGGCCAGATCTAGACACATAGCCCCTCCCAACTACAAGGGACTGGGGATAGTTTTATGTGTTCCCATCAAGGAAGGATATAGAAACTGATGTGGGGACCACATAGCACTATCTCTTCTACATCGGTCTCTTTAAACCCTGTGAGAAGTAAAGTAAATGCCTTTTTAGGAGAGGATCGGGGATCTAGAGAACGGGAGGTGCAGGTGTGGTCTTCAGATAACCTGTGTGGTGGCATATAGATCCCAGATCTATGAAACCAGAATCTCTGAGAGAGGAACGCAGTAATCTGTATTTTTGACAGGCTCTACAGGGGGTACCTGGGTGGCTCAGCTGGTTAAGCGTCTGCCTTCGGCTCAGGTCATGCTCTCAGGGTCCTGGATCTAACCCACGTCCACGTTGGGCTCCTTGCTCAGTGGGGAGCCTGCTTCTCCCTCTGCCTCTGCCCCTCCCCCCACTCGGGTTTTTTTCTCTCTCTCCCTCTCTCAAATAAATAAATAAAATCTTTGGAAAAAAAAAAAAGCCTCTGCAGGTAAGTCTTCTGCACATTACACTTTAAAAAACACTACACACATATATATTCAAAGTGTCCCTAAAAAAAAAAAAAAGAGGAGTTTCCACTGCCAAAGAGGTTTAAAAACACTGACTTCTGTATTGTCCACTTGGTTATTCACAAAACACTGTGATATGTAAAAGACCTTGACCAAGAACCCTTGGAAGGACTTCCAGCTCTGGTGGCATGAAGATATTGGCAATTCCTCTCTGGAAAAACACATATAAAACTAAAAGAATTGTCTGAAACAACAATCTCAGGGGACTGAAATTCAAACAAAAGCAGACAACAAATTTAGAAACAGTCTTGAAATCAGAGAGAGAGACAAACCATGAGAGACTCTTGACTCCGGGAAACAAACTGAGGGTTGCGGAAAGGGAGATGGGTGGGGGGATGGGGTAACTGGGGGATGGGCATTAAGGAGGGCACTGGGTGTTATACACAGCTAATGAGTCACTGAACATTACATCAAAAACTAATGATGTACTATATGTTTGATAATTGAATTTAAATTAAAAAAAAAAGGAAGAAACATTCTTGAAAAAGTGCTCGAGTTTTGAATAAGAGTCTGTGGCTTTGTTGACTGGGGCAGTTTCTATACTCCGTCACCTGCAGCTCGGTTGGCAAGGATGGTAGATGGACCAGTGTAAGACTGGCAGCAAAAACAGCAGCTTTGTTGTCAGACTGTTCACCCTTGGGGTGGGGGGCTGGGGTGAAAATCCCCTATGATTTTGTTGGCAAAAAAAGTGGTGAACTCAATTGGGAATGAAGAAAGTGACAAAGACTCTCCTTGACCAACATTAGTCAACCTCCTCTAAGCTCTTTTCTCAACTAGGCTTCACACTTGGGTGTTGTCCTCAAGCCTGCATAGCCCAATTTTAGCAAAAGTCCTGCTAAGTCAGTATAGTGAGACTCCCCCACTCTCAATATCTGATCAAATTCCTCATCCCCTACCATCCTCCAGGGGATATCTGATCACTCTGGACTGCCTTCAGAAAGAATTCTGTTAGGTCAATTTAGCAAGAACTGCCCCCTACCCCTGGTATCTCCTCAGTAATTTTCCATTCACTGATCTACATCACCTGCTCCTTTGCTCTAAATCTCCAATTGTCCTTGCTGTATTTGAAATTGAATCCAATCTTATACAGAGGTTTCATTTCCCCTATTGTAATAGTTCCTGAATAAAATCTATTTGTACTACTTTGACTACTGTCCATGTCTGGTTTCTTTCACAAAGAGAAACCTGCAGCTTCAATAGCATGAGACTGAGGACACCATTAGGTCAAGCAATAGGCCAACTAGAAGTTTAACAAGATAATTCTAGAAATGAGAGAACCATAAAAGGGCTAAGATAAGCCCTTTACATATCTCTGGGTGACTAGGAAACTATTCACCTTGGGGAAGACCCATAGACCTGACAGAAAGTGAAAGTCCAGAGAGACCTGAGATAGAGCTGCCACATGCAGTGCATGCTCCAACCCACACGCTGGTCCGTCAGCAGAGGCTGTAAGCCTTACAGACTCGAGGTGTCTGAGCACTGCCTAAAGCGCTGGTTAACCAGAGAGCTATAAGGACACAGGGGAAGCACTTAGGAAGGCAGGCAAAAAAATATAAGAACAAAAAACTTAGTAGAAACAACTACCATGTACCACGGGGGAGACAGATCCCAGGGTTTAAGTCTAGGCAATGATGAACAATAACAACCCCAAGAAAATAGAATTTCTACACTATATTATCTAAATGTTCAGTTTCAGTTTAAAACTTTACTAGACTGAAAAAAAAATAGGAAACTATGACTCATACTCAGAAAAAAGGCAATATAAAGTGACTCTGAATGGGCCCAGATTTTGGATTTAGCAGACAAAGATTTCAAAGCACTTATTATAAATACATTTAAAGAATTTAAAGGGGCGCCTGGGTGGCTCAGTTGTTAAGCGTCTGCCTTCGGCTCAGGTCATGATCTCAGAGTCCTAGGATCGAGTCCCACATCGGGCTCCCTGCTCCGCGGGAAGCCTGCTTCTCCCTCTCCCACCCCTCCTGCTTATATTCCCGTTCTCACTGTGTCTTTCTCTGTCAAATAAATAAAATCTTAAAAAAAAAAAAGAATTTAAAGGAAAACACCACAATGACAACAGAAATTATAAAAAAAAAAAAAGAAAAGTTAATTAAAAAGCTGGAAAAAATAAAATGAAAATAATCACTGGATGGGCTCAATAGCAGATTTCAGATGGCAGAAAGGTGAGTGAATGCAGACTGATCAATGGAACAGAGAGAAAGAAAGATTGAAGACAAATGAACCTCAGCAATCTGTAAGTCAAAATCAAGCATACTAGGAGAGAAGAGAGAAAAAATTTTTTGAAAAAATAATTGCTGAAATCTTCACAAATTAAATTAAAAACATTAATCTGGAGATTCAAGATGCTAAACAACCCTCAGGTAAGAAAAACACAAAGAAATTCCTACCTAGACTCAGTCATTCAGTTGTAAGCAAGAGAAAATGAGAAATTTTGAAAGCAGCACAAGAAAACAACTGCTCACAAATAGTGCTCCATCAAAAAGATTAATGTCTGCTCAACAGAAACAATGCAGGCCAGAAGTCTTGGAATTGTATATCCGGAGTGCTAAAAGTCACCTGCCAACCAAGAATTCTATATGCAGCGCAATTCTTCCTCAAAAATGAAGGTGAGGGGCACCTGGGTGGCTTAGTCGGTTAAGCGTCTGCCTTCGGCTCAGGTCACTCTCTCCAGGTCCTGGGATTGAGCCCTGAGTGGGGCTCCCTGCTCAGCAGGGAGTCTGCTTCTCCCTCTGCCTCTCCCCCCGCTCATGCTCACACCCCCGCCCCCCAAATAAATACATTTTTTAAAATCTTAAAAAAAATGAAGGTGAAATTAAGACATTCCCAAATAAACAAAAACAGAGATGATCTATAAGAAAAAAAAATAAATTCTTTGAGATGAAAGGAAATGGATCCATTGGGATGCATAGAAAACATCAAAAATGGTAAGTATGTAGGCAAATGTAGACTTTATTTCTTAATTTCTTTAATAAATGTATGGTTTCTTAAAGCAATAATTCTAACATTGTATTGTTGAGTTTATAACCTACATAAATGCAATATATATTATAATAATAGCAAAAAAGGGGGGTAGGAGAAGAAATGGAGTTACACTGGAGAAAACTTGTAATATATTACTGGAATTAATCAGTGATAACCCAAAGAAGATTGTGATACATTGAAGATGCATATTGCAGTTCCAAGAGCAACCACTAAAAATAAATAAATAATAACCAAAAATATAGCTGAAAATAAAATAAATAAAATGGTACGTCTACAAATATTTGTGTAACACAACAGAAGACTGTCAAAGATATAACAGATGCTTTGTAATATCTTTGCAACTTTTCTGTAAATCTACTACTATTTTAACATAAAATTTTATTTATTTATTAAGCAGAGGAGCAAAACTAACATGAGATATATAGAAAGTAAGGGACAATATGGTACGTGTAAATCCAATTTCATCATTAAAACATTAAATGTGCAGACTGAACCCTCTAATCAAAAGACAGATTATCAGGATGGATAGAGAAAGGAAGACTAGGGGCACCTGGGTGGCTCAGTTGGTTAAGTATCTGCCTTCGGCTCAGATCATGATCCCAGGGTCCTGGGATCGAGCCCCATGTTGGGCTCCCTGCTCAGTGGAGAGTCTGCTTCTCCCTCTCCCTCTGCCCTTTCCCCCCGCTCCCCACTCCCTGCTCATGCTCTCTCTCACTCTGCTCTCTCTCTCAAATAAGTAAAAAAAAAAAAATCTTTAAAAATAGAAAAAGAAAAGGAAGGCTCAATGATATGCTGTCTTCAAAAGATATATTTTATATTTATATACACAAATAGATTGAAATCAAAAGATGGAAAAGGTGTACCATGGAAACAATAACAATAGAACTGGAGAGGCTATTTAATATCAGACAAAATTTAACTTAAGAAAAGTAATATTACTAGAGACAAAGAGGAGCATTTTCCTAATGATAAAAGAGTCAATACATCAAGAAGAAATAATGACAAATATATATGTAACTAACAACAGAATCTGAAATTATATAAAACAAAATCTAAATGAATTGAAATAAGAAACCAATTCAACATTTATGGTTGAAAATGCCATTACGCCTCTCTCAGCAATTAATAGAACACTTAAACAGAAAAATCAGTAAGGATATAGAAAACTTGACAACACTGTATCCCAAACTGATCTAACATGTATATAGTTCCACTGAACAACAGAAGGATACATATTCCTCTTAAATGCACATGGAACATTTTACAGGACAGACTATATGTTAAACTGTAAAGAAGTCTCAAGGAACTTAAAAGGACTGAAATCATACAAAGTATGTTCTCCAATTAAAAGAAAATTAAATTAGAAATCAATAACTGAAAGAACTCTCACCAAACCAGCAATAGAAGGGAACCTTCTTAACATAATCCCCAAATATTTAGAAATGCAACAATATACTTTTAAATAATCCATGGGCCAGAAGTAAATTACTAGGGATATTAGACAATTTCTTGAATTGAATGAAAATGAAAACACAACGTATCAACTTTTATTGGATAAAGCTTTAGATGTACGTGCTTATATTCAGAAAGAAGTAAAGTCTAAAATCAATAAGCTAATCTTTGAACTCAAGAAGAAGAAAAAGAAAAGAAAATCAATCTTAAGTATAATGGAGGAAATAAATAACAAAGCAGAAATCAATGAAATAGAAAACAGAAAAAGAATAGAAAAAAAAAAATCAATGGTCCTAAAAGCCAGTTCTTTGAAAAGATCAACAAATTTGACCAGCCTGAAGTTGGAAGACTTTTTCAGTAAAGGGCCAGATAGTAAATATTGTAAGCTTTGCAGACCATGTATGGTCTCTGTTGCATATTCTTTGTTGTTGTTGTTGTTGTACAACCCTTTAAAAACAGAAAAACCATTCATAATTCCTGAGCAATATAAAAACAGGCTACAGGCCAGATTTGGCCCATGTGCCATAGTTTGCTAACCCCTGAGCTAAACTGAGCAGGAAAAAAGAGAGGAGACACAAATTGACAAAATCAAGAACGATAGAGGAGATATCACTACAGACTCTACAATAATTATAAGAAATATAAGACATGATTATGAACAATATTATGAAACATATTAGACAACCTTGATGAAAAGGAAAAATTCCTAGAAAGACACAAAACACAAGAACTGACTAAAACAAAAAAATTTAAGTGAATAGAGTTCTATCAAGTAAAATGAGTTGAATTAGTAATTAAAAATCTTCCCACAAAGAAAACCCAGACCCAGACACCTTCACTGATGAATTATATCAAACATTCAAGAAGGAAATAATACCAATCCTACACAAACTCTTTCAAAAATAGAGGAGGAGGGAACATTACCCAACTCATTTTATAATGCTAGCATTACTTGGTGTTAAAGCCAGACAATGACGTGATAAACCACAGATCCTATTCCTTACAGATAAAGATACAAAATTCTTTCAAAATCTTAGCAAACTGAATCCAGAAACATATGAAAAAAATTATATGCTATGACCAAGTGGTGTTCATCTCAGGAAAGCAAAATTGGTTTAACATTTGAAAATCTATTAATATAATACACCATATTAATAGAATAAAGAACACACATGATAATTCAAAAAGATGCAAAAATATGTGTGGCAAAATCCAATACTCATTCATGATAAAAACTCTCACTAAACCAGCAATAGAAGGGACTCTCTTTAACTTACTATAGAACATCTCCAAAAAGCCACAGCTAGCATTATACTCAGTAGTTAAAGACACACTTGTTTCCTAAGATTGAGACTAAGGAAAGGGGATGTTCACCCTCACCAATTCTAGTCAACATTGTACCAGAATTTCAGGCCACAGCAATTAGGCAAGAAAAAGAAATGAACATATCCAGATTGGAAAGGAAGAAGTAAAACCATCCCTATGTTCAGATGACATATTCTTGTACATATAAATTTTAAAAGACATAACTAATAAATTAATAGAACTAGTAAATGAGTTCAGCAACATGGAGAATATGAGAACAATACACAAAAACTAATTGTAGTTCTATGTTTTAGCAATTAACAGTCCAAAAATAAAATTAAGAAAACAATTTATAATAGCATCAAAAAGAATAAAATAGTTAGGAATAAATTTAAATAAAAAAGAGCAAAATTTGTACATTGCAAACAACAAAACATTGTAGAAAAAAATTAAGTTTTAAATAAACAGACGGACATCCCATGTTCATCGATTGGAAGATTTAACATTGGTAAGATAGCAATACTCCCTGTATTGATCTACAGATTCAATGCACTATCAGAATCCTAGCTGTCTTATTCACAGAAATTGGCAAGCCATCCTAAAATTCCTATAGTAATTCAAAAGACCCTATATAACCAAAATAATCTTGAAAAAGAAGAAAAGAATTGGAGGACTCAATGATTATGAAACCTACTGCAAAATTATGATAATCAATACTGAATGGTACTGGCATGTGTATAGAGCAATGGAATAGAGTTAGGAGTCCAGAAATGAACCCATTCTTGATTTTCAACAAGGGTGCCAACACAATCCAATAAGGACAGCATAGTATTTTCAACAAATGGTACAGGGACAACTGGATGTCTACATAAAAACAAATGGAGTTGGACCTCTTCCTCATTTCATACACAGAAATGGATCTTTAACCTAAAAGGTAAAAGCTAAAACTGTAAATCTCTCAGAAGAAAACACAGGAGCAAATCTCCATGATCTCGTGTTAAGCAGAACCTTCTTAGATATGACACGAATTAGGATGGTGACAAAAGAAAAAAATAGATAAATTAGAGTTTCTCAAAATGTAAAACTTCTGTGCTTCAATGAGTACCATCAAAGAAGTGAAAAGACAAAACACTGAAAAGGAGAAAAATAGAAAATACAATAGAAAAAAAGAAAAAACAACCCAACTTTAAAAATGAGCAAAGGATCTGAATGGATGTTTCTCCAAAGAAGATACAGAAATAGCCAATAAGCCCAAGAAAAGATGCTCAACATCATTAGCCATCAGAGAAATGCAAATCCAAATCACATTGAGATACCACTTCACCCCTGCTAGGATGGCTATCATCAAAAAGGTAGATTGTAACAAGTGTTGGTGAGGATGTGGAGAGATTGGAGCCCTCAGACACTGCTGAGGAGGCTATGAAATGGTGCAGCCATTTTGGAACACAGCCTGGTCATTCCTCAAAAGGTTAAACCCAGTCACCAGGACCCAGGAATTCCTCTCCCCAAATTGTTCCCATCCCCAAATATGCCCAAAAGGAATGAAAACACATATTCACACAAAAACTTGTACATGAATATCCATAGCAGCATTAATCGTAACAAACAGTGAAAACAAAAAAAAACTGATGAATGATCAAGTAACATGTGGTACATCTACACAGTGAAATATTGTCCGGCAATGAAAAGAAGTAAAGGATCGATACATGCTACAACATGAATGAAATTTTCAAATTTCATGTTTTCAACATTATACTAAGAGAAAGAAGCCAGTCACAAGAGAGTACATATGGTATTATTGAATTTATATGAAATGTCCAGAACAAGCAAGACCACGGAGACAGAAAGCAGGTTAGTCATTGCCTAGGGCTGGGTGGGGGGAACCCTGGGGTGAAATGGGGATTGACTCCTAATGGGCATACTGTTTCTTTTGGGGATGATGAAAATATTCTAAAAATGATACTTACACAACTCTATGAATATACTAAAACCATTGAACTGTTAAGAAAGGAAAGCCAAAGTGAAGGCTTAGATGTAGTATGTGTTTCGCATTCTAGTCGGTGTTGTAGGGTTCAAATATGGAACGTCCAGTGTGTCTGCAAGCTTACCCCTTACAGAGCCCGGGGCAGTGCTTAGCATACATCAGACAGCCAAATGTTAGCTAAACATTGACAAGTCTCAAAGTAGAGAATTTAAAACACAGAACAAATTCCATGTTTTCCTTGTGCTTTATTCTGTCTCTCTCTGTCCACTGATTTGGAAGACATTTCAGAATCTGTCTGACGTCTCTGGTTAACGACATGAACTGTATGAAGGTTTCCAGGTGCTAGAATGCCACATACCAGAGGTAACCTGTAATAAGCTAGACCTTTGTGTCCAGCTGTAGAGGATTAGTTCCAAGCCCCCAGGGAGGATTTTGGCTTCATGATGCTGGGTTGATTTATATATTTTCCAGATTGCATTGACTATAAATTTCCATCCTCCTGTAGCAGGTTCCCATTATTCTCTGCAAGTGGCTGATATATCACTAAAGCTGGTACCGTCCTTTACATATCTCATAAATGTGCCGTCCTTTTCGGCAGCTCACCAGGCCATCCTGAAGGCGCAGCTGCTCACAGACATAGCACAGCACCTAGTGCCCCAGTGGGCTGGTGGCCACAGCTGGGCCCGAACCTTTGGTCTTGCCTCCATCAGTTGCTCTTTCCATGTTAAACTGGGAGATGATTCTCTCTGATCTGTTCCTTCTTTATCTGACTGCCCTCCCTTCTCCTTTCCAGGAACCCCAGCTAAATCTTCAACAAAAACCCCTGCACCCTTCTTTAGGAAAGGGGGTCTCTCTTTAGCCTTCTTCCCATGCCCCCACACTGAGACTCACACAGCACTTTCTATAGAATGGGTACTGACAATGTAACTTTTGGTACAGCTACCACTGTTAGCCAGAGACTAGCTGGGACTCTCAAAAACAAAACAAGATTTTTCCTGCGATCTTCTTCTGGTAGAAGAGAGTAGGCTTAATAACCAAAAGGACTGTGCCAGGAATCAAAAAATAAAAGGATGTAAAACCTCCTGGGATGTGTCCAGGACAGTGTTATAGACAGAAGTCATCTCCACCTTTATGGTTTAATTTGGACAAGAGTGGATGCTTGCCATAGTCTCCTGAAGTTGCACCTCTGGAGATTCATTTTTTAGTTCAACACTTGTCCTACGAAAATTCTTGGAAGACATGTAATACATTAAAGTCACATAAGTTTTTAGTATTGTACTATGAATTAATTGACTGGTTCTCTCATGTGATGGCTCATGACTTATGAGGACTGATTCTTGAAGGAGACGTCTCACAAAGACACGGGCTCACCAGTTAATTAGGAGGACGCTGGTCGGTGGGGCCAGGCAGCACAGTGATTGTGTTGGTGCAAAGTACATATACGGACGGGACCGGAATAACCAGCCACTGGCCTGAGGACATGAGATGCCTTTCAGAAGAGAGGGCAGAAGTGAAAGACCAAAGGGATAAAGAGATGCTGCAAGGAAGGAGGAGGTGCACGTACCCCAGGACACACGTAGGGATGCCCAAGCCTGCTGGAGCACAAGTTCTCCACCAGAATACTCCATTTCAAACCTGTCTAGCCTGGCCACCAAGCTCCTGTCCAGGTGTCTCATCCTAGCTCACCACAGTCCCCTGTCACTCTATGCAGTTGCTTCCCCAAACCACTAGAACTTCCTGGAACTCTGCCTGAAGTGTCCTCCACAACTCCAGCGCTGTCTCTGGGCTAGAGTCCTCTTATATTTTGGAAATTCATTCCTGACTCCTCCCTCTGACTGACAGATGACCCTTGTTCCTACAGCACCCTGGCGTCTGACTCTTTGAACCTCGGCTGGCTGCTCTGTGCTTCCCCTGTGATCCCTCTCTGTCCACATTAGACCACAAGGGCCCAGAGAAGAGGGTGAAGTTATTCATCTTTACATTCTGGTGCCAAACATGGAGGAGACCCTAAAAATAAATAAATAAATACATAAATAAATAAATAACAAAAATGATTTTTGAGCAAATGAATTGAATAGCTTACACTATTTTGTTTACAAAAGTGCAGCAGTGAATCAGTCTTTATTTCTCTGAGAAGATAAACCATGGAATTTGGGGAAAGAAGTATTTCTTCTCAAATATTTTGAGTGGTGACTTTTAGTATTCTTTTGATAAAATAAACAGAGATGAACCTGAAAAAAAAAAAGGTATTATTTCCCAAGGGCTTTGCCATCACTGGGCTCCTTTGGTGGAGAGAGAGCTATTTATGAACATCAGGGTGTCTCACACTGGTGTAAAATACCACACTGCCCTTAGGAATACTTGATCAGACTAAGAAAAAGAATGGAAATGTGTTTCAGAGTCAGTGGGAATATGTGGCTAGCTTCAATCTAGGAACATACAAAGCAATTGAGGGGGAAACAGGACAATGAAATGCATTCAACATGTGTAAAGTGACCAAACTGAGTGAACTGGGAGAAAGGTGAAGGGAGATCTCAACAAGAAAGCCCGAGCCTGGGGCGGGACCTCATGGCTCGCTGAGGACCCAGTCATGGCCAGGAAACTCGCCTGCTCACTTACAATTGCCATCCTTGGGCATGGGAGAGAGTAGGGTGGGCACGGAGGGTGAGGGGCAAGGACTTGAGAATGCTGAGCCAAGGGCAGCAGGAAGGCAGGAGAGGGGAGGGGTGAAAACCAGCCTACCTGACAGATGGAGGGCCTGGGAGGGATTGTATTTTCTGCTCTAATGGGCCTTGGAAATGAGACATTCCCTCTCCCCCACACTCTCCTGGAGAATTCAAAGCCTCTGTACACACAAGTTCTCAATTTCCAAGGAACTCAAGTGAGGCAAAATATATCTTTCCCACCTGTAGTTTCATTGACAAATTATTTACAAAGCTATAAAGACTTTTTGCTGGCCCTTTGAAGAGGTTCCTTTTGTTCTTTGCCATGTGACTAAAAAGCAAAAGCAAACCCAAATTGCAGAAATAACTCTGCAACATAACATGTGGGTCAGATAATGTTTGTGACTTCTATCTTGTGGGCCCTTTCTATGTGAAAGCATTCTTGACTAGCAGGTACAGATGAGTTATGATGCTGGGACTTTGGCAACACCAGATATCACAAAGGACGGAGGCTGAGTTCCTCTTATGTCTTCCCTGTGAGGGACGGCAGGGGTCACTCAACTTGGAGCCATGGACCCTTGAGAAGGCGAGGCCATCTGCTGGGCCCAGGTTCTTCTTGGCTAAAGAGTAGGTCCCTGTCTTTTAGACCAGTCTTCTCTATAGGGGTCCTCTGCCCTGTCACATCTGAGAAAATCAAACCAAACACTAAAAGACTAGGGCTCTAATAGAATAAAAGATTTCCAAATCTCCAAGGCTAACATCTTACCAGGGATCATGACTGATTTGTACTTTTTTGTGTGTGATTTTAAACTTTTTTTTTTAACTTTGATAATCTCATGAATATTTTTTTAATAAATGGATTGAAATAATATAAAAGCAAATAAATAAGCATGTGAACTGGAAAAAATAATTTTGGCTTAGGGATTCCAATAATGTAAAATTTTAATTAAGCATAAATCAACTTACTGGAACTCTAAATTAGTTAACATTTTTAACATCCCAATATGTATTTACAATCATGTATTACTGATATTAGTTTGTCCACATCTTTATCAACAATGTTATACTGGTTGAGTTTCTATAACCCTTCATTTTGGAAACTGTGGATTTGCTGATAAATTCACTCCTAGCATCTTTTTTCTTTCAAATATTGCAGCTTATACATGTATTAAAAAATTACTTATATGTGCCTCTCCAAGCTTAAATAGCTTATACAAGCTTATTTTTTTAAAAAATAGCTCATCTATACACCCCAAGAAGAAATCTGATGGAGACAGCCAAGTTTAGTAGGTGTGCAATACTGCAGTGCAATTCTGACACTAACCGACCAAAGTTAACATGGACCGCACAGATTTAAGGACACGGTCCCCAGGAATACCTCCCTTCCTTCAGACACCAGCCACAAGTTCCAGAGTTCTCAGGCCACCCACATTTCTGCCCAACTGGCTACCAATTCAGAGGGTTCTCATGAACCTCTTAGGTTTGATAATTCACTAAAATGACTCACAGAACCCAGGACAGCACTATATCTACAATTCAGTTCATTGTGAAGGATATAAATGGGGGCAGCCAAAAGAAGAGACCCATAGGTGAGGTCTGGAAGGATGCCAAATGTGGAGCTTCCATGTCCTACTCTCCTGGCACATCCATGTGTGGCTACCAACCAGGGAGCTTAATGGAGCTTCAGTGTCCAGAGTTTTTATTCTGGTTTCACTAAGTAGACATGATTGATTAAATCATTGATCACATGATTGAACTCAATCTCCAGCCCCTCTCCCCTCCCTGGAGGTGGGGCTGATATTACCTTTTCAAAGCCCTAAACCTCTGATCGCCTAGTTGCTGTTTCAGGCATGACCAGCCTTTTGTTCTGAGTCATCTCAGAAGGAACTCAGGCGTCATCCCTAGAGCCCACCATGAATAACAAAAATACTGTTATGACTTGGAAAACTCCAAGGGCCTAGAAGCTTCCTCCTAGGGACAAAGACCAGACAAATTCTTTATTATATAATGAGGAAAACTGCCTTAGACAGCAAGAGACCTGACTTCTAAACCCTATTTCCATACTCATCAGTAGCTAAACCTGAATAAATGCTGAAATATACCTAATGGACAATTTACCTTCTGTATCTAAATTAGATGGCTTAAGAAACAACCAGTCACAATAGCTGAGGCACATTATCAGTCATTTGTTCACACAATTCATACATTTATCCACTTATTCATTCAGCACATACAAAGAAACTTACTAAGTTCCAGGCATGTTTAAACTGCCACCAGGTGTGACCTACAATTGAGTTTGGTGGGTTGGTGTTTCGCAGGAATGAATGCTTCTGAACCTGAAAAAAAAAAAAAAAAGTATTCCTGAAATATTAGAAGTAAGTTAGAGGCAGGGGCAGGGGTGGGTGGGGTTGGGAAGGGTGGCTAACATTATCAAATGCCCTCCATCTGTGCATGAACCAGGGAAGGAGGGACTGCAGTTGGGTGCCTATCTTCAGGTCAATCCACAGGATAGAAGTTCTAACTGATGAATGTGGCAAAGAGGCTGAGCACCCTATGTGACTAGGAGTGTGGCAGAACCAGTGAGCGAGGGGCTGGGACTGAACCAGGCTTCCTGACCCCCAAAACCACCTCCTCTCCTTCCAGTAGGTCATACCTAACATCGCTCTCACTTATTATTGTTCCCAGGCTGGCATCTCTCCTGAAGTTTGGCTTCAGGATGTTTGGAGAATTAAAGGATACCACCTCTTTTAAGGGAAGAGATTTCTGTTGAATTTGAGCAACAGTTGGCTCACCTTAGTGGAAAAGTGATACCCACCTTCCCCTAACAACTGTGTCCTGTCTCATTCAGAACCATGAGAATTCCTTTGACTATTTTCTTCTTTTTCCATTTGGGAAAAAAGACCCGAGTGTCTTTTCTATGTCCCCACTTCCCCCAAGCAGAAGTTTTAATAAGCAGCCCACAGTATTAGTTATCACAGCTATATATCAGATTTCCCCCAGAACTGAGCAGCTGAACACAACAAACACATTATCTCACACAGTTGGAGAGGTCGGTAATTTGGGAGTGTCATTCTTGGGAAGTTGTGTTTGGAGACCTCTCATGGAGTCGCAGTAAAGTTCTGGACTGGGGCTACAGTCATCTGAAGGCTTGTGTGGGGCTGGATGATTCACTTATAAACTCTCTCAGGTAGTTGCAGGTGAAATGTCTCAGATCCTCACCACATAAACCTCCAGATGGCTGCTCACAACAGCTATGGCAGGTGGCTTCCCCCAGAGTGAGTGAATGATGAGACAGAGGATGGGTACAATGAAGTCAGAAGCTTCAATATCTTTTATAACCTGGTCTCAGAAGTAACAGACCAGCATTTCTGGATGTATTTTCCTGGTCATACAAACTGATGCTGATACAGTGTGAGAGGGGCTGGCCAGGAGGCAGAAATCACAGGGGGGCATCTTAGGGATTGGGTACCTCCGTCCGCCTTTGATCACCAATGATTCCTGTCCCTCTCACATGTTAAATACACTCACCTCCTCCAAAGATTCCCCTTCCCCACCTCACCTCTGCCAATCTTACCCCATTGCTGCATCAGCTCAGAGTCCAGAATCTCATCATCAAAATCACGTTCAGGGGCAGAAGAAGCCCATGACATAAAAAAGACAAGTTATGTACCCAACATTGGTGGGGACAGGCAGAGGATAGCTTTTTAGACATTGCTGTGTCCAAAAGGAAAAATGGGAGTCCAAAGGAGCCACTGGTCCATAGTGATCCTGAAATCTCACTGAGCAAATGTTGGCAGTTCCTGGATTAGGACTTACCCCTACATCTGCCCAGAAAAAGCTCCATGGATTCTGGGCTCTTCATTCAACCCTCTGAGTTACTTCTGTTTTTCATGACAGGTAAAAAATATGAACAGTTTTCTCAACTTCCTCTGCTTCTAGAAGTTGGGGGTTTCAGAGGCTTCTTTTTATTTTGAATCTTCTTTCATTTTGAACTGTCTGTGTCAGTCCAAGCTGGAGGTGTTTCCAGGTCTCTAATTCCCCTTACAACATTGTGGGTTTCATGTGAATCTTACTGGGGTTTATATGAAAACCATACCCATAATTCTCTTCAATATGAGCCCTTCTCTACCTGGGATTTCTGCTGAGGGGTAGTCCTTCTAAGACTCCTAAAAACCCTATTGTATGATTGAGAGTCAATGAAACATACACTTAAAATCTTAGAGGGCCTTTTTTTCTGATTGAATGGTACACTAATGTACCACCTTTGATATTTCTGAGTTCTTTACAAAGGATTTTATAGTCACACAATGTTTTCATTTCTGGAATATGCTTTTAGGAGAGTGCCCTGTATTTGATCCTTGCTCAGAAGCCATTTCTTAATTTCAGTATCAATTGCCATCCAGAGAAGCTAGAAATCTTCAAAAACAGCACACCTTGGCTCCTTTTCCCTCTCTTCTTTCATATTTTACTATAAGCAGCAAGAAGAAAGCAGGTGGCACCTTCAATTCTCCTTCATTCCACCACCCAGTTCACTAAATACATTTCCTATTGCCTACATATTACAGGCAGTAGTACTGCTGAATACTGCCACTGCGTAACAAAGATCCCCTTTCCTCCGGCTTTCAATAAGATTCTCCTCCCTTCCCTTTAACCCTCACCAGCAGCCTCCTCAAATTCAGATTCTACTAACATTCTGGTCAGGGCAGCTCCAGCTTTCATCAATGCTGTCTATAAAGTCCCACTGCCACTAGCTCTCATATTTTAAGTATTTGTTATGGAAACATTCTCCTTCTAGTTACCAAAATCTGAATTAGGTATCTACTTTTGTGTAGGAAGAAAATAACTATCAAAACATGGTAGTTGATGACAGCAAATGTTTATTATGTCACAAGGTTTCTGGGGGTCAGGAATCTGGGAGTGGCTCAGCAGGGTGGTGTTGGCTGAGGATCTCTGATCAGGTTACAGACAAGCCATCAGCTGGGGCTGCAGTCATCTGAGTGCTTGAGTGGGGCTGGAGGGATCATGTGCCCATTGGTGGGAGGTTTTGGTTCCTCATCCCGGGGACTGCTCATGACCTGGTAGTTGACTTCCTACAGAGAGACAGTATTCCGAGAGAGAGAGTGACCAAGACAGAAGCTGCAGTGTCCTCTATAACCTCATCTTAGTAGTGACATGCCACCACTTTTGCCATATTCTAGTAGTCATGCGGACTAACCCTGGTACAATATGGGAAGCAATCACACAAGGACACTACAGGAGGCAGAGGTCATAGGGGATTGGCTGACAGTCCTGCTAATTATTGACACCTGCTCTCCCTGGCCATCCATTACAGCAGTTTTTCAGTCTGCTCAAAGCTATTACCATCAAGGGGCTGGGCCACTTCCTCTTGGAAACACTGTATGCATAATCTTAATGTAACAATTCAGTGGTTAAACATAGCCATAAACTCTTTCCTCTACCTTAGTGGAGGTGAGTAATGCTCTGTGAGGCATTTATAGAAGAAGAGAATTTAGATCGATACCCATGTTTTCCCATAACAGAAGCACACTCCAACCCTACAGTCTGACTTGTGCTTTTGAATTTGATCTGGTGTTGGCTTCCTGTTTGGAGGAAACACAGTGACAGTTGTATCATGGTATGAATTTTTCATTTTTGAATATAAAAGTCCTGGAGGCAAGTTGCATGGGAGTATATGCCATGTGACTCCTACCAAAGCACAAAGAGTGAAGAAGTTCTGCTCTTGGTTCGATCCTCCATGGAACATAGAGCTTTTTTCTGGGGCTTAGCCAGGCAGGGAGAAACTGTCCTGAATTCAACTGCTACCTCCCTTTCTAGGTGAAACCTTTTAGGCAAAGAACCCAAGGCTTCTTTCTGGACTTGGGGCAGATAGGAGGCCCAACCCTGTACTGGGAGCCAGGCCTCCATTAAGAGAGCCTACAAGGGTGTAGATTCTTGGTGTAAAACCCTAAAAGTGCTGTGGGGAATGAGAGAGCTAATGTAGCCTTTGAAAATATTTATTAATTTGATTTCTTAAACCATAGAAGTATTACATGCTTGTAAAAGAATTTAAATTTTACACACACACGTGTATGTTTTTAACTTACTGTAAGTATGTATGTGTGTGTATATACACGCACATACATGTATAAAGTGTGAGTTTATATATAAAATATACACTCTTTCAGGAATTAGAATATAATTTTCTAGCGTTTTTCCTGTATGTCTACAATTTAAAATAGTTCTTCATTCAGCGATATTTATTTACCCTGTATACTGGGGTATAGCAGTGGGGGGAAAATAGAACATTATGGAGCATACATTCTTATATGGGGAGAAAACAACAAGCCAAATAAATGGCTAATTACATAGTGTATTAGACGGAGTTAAATGTCCTGGAAAAATTCAAGCAGGGGGAGGATAAGGGGAGTCATGGTGGGAGAGGATTGCAGTTTTAAATAGAATGATTAGGAAGTGCCTCACTAAGAAGGTGACATTTGAACAAAGATTTGGAGGAAGTGAAGGGGCAAAGCATGTGAACATCCAGGGCCAAAATCATCCCAGGCAGCAGGAACAGCAAGTGCAAAGTCCCTGCAACAGAAACACATCTGAGGGGAAGGCAATAGAGAGAGGGTCAGACTGGTGGTGGGTGGTGGAAATGAAGGGAAGCTTGGGTCTTTTTCTGGGAGAGACCGAGAGCCATCGGGAGGATCTTGAGCAGAAGAACCCCATGATCTGAGGCTTTAAAAGAGTCACTGTGCCTGCTGTGTGAGAACAGACTGTGGTGGGCAAGGCAGAAGCAGGGCCTGGTGAACTTAACCATGTGGGTCATGTACAGAGGAGGTGGGGGGTCAGACTTACCTAGGGTTGGGATTTAGCCAGCTGAGTGTGACAAGTTCAGAGAGGGACAAAGGGATGGAAGTATGTGCAAAGAAAGGGATAATGATTGACTCTAGGCTCACTCAGTTCTGGAGAAGGAAGTGAAGAAGGGAAGAAAGAGGCAAGATTGGGGCACGTGGGTGGCTCAGTGGGTTACGTGGCGGGCTCTTGGTTTTGGCTCAGGTTATGATCTCAGGGTCATGAGATGGAGTCCCGTGTAGGGCTCTGCACTCAGCAGACTCTGCTTGTCTCTCTCCCTCCCCCTCTGCCCCTCTCTCCTCTCTGTCCCTCTCCCCATTTGTTCTTTCTCTCTCACTGTCTCTAAAATAAATAAAATCTTAAAAAAAGATAAAAAGAAAGATGCAAGATGGAGGAACAATGGAGGAGTATGGGATGGGTGGTGTCCATGGGCTGTAGGTCCCAGTGGTATCAAGGAGTTGTTAGACTCAGGATAAGAGAGGACTGAGTGGGAAAATAGGCTAGGGCCAGTGGAAAATAGAATACCTGAAATTGAGCCTGTGGCCAGCATTGCAGTTTTTGGTGATGTCACTGTCAAGGGCATGACCATGGGCTAGGGTGCAGAGGAGAACACAACTGTTGGACGAAGGGAGGTCAAGAACTGAAAAGCCAGGGAGTGGGAGGATTACGTGTGTGGATAGATAGTGAGCCAGGAGTCAAAACTTCCAGAAATGAGCAGCTCATGACCTGAGGGTAGGAAGATGACTGCTTCAAGGAGAGCTAATACTAAATGCTAATGGTGCTGGCTTCAAAGATGGCGGTTTTTAGGGAGAAAGGAGGGAGAAGAGTCTGCAAGTGGCATCGAGAAGCACAGAGGACGCCACCCCACCTACAGACCTGGTGGACTAATAGGCATACTGCCCCATGTCATCATTCCTTCTGATCACTGCTTGGTTTCCCATTGCATGGGTATCTCATGAGTTATTTAACCAGTCCCCTTTGGAAGGTCACTTAAGATTGTTTCAGGTGTTTTGTGGGGGTTTTTTTGGTCATTACAAACAATCCTGCAATTACCATCTTTATTAATAATAATAGTACCCATTGAGGCTAAGTGTATGGGAAACAAGGAAGTGGCAGGCAACCTCGGGTTCCAGTCTGGGCCTTAGAATCACCAGCTGCCCACGCCATGCCAGGATGAGGAAGAACAGCCTGTCCACAGCCCTTTGCCTTGCTATAGACACTGTAGTCTAGGTACTCACTTTCTTTGGTGTGGCATTCACCTCCCACTGCTCTGATTTCTTCCTAGCGTGCTGTAGAGAGGCCGATGTTCATCTGGTCAGAGCATGATGGTCCTGTGCAGGATGACAGCTGGGTAACAACCCAAGGGGCTGAAACTATGGGTCATCTTGCAACTCTACCTGGTGGACATCTGGGAGGGAATGGGAGGCTCAGGAACCCAAGTGTTTAGGAAGAGAGGACAAATTCACATGCCAACATCTTGGGGGAAAACCTCCAACATGAAGAAAAATGCCCCTGGGTGAAAGGAGAAGGAGCTGTAAATTAGGACTCAGGTTCCAGGCTGGTTCTGCTGTCAACACAGTGGGCAAATTCCCTGCTCTTCTTAGAGCCCAATCTTCTAAAATTAAAAATAAATAAATTAAATTAAATAAAATTAAATTAATTAAATTAAATTTAAAAACTGGGGTCGAGAGGAGGCGGCACCATTTAGAGGGAGGGAAATGGACTTAAGAGTCAACTAGAGCTCACTTCACATCCAGGTGCCTCAATTTCTCTCAGTGATTAGCTCCTGGAACTTGTTTTCTCATGAGTGCTAGAAGGATTTGAGGTATCTGAAGATAGCGACCCTGGGGAGTGTGACCCTCATAGGCCCTGTGCATGTCAGGTTCTGATGAACAGTCACTTCCCATTCTAACCCGGGTTCGCAGTCCTTATCCAAAGCCTTGATACTTATGGAATCTAGAATATTGTGGCTTTAAGAAGAGTAGTCGCCACTTATACTATATTACAAAACATCCCTGGTTGGGGCTGGGGCTGGGGCAGCTTCTGTCTTCAAATCCATGAATACTGCTGCAGGGAAATGTATGCATATTCATAGTCAGTGGGGCCAATGGAAACCGGAAACAGCCTTACATCATTTCAGCTCAGATTTTGCTGCCAAATAAACTATGGCAAGATTTCTGCTTTCAAGTCTGGTTCTTCCCTCTGGCATAGAAAAAGTCACCAGATGTGACGCTGGAGAGAAGACATTTATTAGAACGTGGGAATACTAGTATCAGACTTAATGCAAGCCATGTTAAAACCACTTGTGGTCTAACTTTCCTTAGTTTCATTTTCCTCCTAAAAAAACACACACAAAAACAAAAAAGCAAAACCATCCTGTTCCCAGAACGAACCCAAAACACACCCCGGTCCCCCCTTGCCCACCTACGGCCCTTCGCCAGGGCCATGTAGGGGAGGGTGGCGGTGGGTGGCCTCAGGTCTCTTCGAAGAAACTGCTGCCGTGGAAGGTGGGGCCAAGTGAGGAGAAAAGATGGACGATCTATTTTGCTGCCTCCTGCACGTCACAGTGACACCACCAGGCTCTCCCCTGAGCCAGGTTGTGGCAAGGTGAGTGTCTTAGCGCTTGTGGGCTACTATGACAAAAAATACCGTACACTCTGTGGCTTATAAAACAAATCTTTATTTCTTTCAGTTCTGGAGGCGAGAAGTCCAAGATCAAGGTGCCAGCAGACCCAGTGCCTGGTGAGAACCTGTTTCCTCATTCATAGACGGTGCTATGGCCTGAATGTTTGTGTCCCCCCCAAACAAAATCACGTGTTAGATTCCTGATGCCCGGTGTGATAAAAGAAGTCTGCGCCCTGGAAGAGGGCCCTCACCTGATCATGCTGTCACCCCAATCTCAGACTTCCAGCCTTCAGAAGTGTGACAGATAAATTCTTATGGTTTCTAAGACATCCAGTCTGCAGCATTTTGTTTCAGCAGCACAAACGGACCCAGACAGATGGTCGTCTTCCCACCTTTCCCTCCCATGGTGGGAGGGGCAGGAGAGCTCTATGTGATCTCTTTTAGGAGGCCACTAATCCCATTCATGAGGGCTCTACCCTCATGATCTAATCACCTCTCAAAGGCCCCACCTCCAAATGCCATCATGCTGGGGGTAATTTAGAGGATGGACACAAATATTCAGACCCCAGCAGTGAGCAGGGAGGATTTTTATTTCCCACATGCTCCGAGGGGATATTTTGCTCTTTCTGCTCTTGGTCTAAAATGCAAAGGAGTCAGGACTCCGCCTGGCACGACACCTGTTGACATTTTCCTGTGGAAAGGGCTACTGGTGAATTGCTTCTTTGTAGAATAAATGTCTGCCTCTGGGTTCAAATCCTGGCTCTACCACCTGCTAAGAAGCCTCCATTTCCCTGTCTGTAATACGGGGAAAAGAGCAGCTACCACTTAGCATTGTTCAATCAGCTAAGACACGTACAATGAATGGCATAATTCTTGGCGTAGGATGTTAACCAAAAAAAAAAAAATCAATGTTATTTTTCTCTCTTCTTTATTTTTGGTGTGAGCAAACAGGAAGCACATCCAGCTAGCTCACGTCCACTTTTGTTTAGCCACTTCTTCTCATGCTATTAAAAAAAAAAATTGGTTTTAAAAAACTATAACCAGTTAGGGTTTATTTCTCTTTTATTTTTGAAGGGTCATTTCCCAGGGTAAAGAATTCTAGGTTGGTGGGTTTTTACTCTCAGAACTTAAAATATTTCACTCCATTTTCTTCATGCCTGCGTGATTTCTGAAAAGTTAGATGTAATTCTTATCTTTAGTCCTCTAGGTAATCTGCTTTTTCCTCTGGCTTTCTTCAAGATTTTTTCCTTTACTTTTGCTTTTCTGCAGTTTGAATATGATTTGCCCAGCTGTGTGGTTTTTATTTTGTTTTGTTTTGGTTTTGGCATTTATCCTGCTGATGTTCTCTGAATGCTCGTGGTTTGTCCCTTGATGTTAATTTGGAGAAATTCTCAGTCATAATTGTTTTAAATATTTCTTCTGTTCCTTTCTCTCTTTCTCCTCCTTTTGGTATTCCCATTGTGTGTGTATCTTATGTGTTGTCCCACAGTACTCAGATAGTCTCCTCTGTGTTTTCTCTTTGCTTTTCAGTCTGGAAGTTTCTGTTGTCATATCCTCAAGCTCAGAGACTCTTTCCTCAGCTGGGTCCACTCTACTAATGAGCCCATCAAAAGCATTCATTTCTGTTACAATGTTTTTGATCTCTGGCATTTCCTTTTGATCCTTTCTTAGAGTTTTCATCTTTCTGCTCATATTATCCATCTGCTCTTGCACATTGCCTTCTTTTCCCACTAAAGCCTTTAGCATATTAACTATAGTTTAAAAAATTCCTGGTCTGATAATTCCAACATCCCTGCAATTTCTGACTTTGGTTCTGATGCTCGTTCAGTCTCTTCAAACTATTCTTTTGCCTGTAAGTGCACCTTGTAATTTTGTGTTGCTCAGCAGGCATGATATATTGGGCATAGGAACCTGCTGTAAAAAGGCCTTTCGTGACATGGTGGGTATGGGGAAAGGGAAATGCTCTACAGTCCTAAGATGGGCTCTTGGTCTTTTGATGAGCCTGCGCCCCTCAACTGTGAACTTTATTAGTGCTTTTCAGTCCCCTGCCTCCTCTTAGGTGGGATAGCATGGCTGGAGGGAGGTGGAGTTGGATATTTCCCTTCCCCCAGGGTGGTTAAGCTCTGATAAAACCCCAGCAGGTTAGGCTCTGGTTAACTAGTTTCTCTTGAGGGCAAGACTTTGAGGAAGAACAGAATGCTCTGCATTTCAAAATGGTTCCTTTTCCCCTCCCCCTGCTGAAAGCAGGAGGGGGTTTTTCTTTGATCTTCACTGTGAGAATCTGGTAGAGCTCCAGGACATAAGACTCACGGAAGTGGGGCACTCCCTTATTCTGGGTCCTCCTGGACCTTTTATCTCTCAGATTCGGCCACACTGAGCCTCCAGAAATTTGCCAGTTCCAGTTTAGGTTCTCCTACCCCAGCACTGGTTCCCATGGAGGTTTCTGCTTGTGACTGTTTGCTCTGATAAGTGGTGATTCTCTGTAGCAGACTGTCTCTCCAACTTTGGGGGCAGGGGTTTGCTGGGTGATCTCACTTTTGTGACGAATATAAGAAGAAATGTTGATTTTTCAGCTCATCCAGCATTTTACTTGTCAGAATGGAGTGAAGACATCTAAGCTCCTTACATGCTGGACTGGAAACGGAAGTGGCCTGTCTTTTCCTAGCAACATCTTCCTGCTTAATGTGTATCCACAGGTCCCACATTACTAGCAAAGACATGAGAGAGCTGTTGCAGCTGTCCTCAGTAGACCCATCAGGCTCGTTCCATGTTTCCATGTCTGGAGCTGTGGTTTCCAAGCAAGGGGGTAGACCCTGGTGAAAGTACCAGACTCTCCACTGGGACCTGGGAAAGAACATCAGAACTCAACTTATATTTATTTTATTATCTCACTTTTTTATTTCTCTTTTTGTAGGTTTTACAGTGTGCATAAGAGATTAGTGTAGAAATACTTAATGTATACTTTCTGAATAAATAATGGGGCTACATGCTCAGACATTTTGAATGATAAGAATTGTGTTCAAAATAAAATGGAGACCACCGTTTTAGAGATTGACAAGGTAACATCTCTACTGGCTAAAATAGTGCATTGGGTTCCTTCTAAAATAACATGATCCTGGGGCGCCTGGGTGGCTCAGTTGGTTAAGCGACTGCCTTCGGCTCAGGTCATGATCCTGGAGTCCCGGGATCGAGTCCCGCATCGGGCTCCCTGCTCGGCGGGGAGTCTGCTTCTCCCTCTGACCCTCCTCCCTCTCATGCTCTCTGTCTCTCATTCTCTCTGTCTCAAATAAATAAATAAAATCTTTAAAAAATAAATA
>NC_138378.1:46478518-46484944 GCF_054177405.1 Leptonychotes weddellii
ATGAGGAATTCTTACTCTCAGGAAACAAACTGAGGGTTGCTGGAGTGGTGGGGGATGGGAGGGATGGGGTGGCTGGGTGACAGACATCGGGGAGGGTATGGGCTATGGTGAGTGCTGCTGTGAATTGTTCAAGACTGTTGAATCACAGGCCTGTGCCTCTGAAACAAATAATACATTATATGTTAAAAAAGAAAAAAAGAAGATAGTAGGAAGGCAAAAATGAAGGGGAGGAATTGGAGGGGAAGAGGAACCATGAGAGACTATGGACTCTGAGAAACAAACTGAGGGTTCTAAACTGGGGGGTGGGGATGGGTTAGCCTGGTGATGGGTATTAAAGAGGGCACATATTGAATGGAGCACTGGGTGTTATATGCAAACAATGAATCATGGAACACTACATCAAAAACTAATGATGTAATGTATGGTGACTAAGTAATAAAATAAAATTTAAAAAAAAGGACAAAAATACAAAAAAGAGAAAAAACAACAAAAAAACCTCTCCTAACTGGTTTTCATGGAGCTGGCCCTTACTATTTACGGGAGACCTGGATTTAAGTATGTTGCTTTTTGTAAGCCATGAGCCATGTGAAATGGCTCCGGGTCAACGTACAGTTGAATAAAAGCTAATATTTCAAGCACTATTTAATATTGTGGTTGTATGGAAAATTTTCAATAGCCAGGAGGTCTAGAGGGGAGGAAAGCCTGGGCCTGCATGAGATTAAATTAAATACACTTTGACTTTTATTGACATGGTATCCACATAGCACGGATAACACCATTGAACGCTGCATGTTTTCAGACAGCATATGACCCAGGACTTTATTAAAATATGTTAACTATACAATATAAAAACTACTCTCCTGTCCATGGGCCTGCTTCCTTCAAATTTCCACAGTCCAGGAAGGGGTCTAAGAGCTACACTGAATAGATCGTGGGGATTAGAAATAGAAAAAATGTGTTTACTTATAAGACATGATATTAGATCTATGTGTCATTCATGCGGGCATTTGTAAATATTTGGTGAATACCTATCTTGAGAAAAATTATCTAAAACTTGGAAATAAGTAGTGGGGGCAGTATATACTTCCAGTGTCACTCTGTGGCATTAACAGGACTACCCAAGGAATTTCTCAGCCTCCAGGAGCATAAGCCTGTGTTTGCCATGACTACTTACTGATTAGAGCTCAGACACTGTGAAGTTACTCGTCAATTTCTGTCCACTAGAGAAGCCACGGTTTGATTGTCCTACAGAACACTAACCAGTGATCTATCTAAACTAACGTTCTGATTCTGATATTCTGTGTTTCAAAATTCCTATAAGGACACAATTCCTTAAATTGCTTTTGGAACCAGCATTATTATTACATGTCTTCCCTTATTAATGATTCAGCAGATCTTTCCCTTATTAATGATTTAATATTTTGGGAAGCCTTCATAGTTTTGACTTTTTGGAAGTTGCGTTCCGTACTCTGAAAAGTATACAGGAATATAAATGACAACTCTTGCCCTCCAAGCCCGTCCCCAAGGAAAGTGTAGAGGAAGTACTGTAGAAAATCAAAAGAGAAGAATGAATTCTCTCCACTTTTCTTTTCCTTCACTGTTTTAAACCTCAGAGGCTCTCCTTCTCCTTACCCACCCTCACCCTTCCACCTCTGCTCCTACTTATCTTCCTAACGACCCTTCCTTCTCGTCCTATAGAAGGGAAGGGGTCCGGGGAGTTAGGGGGGTCTCTGCATGCAAAGAGGCTGGGTAGGGAGCAAATGCTGCTTTTCAGGGCAAATTCCCTGTCGTGCTCATTTTAAAGGGAAAAGCTCTGGGTATCAGTGGATGAGGAAAGAGGCCAGAGTGTCGGACGAGCTATATTTACTTAACTTGGTTTCATGGCGTCAGCTATTCCCTCTAACAGGCGGTTTAAAACAGTATCAGTATCGATGTGGCACAGACATAGCGGGTCTAACACAGCCCAACATCTCTATCCGTGGGCAGCCAAGGGGTCTAAAGACACTGGTCTGATCCTTTGTTTGAGGGGAGTGGACATCACTCTTCCATGGCGCGGGGACCACAGAGCGCCCCCCCAAAGATGATGTGCTCAGCAGCCCCTGCCAGCCCTGCCAGGCTAATGCAGCCCCCCAAAGTGGGTGACCCCTTTCCCCACGAGCAATCGAGTCAGGCTCATTACCTGTCTGATCAAGCTGGGTCCCTGAGTGCCGCACAGAGGCCAGAGATTGCTCTCCTCGCCTACGGATGGACAAACCGAAGCCCAGTTGTGAGGGGCAGGAACCAAGTCCCTGACCCTCAGTCTAAACTGAACCTCCGTTGTGGGGCCCAGGAAGCACTCAATAACAGGAAGGGACAAGCTCACTCTGCGCCCTCCCGGTGGTGACACTTGGGATGCACCGTTTCGGTCCCCGGCTTCAAAGGGGTGTTTCAGAATAAGTTCTGCTCAGGAAGTTAAGTCGTATCTGGTCAGAAGCCCCAAACAAATTTTCTGATTTCCATCCCTAGAAGCAAGCAGGGAGGGCTTTATGCAATGCAGCAGAAGAGTGACCATCCCCAGGGGAGAAGATCTTCACAAGCCTGAGCTCCGATGACCCTCTCCTTGATCTACGGGGTCTCTTCATTGCTCGCCCTTCTTCTCCCTCTCTTCTCTGGACGTGTAAATAAGACTTCCCCAACAGTGTCAGGAAACACAGAGGGAACAAATCGCACAGTAGCTCTGTCCTTGTCGAGCCTCCAGTCCAGCCGTGGAGACTTCCAGGCTCAGGCGATAAGAAGCACCTGCTGACGCAGTGCTCAGAGCAGGACAGCGGACATGTCTCCAGTGTGGCGAGGACACCAAGAGGCGAAAGCCTCGTAGAGCAGCACCCATGTGGTCCAGGCTACAAGCGCATCAGGCTGAGGATGCACTGTAGCAACCAAAAGGCAGTTTTGGAAGAACTGATGTGTGTTACCTGGGTGTCTCACACTCTGTGAGAACATAGAGACCATGGCTTCCTTGTTCAAAATCTCCTGTAGCAGAAGCCATCGGGCGCCGCCTCCATCCATCATGCGTACAGGTGTCGAGCTCTCTGGGGCCAGCACCTTCATTCCTCCGCCGGAGAAAGCAGAGGCAGGAAGTGGGAGCGATCCTCTCCCAATGAATGTGGGATCGCTCCATTAACACCCCAGCAGACCCCAGTCAGGACCCTGGAGTCCTCCCCCCACGCAGGATATCCTTCCAGAATTCCCAGAAGGATCAGCCACAGGTCCCCAGAGCAGAAACCGGCTACACTGTCCTTTCCTGGAGGCCTTCCTTTCTCTCTCTCCCTTTCCCCCTGCCATCATATGCCACGTGCGCTTGCGCTCCGGTTCTCTCTCGAGTCCGCCCGGCACAGCACAAAGCCGAGACATCCGGGGCCCCGAGAAAAACTCCTCCCCAGATCCAGGCAAAGCCCTCTCCCTGCTGCAAGCAGCAGGAGGAAAAAGAAAGCCGAGAATATTCATATTTCCATCATTTTGGTCTTTTCACATAACCCATCACATAAGTCAAAGCCTGGGATCTAACAGGGCCATCTACTAGAGGTGAGTTGTGAGTTAAATTTTGACAAATAGTAATAATAGTTAATATGTGGGAGGGACCACCGACATGCCTGGCCAGGGCTCATCCTGGCAGCAATAGGAGGCCCAGCTGCAAGAATCCAAAGCTTCTGCTCTTTTGCTTTGTTGCCCCAAGTGAGTGAGCAAGGGCGGCGGAAGGGAGCCAGGCACGGGGTGCCACGGGGGCGCGTAGGCACAGGGACTGACGGACTGCCACCCTTGTAAACCAGGAACAACCTCATGTTTTGCTTAAGCAGGAAAAGGGGTTTTCTAGCCTCTGTTCCCTCAGAGAAAGTGATCTTTAGTGGGTGCTTATACAAAAGCACCACCAGCATCCTCTTGTATCGTTGAAAATGAAATCAAAGCCTCAGAGGTCTGCCTGGATTCTTCATTGGAGCCTCCTCTCCCTGGTCCCAGCAGAGCTTCACTGCAGAGATTGAGAAAAGTGGATTCTGTCCCCGCATCTTAGCTTCTGAGCTTCTGTCTTGTCTGTCCATCATTTGTCTCCAACCCTCCATCTCTTTCTCTTTTTTCTCCATCCCTTCCTTTTCCTTATGTCCTTTTGTCATTCTCTCTCTTCTGTTGTTCTCCCTATTTCTTTCTTTTTCTTCTTCTAAGATTTATTTATTTATTTGAGAGAGAGAGAGAGCACTAGTGGGAGGGGCAGAGGGAGAAGGAGAGAGAATCCGAAGCTGACTCTGTGCTAAGCATGGAGCCCGATGCCAGGCTCTATTTCATAACCCTTAGATTGTGACCTGAGCTGATACCAAGAGTCAGATGCTTAACCGACTGCACCACCCACGTGCCCTTCTTCTCTTAGTTTGTACAAATACTTCTTAGCTGCCTACTGTTTGTCGGCTACCATGCTCATACAAATGACCAGGGCATCTGGAGAGTGGCCGTTGAGCAGTTTTGGGGGGAACTTGTGAGACCCCACGGGCCAAGGCCCATTGCTGAGCCTGTCACATTGAGTACTCTCTCAGGTGATGAGGTTCTGGGGAAACCACCTCCAGCAGATGAAGCTGCTGATGAGCCCAACTGATAAACCAGAATTCCACTTTAATTATTAATTTCCACAGGTGATGTGCCTGTCAGGATAATGGGTATCCTTCACTGGATCCAGGGGTCCCCTGGGGTGGGAGGAGGTCAGAAGGCAGAAGGCTGCTTGGCACAGGCAATTAACCAGGGTAAAAGAATTTGGATATATATTTTTTAAAGATTTATTTATTTATTTGAGAGAGAGCGCATGCACAGGGGCTTGTGTATATGCAGGTGGGGGGGAGGGGCAGAGGGAGAGAATCCTCAAGTGGACTCCCTGCTGAGCACGGAGCCCGATCCCATGACCCATGAGATCATGACCTGAGCCAAAACCAAGAGTCAGACACTTACCTGACTGAGCCACCCAGGCAACCCCCCGCCCGGAAGTCAGATATTTTTAAAATGGTATCAATTCTTAAAGAAACCAGATAGTCCTTAAATGACATTTCTTTTCAACCAGGTTGCTGTTCATTCTAAGGCTTGTTTTGTTGGGAAAACCAGTAACAAATGTTCAGAATTGGGGCCTCCCCCAGGCAGACCTGTTGAGCCCCCTAGTACTTCCCGACAGAGGTGGGCGGGCGCTGAGAATCCCTCCTCCATGAAATCTGCATGGTTCTCAAGGCTCCACCATCATCTCAATATTTAGTACACGTAGGCAATTTCTGAAACACACGGATGGCCTCCACGGTGCAGTGGCCTAACATAATCAAGTTTTCTTTCTCACACGAGTCACAGTCCAATGCAGGTTGGTGGCAATGGGGACTGGGGTAGGGGGTCCTCTGCTCCATGCAGCCCTGCAGAAACCCAGGCTCCTACGAGCTGTGGCTTCCCCCTCTTCTAGAGTCATGGACTCCTCCCCTGGGTTCCCACAGGTGCTCAGCAGACAGGAAAGGAGCCTGTTTGTGCTGCTCCTCACTTCACCTGCCTTTCCTGACCGGAGTCCAGGCATGAGGCCACAGGCAACTGCTAGGGAGCAGGGACCACCAAGGAGGAGAATGACGTGGCACTGGGTAAGCATTGTGCTTGGTGACAAAGATACCTTGGGTTACCTTAAACTATGAGCTCTAAGGGCCATTAGAAGTTCATGCACTCTCACATTCTCTGAGCTGGAAGGAAGGAGGAGAGATGATTAGATAGACAGATAGACACAGTCTTCTTGCCTAACCAGGTACATCCAGAAGTCATGGATGGATCTCCAATCTCAACCCCCAGCTTAGTGTTACCCACACACATGGACTCCTGGCTTGATGCTGCCTCCATCCCACCAAGAATGGAGACGTGGGCTGTCAGACTCCATTGGTTAACTCATTTATTGTTTGGGCCAAAAGGCTTTCACTAAACAAACTCTACTCTCCCATGGAACAAATGGTTGCACTTTCCCATTTGGAAATGCGCTTTTGTTAAACTTCCTTTTTATAGAAAGACTGAAAGCCCTACTATATCCCAAAATGGCTCAGCAGAGGGTGTTGCGATATAAACGTTGTCTTCCTCTCAAATTGACAGAGGCTCATTATCTTTAAATTGCTTCAAGCACAACCAAGATTAGCAATCTTCCCGAGTCTATGTTGATTCAGAAAGATGTTGCCTTTGAAGTTACAAGATGCCCCGTTGCCTCCAGATCTGTAGGGTCCCTGGGAGCCTCTAATCAGCTGACATCAGCTGCCTGACCTACTTGGAATTGGGACCAGTGAAAACTGTAAAGTCTTGCAGAAATCTGCACTGGATTATAGGATTAACAGGTGCTACTGGAGGCAAAGAGATTTTCGCTGTAATTGACACCAGGGCAGGTGTTTCAAGCTTTTGTCAAAGAAC
>NC_138378.1:46485444-46504662 GCF_054177405.1 Leptonychotes weddellii
AGGGACACAGATGAGGGGAGAAACCAAGGGCTCCCTTGCATAGCTGGCCTGTTTCTGAATGACTCAGATGTGGGTATTTTTCTCATCATGAAAGCCCTCCCTAGAGTTCCTTCTCTTTCATAAAAGTCCAAGTGATCTCTTTTGTGGAGATGACTCGGGGAAGCTGGGCTCCTCTGAGAGGAAGCAGAGTTGATGTGAAAGAGATGACTGGGGTTGGTAAGGATATGGTGAAAGTGGACGTCAGAAAAAACAGGCAGATAGGCCTATCTGTGGATTGGTCTAGAAATGGTTAGAGAGAAACTAGGACTTATTAAATGTATTCACATTGCTAATCCCATGTGGTGCAGATTATAGATAGACATGTCCATTCTACAGAAATGCATCACTGAAGACTGATAAATACTGACAAATGAGTCAAGCCTATGGTGGATGTTCAATCGATGTCCTGGAATGAATGAAGCCTGGTAACACCACCAAGGACAGAATATGGTGTGCAGGGATTAGAGTTCCCTCTGAGGGAGAGACTCAGACATTGCATCTCTCCCAAATTTAGGGATAGACTTGGCAGCCACAGCAGGTCACCGTGACACAGGTGTTCTTGGGTTCATGACAAAGAACTTGCATGACTCGTCTTAGTTATGCAGAATTTCTGACATTCAGGATCTTGTTGACTGCATCTTCCTGGTGTCTTTTCATGTGTTCCACTTTTCTCTAGGTTTCCAGTAAATGGTAGCATTATAGGCTTGATTGGATTCTGACTCAATTCCTCTGGCAAGAAGTCTTCAGGGATGGTGCTGTGTATTTCGCATTGCATCTCATGAAGAGGTTATCGCGCTTCTGGTGATGTCGGTGTTGATCAAAGGGCTATCAGCCTGCCCCACCTCATAAGAAGTTACTCATTAATCCTTCATCTAAGTGTCCTAGCACCTACTGGGGATTGTTGCCTAGATCCATTATTTCATGAAAGACAGTGTGTCTCTTCTGCACTGGTCTCAACCCAGGGCCATGATCCCTGATTCTATCGAGTTCTCCCAAGTTTATGGCTCTCTGTGGGTAGGGTTGGGGTTGGGGAGGGACAAAAAACAACAGAGGACAACCGAACAGCAGGAGGCCTTTATGATTGATGATACATTCCTTTCCAGTTGTCGATCACTCTATGTTATGCAGAGGACGTTCTTCAAGTCCAGTGGCTTTCGTAAGTGGTGAGGCCCAGTATCCTTACTACTACTGCCAATGGAGAAAGACACTTCAGTGACCTGGACTCAGATCCGGGTTACACACCTCTGTAAGCCAGTCTGCTGGGTAATTTCATTTAATGATGTTATTCGACTCCCTGCTCCATGCTCCTGGACTGGGTCTTCTCAATAGTAAGGCGGTTCTGGATGTATCACCTCACTATACACTCCAGAGTTCGTTGTCATCCTTGCGATAGCAGGTGACCCCAAATGAAAACTGTGAACTCTACCAGTTCCTCTTCTTTTCCTCTGTCTTATCTGCATGGAATGTGTATGAGGTTGGTTTAGGGGATGATCTGGTAAAAACTGAGCCTCAAATCTGGGTTATTTAGCATTTAAAAAGTTTGCTTTTCACTCACAGTGCACATCTGAAGTGGGCTGGTGGGGAACCTTGGCCCATACAGTCACACAGAGTCCTAGGTTGGCAGAGACTCCACTGTTTTAATCCTGCCTCATCTGGAAACTTCATCCCCATGGCAAAGAGAGTTCTGGAGGTTCTTGAACCAGAGTCAAAATCTTTGGCTGGAAGCAGCTTAAGTCACCTCTGCTCTCAGCCCATTGGCCAAAATTCATCACTGGTCCCACCTACTCGTTTAATCTCCCTGGTGCCTGGGATGGGAGGAGAACTGGATGTGGGTGGGTATGAGAAATACCCACCACTGAATGTTAGAAATTTGTAGAATAAGCCCTGCTATCATTTGAAAATTGTGCATTGAGGTTTGATGGTTGTAACAGTTTCTGGGATTTCGCACATTCTTTTATTTATTTGTTTGAGAAAGTTCTCCGGAACTTTACTACTTGCCAGACACATGTTCCAGACACTGGAAATAGAGCAGTAAACAAATAAGACAAATCTCTCCCCTCACGGTGCTTACCTTCCCAAGTCAGAGGAAAACAGTAAGTGATGACACCGAGTATACAGTACAGTGTCAGGCAGTGATAAGTGCTGTGATTCCAAGTAAAGCAAGGGCACATCTACAGAGGTAAGAAGGTGGGTAGGACTTCAGGATGGGCTTCTCTCAGGAGTGGACCTTTAAACAAGGAACAGTATGGAGGCCAGTCATGGTGGAAGAGTATGGGTGTGGAGGAAAGCACATACACTGCCAGATATGGAAGCGAGTGGATGGGGTCAAAAACAGCAAGTCAGGATGGGCAAATAAGTGCAGGGAAGTGGGAGGAACACATTCCATTCCAGTTATGGAATCCATAAGTCACGGGGATGAAAGGCACAGCTTAGGGATTCTGGTCGATGGCACTGTAATAGCGTTGTATGGTGACAGATGAGAGCTACACTCGTGGTGAGCGTAGCATAAGGTATAGACTTGTGGAATCACTATGATGTGTACCGAAACTAATACAACATTGTGTGTCAACTATACTACAGAAGAAGAAGAAGAAGAAGAAGAAGAAGAAGAAGAAGAAGAAGAAGAAGGAGAAGAAGAAGAAAGAAGAAAGAAGAAGAAGAAGAAAAGAAGAAGAAGAAGAAGAAAGAAGAAGAAGAAGAAGAGAGAAGAAAGAAGAAGAAGAAGAAGAAGAAGAAGAGAGAAGAAAGAAGAAGAAGAAGAAGAAGGAAGAAGAAGAAAAAAGAAGAAGAAGAAGAAAAGAAGAAGAAGAAGGAGAAGAAGAAGAAGAAGGAGAAGAAGAAGGAGAAAGAGCAGCAGGTCAGAAGCTATGGTGTAAGCACAACGAAGTGGGAGGAGCTGTAGCCATGAGGTTGGAGGAAGTGGCCAGGGACTGGGACACAGGGACCTTCTGAACCCAGGGAGCATCTTGGATTATATTTTACATGTGATGAGAAGCCATGAGAGGATTTTGAGCTGGGCAGTGACTTTACATAATTTTTACTTCTGAAAGATCCCTCTGATTTCCTGGGGGCAAACACATTGTAGGGGGATGGGGAGATTAGGGAGAAGGCTCTATTGTGAGCCCCGGAGACAGATGGCTATGGTGACCAAGACTATGAGGGGAGTGGCTGGACTCAGGACACGTCTTCAAGATAGGATTTGACAGGCCTTGTGTCCCCAGAGGTCACGGACGTTCAATCTCTCCATGCCAACACATCCGGGCATTGAGAAGCTGTGTGATGTGATAAAAAGCGGGAGCCCTGGAGTCAGGCAGAACTGTGTCTGCCCTTCTGCTCCATCACTTGCCAGCTCTCTTATCTTGGGGGAAGTTGCTTAAACTCGAGAGCCTCTGAAATGGAGGTGATGATGCCCATTTCACAGGGCTGTTGTGAGGGTTACAAGTAGAATATGAAAGTGCTTCCATGTTGCTTACCATTTACTTTGGAATATTCCACTAGGGTAGTTTTAATCTACTCCCGATTCATAGTTGAAATGCATCTGAAAGACCCTGATCAGTACTCTGCGCCCCAGCAGAGGCTGGGACCAGTGCTTCTATGCTTGCTATTCAAAGTGCGTACACAAGGGCTGGCTTAAAAATTAGCTTGAGAGATGTCAGGAACAATATTTCACTAGCGAAATTAGTGCTGACTAGAAATAGCGTAAGAACAAGGTGAGCTCGGGCACCTGGGTGGCTCAGTTGGTTAAGCGACTGCCTTCGGCTCAGGTCATGATCCTGGAGTCCTGGGATCGAGTCCCACATCAGGCTCCCTGCTTGGCAGGGAGTCTGCTTCTCCCTCTGACCCTCCCCCCCTTATGCTCTCTCTCTCTCATTCTCTCTCTCTCTCTCAAATAAATAAATAAAATCTTTAAAAAAAAAAAAAAGAACAAGGTGAGCTCAGCAGCCTAGCACTTTCTGGAAGGATGACTTCAACTCCTGTTGTTCTAGCCTCTGCCATTTCCTGGAGGATTCCCCTGCTGGATCTGATTCAAAGGTGAGAAGGTCCTGGCCCTGATATATTACCACATCTGCCTTCAGGAACCCCTTTGTGCAAGAGGTTGTCAGAGGGCCCAGAGGACAGGGAGAACTGGACTTCCCCAAACTTGCACCGAGAGCTCATCTGACTCCTCTGGGCTTTCTAATGAGGAACATTTTGAAAGTCAGCCTGATATCTGCTCTCACTATAACCTTCCACCCAGTGGGAAGGATGAGATAGAGCTGATCTACAAACGCCCCCTCCTCCTACTCTGGCTCATCTTTAATCCCCAGAGCCTACCTAGATCAACTGAAAACACCAGCAACAATGAAAACCCAGTTTGACCTTGTGGATGGGCCATTTGGCTGGGTCCGTTCTTCCCGGGAGCTTAGCCCAGTGCCTGGCATACAGGGGGCACTCAATAGTAGCAGCTGTTATTATTTTATGGGTGAGAAACCTGAGGCCCCAAGTGACCAATCAGTGAGTGGCAGAGCTGGGAAGAAGGCTGAGCTTCAGAAAATGCGGTCTTGTTCACCCTATTACACAGCCTCCGAGGAGACAGACTAACCCACTGAGTTACTCTCATGCTGCAAGGAATTGGGAGTCTTTGATAGCTGGGTGAGAAGTAACACCAGATGTAAAATTTAGAAAACTCTTCTGACAACAGAGTACAGGCTAGATTTCAGTGGACCTGAAGCTAGGGACAAGGAAACCAGCTAAGGTTCTCCTTAAAAGGAAAACCGGACTTGGATGTGAATGACAACAAGGGGCAAGCCTAATGACTGTGTGTGTGTCAGCTTGCAAAGGAAGGGGTAGCGGAACATGGCGGCTGTCATCTCTTCATCTGTCACATGAGATGTGTGAGGTGATGCTGAGTCCCTGTTTGCTCACTGAAGGATGATGGCAATGCTGGGGATGGGGACACTTGCTCCCAGGGTCTGAGAAGTGTAAGACTGGGAATCTACTCCTTCTCAGCTGAGCTGTTCATTAGTTGGGGCACCCAAGCTTGAAGACATCTGGGAAGGTCTTCCTCATAAAGGTAACCCACCAAGGAAAAGAAGAGGATGAGATCATGGGAAGATGAGGTTAGGGGTTATAAGTCAGAAGGTGTGTGTGTCGGAGGGGGGAGTGTGTGTTGGCAGAAGGTGCGAGCTTGAATGTGTGTGTGTGAGGCTGCGTGTGTATATGTGTGAGTGTGTATGTGAGTGTGTATGGTGGGGTATCTGGACAGAAGACTTGCTGCAAGTAGCAGGTGCATGATTACATCCAGAAGTGAATACCACACACCATTCCTTTGAGTCCCTGGGTAGCTGAGCTTCCAGAAAAGGTATCTTGGAGCCGGGCCCCTCTATTCCAAATATGCAACCTTGCTAGTTACAAGAAAAATAAAATCCTGGCATCTGCCAAGTGTGATGGGGATTTGCCTTGCAAGTAGCCACACATCGCTTGCCCAGTCCATGAATGATTTGAGGTGGGCAAGGATAACGGGGTTTCTCGATCTTGACTTTCTAGTGTTCTCTTGGGCATGCAGCAAGGAAGGGGCAGGGCGAGGCATCAAAACTGGAGGTGGCCTGGTCTGGGCTCCTTCAGAAGACCGGAAACTGACCGGCAGACGATCGACAAGAGTCCTTGACACAGGCAAGAGAAGATTTAGATTTTGAAAGGTTTGACACATGCCAATTATATCTTCAAGAGTTTAGCTATATGTTGGTGGGGGAAGGAGAAGTTTGTTTTGTTTTGTTTTTTCAAATACAAGGAGATTTTTGGTTGAGAGGAGCAGATGTGTTACTAAGAGTTACACTTAACCCATCTAACCATCATTTCCTGAGAACTTCTAAAGCTTTCTGCTTTTAGGTTGGAGAGATGAAACACATTGATCTCAGGAGGAAAATCTGATTCAGGCTAGATTGAATCTAAGTTTATTCCAGTAAGAGAGTCAGGGGCATTTTAAAATATCACATTTGCATCACTAACTGCATAAACAACTTTCTAATTGCCCTGTTGTCTCTTTCCACATTTCTTTTCACACCTCTAACCCAGCCTTTTTCAAATAAAATATTATGATTTTTAAGCTATTCTGTCTTTCATCGTCTTGAAAACATCTTTATTCCATCAAATGGCGCTTGGGGGTGGAGATTTTTTCCCCCTCCAGGCTGATTTCATTTCTCTAAAGAGAAAACCCCCATTTTTTAAAATTCAATTAGCCAACACACAGTACATCATTAGTTTTAGATGTAGTGTTCAACAATTCATCAGTTGCATATAACACCCAGATTCTGAAAGCCGCCTTCAAAGTTCTGGTCCTGAGGGCAACAAGGGAGTCACAAGACCCAAGAATCCCATTCGCTCTGTCTGCAGAGACACTTTTGCCAGCTTGGCAAAGCACAGGCCCGAGCATCGGGAGAGCCAGACGTGGGTCCCTCGGCCTCGGGCACGTCTCCTTCACCTTGGATGTCTCCGCACCCCCATGCAAGTAAGGCAGGTGGCAGGTCAGGTGATGGGCCAGGTCCATTTCAGCTGTGAAACTTCCAAAATGGCCAGGTGGTGCCCACTCTGGTTCTTAGACTTTATGTTACCGCCTTCCCACCCCAATGTTATCTTGGGATCCCTAATTTTCCCTTAACTCCCCATTATGGAGCAATCGTTCCTGAATTTATCTAGAAGTATTAAACTGTAGGTGTATCCATCCACTGTTTTACCTTATAGAGGAGGACCCTGTAGGTGTGGGGACCTAGAGGCAAAAGGCACTGCTCCTTTGTTCTCTTTCTGCCCCTTGCTGGTCTCAGCATCTGGGCCAAAAACCAGGGTTCCCAACCACAGTCTGTTCTTTCCACAGTGCAAGACGCTGTAGTCTCTCTATGTCCTGCCTTCCACCTCTTGGAACAATGAAATCTCAAATTGTTCTACCAGCTTCAAAAAGTGCTGTTAACTATCTGTCCCCAAGCTGCCTCCCTCAAGGCTCCAGAGAATTCTCAGACTGGAGGGGCAGATGTGATTCCTGACCACCTCCCATCCTGGAATGTAAGCTTCAGAGGACAGTGTGGGGGCTGGGTGCTCCCAGCACTGTATCCTGATCAGCTAGCACTTCACCTGGCACACAGCGGTCATTCAATGAATATTCTAGAATAATGAATGAAGGAGGTGAGAGCACTCCCACCATTATGTGTCTTTCTCGGGCATCTTTCCTAATCTCCTTAGCACGTCCCCAAGTCCAAAGAATAAGTTAATGGCCGCAGTATTTCTGTGGCCACCAAGGAAACCTGTCCTTCCTGCTCATTGTCCATGCCGTCTCCATCTGCAGTGAGGACCGGCCACCGCGGGTAGTTCTAGAATGCAAAGGTGTTGGGACCTCTCAGGCAAAGTCCAGTCAAAGCTAGCCCCTCCAGGCTTTCTCATTTCCCTTTGAGCAAATTGGCGTGTGGAGAAATCCTTCCTTATCCTTTTGCAGCTTCTTAAGCCTTGCACACTTGACCCTAGCCGCAGTGAAGCTGGTCATCTGGAATTGCCCTGTCCTTGAATTATTAGTCTTCCCAAATCCACAGCCTTATTCTTGCAGTTTTTTTTTTTTAAGGGTTCATGACCTTGGCATTGCTTTTCAGTGACATTCCCATGGAACTTCAGAGATCGGAAGCTTTCTAAAATGCATACTCCCTTTGGTGACATCAGTGGATGGCCTTGTTCTGTGTAGGGGCTGCCCCAAGATGGGTCACTTTGCCATGAAGATGAGTTTGAGCTAAAAAGTAACTGAAACCCAACAAATTCCGGAAAAGCTCTTTACCCTCCCCTCAACTGCCTAGGAGGAATTGAAACAGAGGACCCACTGCAGGAAGGGAGCTGTCCCTGTAGATAATGAACAGGAGGAGGAACCTAGCGAGGCCTGTTTGATCAAAGTCCTCTGTGTCCCGTTGTTTCTGAGGGGCCCAGCAAATATGTGGTTATCAAACATTTACGCTTTTTCACCTTTCTGTTTAATTGCGCTCCTTCTCTCTGAAGTCCCAGACTCCTGCCCGCTTCTCCTTAGCTCAGTGCGACATCTGTGCCTCATTTGGCCTGTCTCTGGAAGTTCCATGTCTGTGTGGACTCCCCGAAATTAAAATCTGCTTTTCTCCCGTTAATCTGTCTCATGTCAATTTGATTCTTAGTCTGGCTAGTAGGACCTTGAAGGGGACAGGACATTCTTGCTCCCCAACATCTGTGAGAACATCAGCCCCCACCAGCAGGCATGGCACCCGCCCAAAGGGAAACAGGAAGGAGGGCAGGCGGACAGACACTGGCCAGCGCAGCCATACGGGCTTTGTCTTCTTCTTCTTTCGGAAGGGGAAAAAAAACAAGACCCACTGTTTTAGCTACATACTCCTCAGGAGTGTGAACTCGTGGGACAGAAAAGAGGTGACTCTGTGGGATGAAGTTGAAACAATGGGTCCAGCCCTTCATTTCAGGAAGTCACAAGGTTGTTGTTTTTTTTCTCCCTGCAGTTTGGCAGTCGCTAGGTTCTTGGTTGCTGGCCTTCCCCTCACCCGGCAAGTCTCTCTCCCCAGACACAAGAAACCTCTGTAATCCCTGGAAGTGAGATCACAGAACAGTCTCCTGGAAAAATCATGGCACACTCAAAATTTTGCATCCAGCTCACTGTGGATTTGGGCCTTGACTGGATGCAGCACAAAGCCATGGGTCCCAACATTCCCAGACGCATGTTTGCAGAAGAGAGGAGATCATAAAAAACTGGATAGTGTGTTTTTAAAAACCAGTCTCCCCACAGAAAAATACTTTCATATTGAAGGTGTGAGTGTTTGATGAGAAGATAGGGCATAGCGGTGGAGGGTGTGGGTGCCTCGGCCCCCAGCTCCCTCGCATGCCTTTCACACTCCCCCCTCCCCTCATTGCCCGGGCCTGGGGGCCCCTCGAGGGCCGGGGTGGTCATCTATACCCACACGAGCCCAGAGTGCCCCTTTCCAGAGTTCCAGTCATGATTTCCTTCCTCTAAGATCACTTCTGCTAAAATAAAATGTTTTTAGACATTAGTTTTAGGCTCTTCACTCCAGTAAATGTTAAGCCTGTTGGACAGTAGCAGGGTCCCTGAGTTTTCTCCGTCTTTTTCCCTATCCTGCTTTCAGAAGATTTGCTTAAAAACAACAGAAGTAAGAGAAAGTAGTAAAATGAGCCCAAGGCAGGGGGTGAGGCAGAAGAGGCCAGCAAGACCGGGCGGGTCCCGGTGGCAGAGTTGGCCCCAGACCCCTGAGGTGGTGTGGGGGCCACTGTGTGAGCGGCGGATATTCTCCAGGCTTTAAAGCTCTGGACGGTGGGGAAACTGTCCCCTGCTCCCCTGTTCCTCAGTGGGGAAACCCACTCAGTTGTGCAGCAGGTCAGCCTCAGGCCTGAACAAGAGCAGGTCGGCCTCAGGCCTCAGGCCTCAGGCCTGAACAGGAGGCCATCGGTGGGCCTCTTCTGGCTACTTGGAAGTCTTGCCTGGCCAAGGGAAAGTCTTTAAGTCCATCCTTTGCACTTTGATTCTAGAAAACAAGGAGCAGGAAGGGCTTGCTCAGGGCCTTTTAGGCGAGGCCCTCCCCTTTGGAGGCCACACCTGGACACCTTCCCTACCTGAGCTGCCACTAAGTAACTTCTTCCTGCTGATAGCATGTTTCCCTCCAAACAACCCTGGAGGGCTGGGGCAGGCATTCTCCCTCATGTTTCAAAAGGAAAGCTAGACTATAAATTGATCAGCAACTTGGTCTGGCAGGATTTCAGGGTGGTGAGGGCGTCTTGGTAAAAAGAGGCAGAAAGCGGTGGGGGGAAATGGGGAGCATGGCTGGGTGACCTCTGTGCCCTCGAGGCAGTTAGGAGTTTCTGCTCTTTGCCCCAAGAACCATTCAGACATCCTTGGCGTTCTGTGGGTTAGTGCTCCACGTAACCAGGAAATAAGGCAGAAATCCAGAGACATGAGGAAGGTAGGGAAAGGGGCAAACAGCACTCCTTGGGGTTGGCTGTGAGCCCACTCCTGGACCTGCTCTGAGCTGAGCCCACAAATGTCCTCACTTGGGGTCCCTGCCTCTGCAGCTCCCACCAGAGCCGGTGACAGTGACTGGGTGGAGTTCCAGGGGCTTCCTTGGAGGGCGTGCAGGGAGGGGTGGGTCCCAGGGAGGATCGTGGTTCCTTTGACTAAGCAAGGATCCCAACAAGGGCCTCTCTCCTCAGCCCTGAGGTGGGGCTGGGAAGTGGAGGTCATTTTAAAAAAACAAAATTCAACTGAGTGAATTTGAAGATCTAATTGGCTTTCTTCACAATTCCTGAGTCCGGCAGCATCCCATCTAGCAAGTAGAGGGGAGCTCCTCTGAGCTGAACAAAAGAAAGGGTTTTAAAAACAAAGAGAGGGCATTAAAAAACAAAAAGAAGAAGAAGAAAGGAATTTATTAGCAAGGAGTCCCTTGTTTAGGCAAGTTTGTCCTCCTAAGGGGAGAAGATGGGGCCTATCAGCAATTTCATAGTATTGACCAGGAAATTCTATGTGAACTGGTTAAAGGTTACATTCTCCGGGGGCTTGACAATGCTGTCAGGTTAGGTATTAAGTCTTGGTTTGCTGACTGGGGGCCTTAATCTACGTGATGTCATTTGGGGCCTGTGGTTTTCCTTTTAACACCACTAAATACTTATCTGAGGCATGAATGAGAGGATTTTGTTGTATTCAGACACACACCCCTAATAGTGCTCAAACCCAGTTCTGTCCAATTGTCAAGGCATGTTCTCTTTCCTCCATCATGCTGAAAACAATTCAATTACCTTTGCTTCAACAGAAAGTGACTGCCTGCCCCCTGTGAAACAATCCTGGGCAGCCACAGTTAAGGAGACACAGGGAGGGGGGAGGAGTAGTTAAGACAGACAGACAAATTCCAAGTCTCATCGTAAGAGCGTGTGCTGTGTACGTGCTGAGGAGCCACAGGGCGTGTGAAGGTATTACTGAGGGAACAGAGATCACCAGACGCTTTCTGAAAAGGAAAGAACAAAACAAATGTAGGTATTTGATGAGCCACACATTGATAAAATGCCAAGGCCTAGAGGATTGTGTGATGAGTAAGAGTTCTCACCCTTGAGAGATGCATAGACTGAGATGCTATAGGAATTGGTTCACACGGTTATGGAGGCTGAGGATCCCCATAATCTGCTGTCTGTGAGCTGGAGAACCGGGAACGCTGGTGGTGTTAACTCAGCCCAAGTCTGAAGGCCTGGGTTCCAGGGGCCAATGCGGTGGGTCCTGGGCCGATCTGAAGGACCTGGAAGCTGGAGTGCCAGTGTCTGAGGACAGGAAGAGAGGGACGTCCAGCTCAAGCAGAGAGCAAATTGGCCCTTTCTCTGTCTTTTTGTTCTATTCAAGCCCCCAAGGATAAGTGATGCCCATCCTCATGCTTGGGTGACAGCAATCTTTTTTTTTTTTAAAGATTTTATTTATTTATTTGACAGAGAGAGAGAGAGAGCACAAGCAGGGGGAGTGGCAGAGGCAGAGGGAGAAGCAGACCCCCCACTGAGCAGGGAGCCCGATGTGGAGCTCGATCCCAGGACCCTGGGACCATGACCTGAGCTGAAGGCAGACGCTTAACAACTGAGCCACCCCGGCGCCCCAGCAATCCTTTTTTATTCATCTACAAATTCAAATGCTAATCTCTTCTAGAAAAACTCTCATAGACATACCCAGAAGTAAAGTTTTGTCAGCTAACTGGGCTTCCTTTAGCAAAGTCAAGTTGACACAAAATTCACCACCACGGAGAGGAAATCAGAATTGAACCCAAACATTTCCAAACAGGGGGGTAAGCCTGGAAGCCAGCTTCCTTTCTGGCACTGACCCTGCTGCTCGCTGATCTAGAACTAGGCTGTCCCGTACCGAAGCCGCTGCCACACGTGGCTACTGAGCATTGGAAATGTGGCCGGTCTGGGCTGCCATATGGCGTAAGTGTCAAATACACACTGGATTTTGAAGACTTACTTTAAAAAAAAAGCGCTGTCTCAATATTTTTTATATTGAACACATCTTGAAATAAAATACTTTGTTGAGTTAGATAAAATATATTATTAAAATTAATTACAATTATATGTGGCTATTAGGCAATTTTAAATTACTTCTGTGGCTTGCATTTTTTCCTACTAAACCAGCATTGACCTAGAAGGAAACCTAAGATCCCTTTTCACAATTTTCCTTAAACCAAGACCCCAGGAAGAGCCCTGGGGAGCTTCCAGAATTGTCTTTTTTGGACTCCACCCGCCCCCCCCCCAGCCCCGAACCTCAGGGCTCTCTTGGTTCTCCAGAGTCAGAGACCACCCGAGCAGATGCCACTAAAGTCAAAAATATTCCTCCCATAGGGACCCCTCCAAAAAGGGCTTGAGAAATGGACTCTTAAAATGGCCCACAGAGATTCTGCACGGAGAGCTCCTCACCCCCAAACAGAGACCAGAAGCACATCTTCCAGTTGGCTGTTTCTCTGTGTGCTCTGCGGTATAGCGTGCAAAACCGTGTTCGTAAACTTGGTACGTGCTGGACTAACCCACGTTACTTTTTCCAAGTTGCAGGAATGCTCAGAGCCTATGTGTATTAATAGATATTGTGACTCCCTAAGAGTCAAACATTTTTTTTAAAGATTTATTTATTTGAGAGAGAGAGAGAGAGAGAGAGTGGGCAAGTGGGGGGAGGGGCAGAGGGCGAGAATCTTCAAGCAGACTCCCGGCTGAGCACGGAGCCCAACTCCAGGCTTGATCTGACCCATGAGATCATGACCAGAGCGGAAACCAAGAGTTGGACACTTCAAGGCGCCCTTAAGAGTCAAACATTTTATGTGACTCTTCCTAAATTTATTGAAGACAGATTCCTCACACCTTGTTTGAGCATCCACCAAACATACATCAAGAAAGGCTGTGTGGGCTCTGTGACTTCTGCCACCACCCGGGTCGTCTCCCTCCCTAGAAGTGGCTACAGTTACCAGGCACAGCCCTCTGGGTCTGAGAGAAGACTGCAGCTGCCTCTAGCTTCTAGAATACTTTGCTCACTGGCATTTGGCAAAATGGCACTTGATTTAATAGCAAGAGGAATTTGCTGATATTCAACCAGGTAAGACCATTTTTCTCTGCCTGGTTTTGATATTCTGTGCTCCAGACCTCGGGAGCACTTAATTGCCCTCTGATTTATATGATTATAAGAGATTTCAAAAAAAATATATTATTTGTGTACTGGGAGTAAATGAGAGAGCTTTATATCAATGCCTAATTCATTCACCTCTGTGGAAAAATATAATCAATTTGCAACAGATAGCTTGAAGATTTACAAAGTGTTGGATTAAGGACCTTACTCAATAATCATCATTTCTATTAGTTCATATCCGGGCTCTAACCTGCCCAGGGTGCGGGGGTCGAGGAGGATGGAGCCTGCCCGTGGCCTGCTCGCAGTAAGCCACCAGCATGCTGGGGCTGAGGGACAGCAGGAGGGGGCCAAGAAGCTCATTTACTTCAATCCATCTTGCTAACATTGGCTGCTATTACATTCTATCCCAGCCCCTCCTCCCCTCCTCAGCCCTGAAACTCTGAGCTCCCTCCCAGATACTCAATTCAGGCCACAGCTGAGCTTCCAGCTTCTGTCATTGGTTTCCCATACCTGGCTCTCTTAAAAAAAAAAGGAAAAAAGAGCCACCTATAGGTCAGTCTTGCTAGCTCAGGTACTTTCCTACTCTTAACTCAGTCCTCCTGGCTTCATCATCACTAAACGTTTTTCATTCAACAGAACAGAGACACTGTGCCAGGCATGGGACTAAATGCTCCTACAGGGTCTGCACATACAAAATTGGTTGATTTGGATATTTTTTAAATTTTATTTTGTGTAAATTCAATTAATTAACATAGAATGTATTAGTTTCAGGGGTAGAATTTAGTGATTCATCATATAACACCCAGTGCTCAGTCCATCACGTGCTCTCCTTCGTGCCCATCCCCCAGTTACCCCATCCCCCCAGCCACGGCCCCTCCAGCAACCAACCCTCAGTTGGTTTCCTAGAGTTAAGGATTTAGGTTTAAAAAGAAAAGTCCTGGCCTCATTTGGTTGAATTCGTTATTCCTTTGTGTTCTTTTAGCTTCCTGACAATGAAATTAAAGTTTGATCCTGATTCATGACGGACCACGTCGACCAGCTGTCTTTCTTCTGGAAAGCTCCCTCATTATCCTAATGCTGGCAGAGCCCCTGTTCTCCTGAGAACCTGCTTTCTGCTCTCCTCCAGGTGGGTCCTGGAAACTGCTTGGTGGCTGGTTGCGGGGCAGGGCCATCGCCGGACGCATGGCCTTCTCCGTCTCGGCTAACACAGCAGAGACCCAGTTTCAGCTGACAATCTCATATTGCAGGACAGGAAACAAAAGAGCAATTCAGTCCTTGTGAAAACTTGCCAGATTTCCATGCAATGATTTTCCTTCTTAAAATCACTTTTTGTGTTTCCATCACAGAAATGAACTCAAAGGAAAAGGAGTAATTGCTGGTCTACTCGGAATCACTGGGCCTCCACAACTAAGTGCATTCCTGCATGAATCTATTAATTTCCATTTCCAGGGCTTTCAGATGTAAAACAAATGTTTGATGTAATATGCACCACTACTCTGCTATAATTAAACAACCTCTTACTGTCTAAATTGGTGAAGCACTTCATCGATCAGTATACATTTGGTTCTTAGGAGACGGCTTTCACATTTTCTTGATACATGGGAAAATGGCCACAAGTCTTCTGTAAGATTTCCTGGATGCTGCTCTCCCCCAGGTTACAATAGCAGAAATGTAATGCTCATGTCCAGTGATGGCTCAGTGTACGTGTATGTAAAGGGGAGGGAATGGGAGGGAGTCTCCAATTATGAATCAAATACAACTGACCCTTGAATAGCACGGGGGATTAGGTATGCTGACCTCCATGCAGCCAAAAATCTATGTATAGGGCCACCTGCGCCTATCAATCGATTAAGCGTCAGACTCTTGATTTTGGCTCAGGTCATGATCTCAGGGTCATAAGATGGAGCCCCACATTGGGCTCCACGCTGGGTGTGGAGCCTGCTTAAGATTCTCTCTCTCTCCCTCACCCTCTGCCCCTCCTGCTCCACTTGTGCACACTTTCTCTCTCTCTCAAAAAAAAAAAAAAATCCATGGGGCATCCGCATGGCTCAGTTGGTTAGTCATCTGCCTTCGGCTCAGGTCATGATCCGAGGGTCCTGGGATCAAACTCCTCATCAGGTTCCCTGCTCAGCAGGGAGTCTGCTCCTCCCTCTGCCCCTGCCCCTACCCACGCATGCTCTCTCTCTCTGTCTGAAATAAATAATAAAATCTTTTAAAAAAAATCCACGTATAATTTTGGATTCCTCCAAAACTTAACTAATAGCCTACTGTTGACCGCAAGCCTTACTGATCACATAAACAGTTGATTAACATATATTTTGTATGTTATACATATTATAATACTGTATTCTTACAATAAAGTAAGCTAGAGAAAAGAAACTGTTATTAATAATATCACAAGGAAGAGAAAATACATTGACAATACTCTACTGTATTTATCGAAAAAAAGTTTGCATATAAGTCGACCCGTGTTGTTCAAGGGCCGACTGTGTATTCCATTCCAGGACCATTTCCTGAGTTCCTATGCAACACCATTCTGAGCACAATTTACTAAGCACCTTGCATGTACTAGGAGCCAGTCACAATATTCGAGATGTGGTGCCCTGTTACCCTAACTACGCCTCGTATCATCTGCTTCCTTCTTCCACAAAGTGGGGAGGCTGGATTCCTGCCAGGTCTGATAGCCTGGAATTCACTCTTCACACGTAGCCAATAGGAAGCCCGGAGTAATTCTCAGCCACTGCTCCTTCCTTGCCCAGGTGTTGGGGCTACCACATGCGGGTCAGTCCTGGCCCCAGACCCTAGGGCTAAGCCAGACCGGGGCAGGGAGGCTTCAGTACTCCATCACCCCATGGTTAGCCCTCACTGCACACTGCATTTCAGACACCACAGCTTCTGCCTTAGTTCTCTGAAGACAGCCACCATGTCCCACCTGTAGTCATTCTCAGGGCTCAGCTGCAGACAAAGAATCCACTTGAGCTAGTTGAAGCAGAAAAGGATTTATCACAGGCTACTAAATGGCTTCCCCAATGCTTGGAAAAGCTGAAGTACAGACCCTGGGAGGAGCTCCCTGGAGCTACTCTCAAAGCCACCTAGCAGAACCAGGAGACATTCATGGCTATCAGGGAGGGGTCTGCAGGATCGGCAAACAGCCCCCACCCCTGCTGGCTTCAGAACCACTTCCCTCTGCTCTTGTCACACCGGTTGAAGTAGGTGTCTCAGCCTCTGCCTCTCTGGCCACTTGACTCTTTCCAAATTTAACCTCCCCTGTTTGCATCAGGAGGTGGATCCTAAGTGATGCCTAGAGTCCTAGTTGCCGGGATTCAGGGGCGAATGAGGTTTTCACCTGCCCACCTCTGCAGGATGGGAGGGCACACAGAAACCAGAAGTGCTTTGGAAGACAGGCTGAAAGAGCTGACACCGGGTTTTGTCAGTTTCCCAAGCAGAAACCTGACGCCCTCCCTGTCCCGACTCTATCCATTTTTATCTCCATAGTTGGCTTAATCCCCCAGGGCTCTGGAAACCTATTTCTACTGGCTGAGAACCAGCTGGGAACCAGCCATCTGCTGACAAATGCCAAACCCAGGACTGCTTTGTACTGAACACTTCGCTTTGCTGAGGTCCTAAATTTTCTGCAAAGTGCCTCTTCTCCCCAGCACTCCTCGACAGAGTTACCATTTCATGAGGTGCGCCTCCACCACCCGAGGCCACAGTTTATTGCTCCAGGAATAAGCAGCTCCCTGATCCGACTCAATCAGGGATCTCCCCTTGAAACTATGGGCTGGAACCGACAACGACTGCATCAAACTTAGCAGTTGAAGCTATAAAAAACTATCTCGGAAGCTCTCAGAGGCCGTGATTTCTGCCATGTGGACAGCACTGACCATGATGAGAGCAAAGAAGGAAGTCGATGGAAATACAGAAGGAAATTCATAAGAAGGAGAGGGAATGCTGAAGGCGTTTGCACCCTTGGTTCCGGTTTCTCCTAACCCCATCCTCTCCCCCGCCCCCCATGCCAGTCTTTTAGCCCCAGGGGATGGTTCTGTGCCCGAGGAGTATTGTCATTCTCCCTCTTTTGCTTCAGTTTGAGCTGGCCTCTGTCATCTGAACCAAGGAGTGAGAATTAATACATATTTACTGAGTGGTTTGAGGGGAGCTGTTTGATTCTCACACATACGGTTATTTCTCCTACACACACATGCACACACATGCATGCACTCGTGTGCGCGTACACACACTTCCTGACTCTGCCAGTTCTTAAAGCTCCAGTCCTATTACTCTGCTCCCCTTCGTAGCAAAGCCTCAAAAGAACTCTCTGTACTTCCCTTGTCATCTTCTCTCTCCCAACCGCGTGGCCTCCATGTCGCCAACTTCAGGGTCATCTCTCAGCCTCTCTCTTGGACCTCTCTGCTGCACTTGTCGCCACTGATCATTTCCACCTCCCTGGAACTTTCTTCATTTGCCTGCAGGCCACAAGTTAGCTTGGTTTCCCTCCTGCCTCACCATCGACCCTGCCCAGTGTCCCTCTTGGTTCCTCCTCATATTCTTGACATCTTAGTATCTGTGCCATCTGTTGGCCTCTTTGCTTTCCTATTCCCTCCCTTGTCCCTCATCTGCTCTTCTCTATCGCAGGAGACCTGGCTAGAAAGGCTGCTTTCCCAGATGACCACGCCCACTGGCTTCTGCTGTGTATGACTAACTGGAGGCTGGGCTGGGAGACCGAGTAGGGGGCCTTGAGCCTTGTCTCCAGCAGCAGCTTCATTTCATCTTGTGTCTACCTCCTGGGGGCTTGCCAGAGCTCAGGGTCCGTCAGGTGAGCCCAGCCCCTGGGTTCTGGTAACACCACCTCTGCTTTATTCCCAGACAACATGACTATCTGTAGAGAAAATCGGATGGAATCTAAAAATCAACTAGGAGAATGAATGAGTTTAGCAAGTTTGCGACATACAATATCAAGATACAGAAATCAATTATTTATCTATATATTGGCAACAATCAGAAATGAAAGTAAAATCAGTATCACTTAATATCACATAAAAATATTAAAAACTTAGAGATAAATCTGACAAAAGATGTAAAAGACCCCACAATGAAAATCTTTGCTGGGGGGAATTAAAGAGACTTAAATTAATGGAGCTATATACCTTATTCATAGGGTGGTTCTCCACCAAATTGATCTAAAGATTAAAAAGACATAGGGAGAGCTGCCTGGCTGGCTTAGTTGGAGGAGCATGCGACTCTTGATCTTGGGGTAGTGGGTTTGAGCCCCACGTTGGGTGTAGAGATTACTGAAAAAAAAGAAATTTAAATAATAAATAAATAAAATTTTAAAACACATAAGGAATAGAGTCAATACTATTGTAATAACATTGCATGGTGACAGATGGTAACCATGTTTATGGTGGTGAGCATCACATAATGTGTAGAATTGTTGATTCACTAGGTTGTACACCTGAAACTCATATAGTGTGGTATGTCAACTATACTTTGATTAAAAAAAGGAACAGTGCCAATCAAAATCAAGCAGACCATTTTTTTGTAGAAATTAACAAGCTGATTCTAAAATCTATATGGAAATGCAAAGGACCTAAAATAGGTAAGATAACTTTGAACAAAGTTGGAGGATTAATGTTACTCAGTTTCTAGAATTATTATAAAGTCATAGTAATCAAGACAGTATGTTACTGGCATAAACACTGACAAATAGAACAGAGTGTAGAAATATACCCACATATACACATACATAGACAACTGAGTTTTGACAAAGGTGCAAAGAGAATTCAGTGAAGAAAGGGTAGTCATTTAAACCAATGGTACTAGACATATGATCCAGCAATTGCACTACTGGGTATTTACCCCAAAGATACAAAAGTAGGGATCTGAAAGGGTACGTGCACCCCAATGTTTATAGCAGCAATGTCCACAATAGCCAAACTGTGGAAAGAGCCAAGATGTCCATTGACAGATGAATGGATAAAGAAGATGTGATATATATATACAATGGAATATTATGCAGCCATCAAAAGGAATGAGATCTTGCCATTTGC
>NC_138378.1:46505162-46566549 GCF_054177405.1 Leptonychotes weddellii
ATGAAGCGGGGGAAATCGGAGGGGTAGACGAACCATGAGAGACGATGGACTCTGAAAAACAAACTGAGGGTTCTAGAGGGGAGGGGGGTGGGAGGATGGGTTGGCCTGGTGATGGGTATTAAAGAGGGCATGTATTGAATGGAACACTGGGTGTTATAGGCAAACAATGAACCATGGAACACTACATCTAAAACTAATGATGCAATGTATGGGGATAATATAAGAATAAAAAAATTTAAAAAAAAACCAATGGTACTAGAACTATTAGATAATCACATACAAAAAAATAAATTTTGATTCATAACTTGTACCATATATAAAAGTCAATCCAAAATGGATCATAGTCTTAAATGTACTACTATAAAACTTCTGGAAGAAAGCATAGAAGAAAATCTTTGTGACTTTGGGTTAGGCCAAGATTTCTTAGTTACACCACCAAAAATAATGATCCATTAAAAAAAAGAAGTTAGGGCGCCTGGGTGGCTCAGATGGTTAAGCGTCTGCCTTCGGCTCAGGTCATGATCCCGGGGTCCCGGGATCGAGTCCCGCATCGGGGTCCCTGCTCCTTGGGAACCTGCTTCTCCCTCTGCCTCTCTCTCTCTCTCTCTGTCTGTCATGAATAAATAAATAAAATCTTTAAAAAAAAAAAATAAAAATAAATAAATAAATAAATAAATAAATAAATAAATAAATAAATAAAAGAAGTTAACCTTTGCTCTTTGAATGACACTGTTTTAGTATATGTGCTGCCGAAGTGAGCACTTGAATGACACTGTTAAAAGAATTAGAAGATAGGCCACAGGCTGGGAGAAGATAATTGCCAATCAAAGCAGAAAAAGACTTAGAATAAATTATAAATAAATAAATAAATAGCTCAATAATAAGAGAACAAACAGCCTGGTTTTGGGACAAAAGGTTTGAACAGATACTTTACCAAAGAAGATATTTGGATGGCAAATAAGCACATGAAAACATGTTCAACATCATTAATCATCAGAGAAATGCATAGTAAAACCACCATGGGCTAACACTACACACCTATCAGAATGTCACATAAGAGACCGGCCTTACCAGCTGTGAGGGTATGGAGCGACTGGAACTCTCTACCCTGGTGGTGGGATTGCAGAATGGTACAACTACTTTGGAAAACAGTTTGGTTGATTCTTGAAAAGGAGAACCTCCACTTACCATATGATCCAGCCTTGCCAGTCAAGGCATATATCCATACAAAGGCTCATACACGAACGTCGACAGCAGCTTTACTTGAAATAGTCAAAGACTGAAAGCAATTCCAATGTCCACCAACAGACAAAAGGATACATTTTGGTACATCCACATGATGGAATGCTACTCTGCACTAAAAGGGAATGAACTGTGAATACATGCAGCAAGATGGATGAATCACTAAATAAATATCCACTGAAATAAGCCAGAGAAGAGAGCACACGTGGTGTGATTCTACAAAATGCAAATTCATCCTTAGGGACAGAAAGGAGGTGAGTGTTTTTTTTGGTTGTTTGTTTGTTTAAAGATTTTATTTATTCATTTGCGAGAGAGACAGAGAACAAGCAGGGGGAGAGGCAGAGGGAGAGGGAGAAGCAGACTCCCTGCTGAGCAAGGAGCCTGATGCGGGACTCGATCCCGGGACCCTGGGACCATGATCTGAGCCGAAGGCAGATGCTTAACCATCTGAGCCACTCAGGTGCCCAGAAAGGAGGTGAGTGTTTACTTGAAGGAGGGGTGGGAGGGAAAAATACAAAGGGGCGTGGTGATCTATCCATGATCTTGATTTGGTGATGTTATCACACGTGTGTTCACATGTCTACGTATTAAATTGTACACTTACAAATATTTGCAGTTTATGGTATATCACTGATACCTCAATAAAAGTGTTGTAAAAACAACCAAGTCAGACCGTATTTGTCCTCTCCCCTAAACCCTGCATTTCACGTGCCCTGAAAGCCAAGATCCTTACCCCGGCCTCACACATTCTGGCTTTCCCCATCCTCATCTCTGCTCCAAGCACCCTGAGTGCCTGCCTGTTCTTCCCACAACTGTTCAAAAACAGCAGGCAAGCTTCCACATTAGGGACCTTTTGGTTCGCTGTTCATATGTAACCCAAATTTCCACGTGGCTAGGTCCTTCTTTTAAGCCTTTGCTAATGTGTCACCTTCTCAATGAGACCCACCCGGACCACATTATTTAACTGCCCCACGATCCTGAGTCCTCTTTCCCTGCTCTGTTTTTTTCCTAGCACTGATCACATTTTAATAAAATAGGTATTTTACTCATTTATTATTATATTTATGACTTAGTTTGTCTCCACCCCCCGCTAGAATATAAGCTTCATGAATGCAGATGATTTCTGCTGTGTCCACTCCCCCCACCCCCCCCGATGTATCCCAAGACCTAAAACAGGGTCTGGCACATAGTGGACTCTCATAAAGATTTGTCCAATGAATGAGTGAATGAGTAATACATGGATAACACTTGCTAAGGACAGAGGTAACCTACATAAATAGAGTTATAAAATTGAGCTCAGAATATGCTGACAAAGTTTTGACTTTCATGTCCAGAAAGTGCTTCATAATTTTACATGATTGTGTTTTCAGCAGTAGTATTTTCAATCAGTAATAATGCCCCCCCTCAAAATGCTCATTGAATGTGGATGATTGCAAATACAGCTTGCTAACATCTCCTAAGTCAAATCTATAAATAAGAACTGCCCATGAATGGCTTTTCCCATAACAGGCTGAGTTAGAAAAACAGCAATTACGGATATCCCAAGAATGAATAAACTCATTTTTTACATGTATTACCCTTTGAGAATCAGCTTGAGAAATTGAGTGCAATAGGCCACCGAGTTGCTTCAGTCAAATCTGGTTTAGCTCTACTGAAATTTCATCTTCACACAGACAAGGGTACTATGGTTCAGACGCCGGCACGCTTGTAGGTAAAAAGTAATTTCGTGACACAAAAATGTGCCTGTTGTTCTTTCTGATTTGATGTTTCAAGTTCAGAATGCCTACCAGTTTCTGCACAAGAACTGTCTACAGCAATAGTTCTCAAAGTTTGATCGCTATTAGAAATGCAGTTTTCCAGACCCCAACCAGATCGACAAAATCAGGCACCCTGGGGGTGGGATCCAGACTTCTACAAGCCTTCTAGGGGATTCTGACTGCTGCCAAAGCAGAACCGGGACCCCTGGGTCTACACAGTAGTGAGGTTTGGAAACAAATTCATTCTGGTGTCACTTCTACTGACTGAACTGAAATTAGTGCCCTGAATAAATCAGCAAAATATTCCTTATTTTAACAGTTTTGTTCTTTCTTCTGTTTTATTTTTTAAACCAGACAACTTTTTCAGGAGGCACATTAAAATTTAGTTAATAAAAAACACTATTCATTTCCAGTATTCAGCAAAGCCTCATCAAGAACAGAGGAAATAAATGCATTTTTAATATGTTAATACAATAGATTTACTATCCAGTGGTAAAAATGAAGTACACACACACACACACACAGAGTGTTTTTATTGATATGTGGAGGAAAAGAAGTCAGATGCAAAATAATACAGTATAATTTCATTTATATAATGTAGAAAAACAGGTTAAACCAAACTGTACTGTTCAAGGAAGCATACTCAGGTGGTAAAAACTACAGAGAGTTGAGAATGGTATTAAAGTCAGAACAGTGGTTGCCTCTGGAGGGAAGGAGGGTGTTTCGATGGGGAAGAGTTATAGGCGGGGCTTGTGGGGTAAAAGCAATGCTCTGTTTGATGACCTGGGTGGTAGTTATGTGGGTATCTGCCTTATAAATAGATTAAACTGTACATGGAAGTTTTTATGCATTTTATTATAGTTCACAATTCAAAACTGTCTTAAAAAGAAAGAAAAGTAAAAGAGTTGATAGTGTTGTGCCCCCTTCAGCTTCAGGAATTAATGTTACCAATACAGGTGGAGGGCCTGTGGGTTTCTCCCTGATTCAGTCCTGTCTTCTCCCCTTCACCCAGGGGAATTGTTCTGAATTTGCTAATAATCTTTGTGACTCATTTTATCTACTTCTGTTATGTATGTGTATATGTATGTATGTGGCCTTAACTAATGTATGTCCCTGTGTTGCCTGTTTTTAAACTTTATATAAATAATCTTACACTGAATATATTCTACTGCAACTGTTTCACTCAAATTGCAAATTCATGTGGATTCATATGACTATGGTCATTCATTATTCTTTGTTTAGCTAAGCGCATTATCTGTGGGTATTTGGTTGTTTATAGATTTTGTTATTTATTATAAATTGCACTGTTATGAAACCTTCTTGTGCATATGCCATAAAATTCCATCTATATGTATAGAAGATGATATTGTTTTAGATTTATATAAATTACAGAAATATGTATATATAAATAAGCATATAGAGACACATATGCAGAATATATATATATGGAACTTCCTGGTGTGTGTCTGATGGTGGATTTCTCAGCCACATGGTGTGGTTACATTGAACTTGATTAGAAATTGCTGATTGGTCCCCCAAGGAGGTTGTGCCAGTCCACATTCCTCCCAGCAGGACACTGTGATCATAGCCCTGGCATACTGGGACCGTGTTACGGGTCTGAAACAGAATCAAAAGTTAGTTCTAATCTGCATTTCCCTGTTCCCTGACTGGATGACCATCCTTTTACATGGCCATTTATGTTTCCTCTTCTGTATATGGCCTGTGTATAAGTGCACCCTTTTTTATATGGTTCCTCTTTCCCTTTTTTAAGTTCTTGCTGTCGAGAATGTGTTGAGTGTATCTTCTCCCAATTCATGACTTGACTTATTTATCTCTCTGGATTGTGTCTTCTGAGAAATGGAAATCTTGGTTTTTAATGTAGTTGTACTTGTTTATTATTTCCTTCAAGATTTATACTTTTTGTGTCTTATTTGTAATTTTTTCCATGTCAAATTTATAAAAATATGATTGTACAGCATCCTCTAAAGGCTTTGCTTCTCACATTGATGTTTGTCCTGTCATATGAAATGGGGCTAAGGGTCCACAGCTGAGGGCTGGCTTACTATGCCACCAACGGTCCCATTCTCTACAGACCATCACTTAGTATTTACTTCTGGACCAAATAGCTAAATATGATGCTGTTATACTGCTCTTTCTCAGTTTTCCAGTTGTAGACATTTTCTACCAACTTCCTAGTAAGAGGGATGAAATATCGCTTTTTTAAATTTATTTATTTATTTATTTATTTATTTATTTATTTATTTATTGAGAGAGATAGTGATAGAGAGAGAGCATGAGAGGGGGAGAGTCAGAGGGAGAAGCAGACTCCCCGCCGAGCAGGGAGCCCAATGCGGGACTCGATCCCGGGACTCCAGGATCATGACCTGAGCCGAAGGCAGTGGCTTAAACTGAGCCACCTAGGTGCCCCGAAATGTCGCTTTTTGACATGAACTTGTATCTCCTCTCCTCCACATCCCAGAACTTTCCATACTGTTCTCCCCACTACTTTCTCCCCACCCCTTGGGGTGGGAATTCCTAATAGTTGGTTGTTAGCTCTTGCATATCTTATAATTTTCTTATCTCTTCTCTCCATTTCTAGAAGGTTTTCTCAACATTATTACACAGCCCTTCTAATAAACCTATTACTAAGGCCATCTTATTTGTCATTTCCAAGAGCTTGTCTTATTCTGTCACTGTTCATGTTTCATAGCATCCTGTTCTTGCCAGGGACGCATTGTGTCCTGCCTGAGAGCAGGATCGTGTAACAGTTGGAGGTGCGGGAGGGAAAGCTATAAGGGGACTGGGCTGGGGGAACCTGGGAATTCAGGTTCCCATAGAGACATACTGCCACCCAATTATGTCATTTTAAATGTTCTTTTTTTTTCTTTAAGATTTTATTTATTTATTTGACAGAGAGAGACACAGCCAGAGAGGGAACACAAGCAGGGGGAGTGGGAGAGGGAGAAGCAGGCTCCCCGCGGAGCAGGGAGCCCGATGCGGGGCTCGATCCCAGGACCCTGGGATCATGACCTGAGCCGAAGGCAGACACTCAACGACTGAGCCACCCAGGCGCCCCCATTTTAAATGTTCTAATAGACATATTTTTGAAAGTGCAAAGGAGGTTGGAATTCATTTTGATAAGGTATTTTATTTAACCCAATATATTATTGTTTCATAGATTTAAAAAATTATTAATGAGATATTTCATATTATTTTTTGGTATGTCTTCACAATTTGGCATGTATCTCACACTTAAGCACATCATCATTCGGACTTGCCACACTTTAAGTTCTCGGCTGCCTGTGGCTGGAGGCAATGGTGTTAGGTAGGTCAGGTCCACAGGGAGCTCGACCAAGCCGGTAGGCTCATTTCAAAGCTGCCTTGACTCCTTCAAGAGCTTCCTCTCCAGCCCACCTCCTGTCTTTCTGGAAGCTGCCCCCAGCACTCTGCCCCGCTCCCCCCCCACCCCGGATGGTGGCCCTAGAGCACTGCTCCATCCCAGGTCCCTGTCTCGGCCGTGCCTCACTGGCCCCTGCCCACCTCTGCATCATCACCTCTCTTGGACATCATTTGTGTTACTTCATTTGCTCCCAGTTTCAACGCTTTAGAAAGTGCTGGTACACCCAGGGCTCACTCCCTGTTCTCCTCCTTCTACCAGGGCCTATCATCCTTGGGCTCCACTTAAGACCTCCCGCTTTGCCATAGCAGCCTTGATACCCTGGTCAGTGGCTCACCTGACTGGCCTCTTAATCTGGTTAGAAAAGCTGCAGCCTAAAGGTGTCATGGCAGGCTGGAAGGAGCTCATCGCTGATATGGTGAGTACTAGATCCAACCTGCAACTAGCTCTGGGTGGGGTGTGAACTCCCAGATGGGTGGCCAGCTCTGGTCATGACAGGCTCAAGAACTGGAGTAGGCTTGGGGCTACAGTGTCTAGGGGCTGGGCTCTGGCCTTTGCCCTGGTAGAGAAGGCAAGGCCAGGAAAAATGCAGTAGGGGCCAGCAGGAGGCAGAAGAGATGCCCCCAGGGCTCAGGGGGCAAAGGTGTGGAACGAGACCCAGGGTACACAGGAAGCTCTGAATGCCCCAGACCCCTGAGGAATGGAATGGGCAGGTGTGCCTGGTGAGTCAGCCCGGGGCCCCTGCTGCCCTCCCGATGACTTACAGCTCATACAATAGCCCAATTGTGTACTGCCTGTAGCTATGGCTTGGGTTGCAACCCAGGCACTCAGCTCAGGGACCTCTAGGGACAGAGAGAAATAGCTATGAGAGAGGTCTTTGTGCAAATCTGTCCTGCAGGAAGGAGCCCAGGGGTCACAGAGCATGGCTGTGGCTGAGGAAGGACAATGCTGGACAAGAGGAGATGGTCTCAGCAATTCGTTTGGACTGATGGCCTGTGGGTGTCAGAAAGTGGCAAGAGGAAAGCTTATCCAATCGGTCTGGAATTGCTGTGCATTTTAAGTAGGTTTTCAGACAAAAGACTTTGTAAGTCTGAAGTCTAAGAGAGGTTAGTGAGGTCTCAAGATACTGCAATGATTTCTAACCAAGTGAATAATTAGAATGCACTTGCCTTTTTATTGTTCTATTGTCATCACATGCAAGGACCTATTTGAGACTGTTGGTAAACAAAATGAAGAGTAGCTTGGCTCTCTGGGGACTGACAGCTCAGTCTCCCCTGGAAAAAAGTTTAACCCATTTTTGCAGAAGGTGAAATTTCTGAACAGTTATTCTAGACCATGTTTAGACATGAGAAATACAGAGGCATTTCACAGCTTATTTCTGTGAAATGGAAAGTTAAAATGTTCAGACAGAGATGTGGGTCTAAGACCAATGGAGCCAAGTCCTTTGTCCAAGGCACCCAAGAGTGGTGTGTTTTCATGGGTACCAGCTTGCAAGGAGTGCTTGCTAGGTGTTAGCCTCTTGTCTCCTAGAAGAAATAGGTGCGGGAAAATTTTTTAAGCTCAACACTATGTTCAAATACTAAAAGTAAACTTTTAGTTTACCTGTTGTCCCACTTTCAGGTTTCTCTAGCTCCAGCTGATTCATTAATGCTGGGTCTGCAGCCCCGCTCAGATTCCCACCTGATTCTTTATGGAAACCAAGGATGAATCTCATCTGGACCCTGAGAGACTTCTTTGCTCCTGGGTGGACCCCTCACATTCTTCCATTCTGACCTTTCTTGTTAGTGTCCACTGCGTTGGCCTCACTACATCTATAGGGACACCTTTTCCTCAGCTTGTGTGACCTCCAATGGGCTCAGATGGAAACCCAGTGTGAGAGTGGGGACCATTCTCAGAAAGACCGGATGCTCTCCTTTTCCTTGTCTTCCCCTTCCCCCTGCCCACATGGCTGCATTCCATGGACATCATTCTGTCAGGAACCCTCATGCAAATTCATTTCTACTTCACCTCCGGTCATACATTCACAGAGAAGTCTGAATCTAAACGGTAACTTAAATATGGGACCCCCACTAGTAATGAGAACTTAAATCCTGGGGGAAACTCTGTAAGGTGTGATAAGATGCCAAACTTAGACTCAGTTTTGGCAGATGTCCCAAAGGCTGTCCTTTTTGTTTCTCTGTAGGTTAACTTCGTGACTTGAAGAAACTTACAGGTTCAGCTACTGTCTATCAACTACTGACGGGCTCTCCTGTGCTTTCCTTTATGCTCTCTTTCCCTCTTCCCCTATCAACTTTGCTATCTGGAATTTTATTTGTACATTGTCAAGGTGGACAACATTTCTATGATGTCAATAGCCACATCATTTCCATGCTTTTTCCAATTAACGACTGTGACAGTCTCTCAAAACTCAGATTAATTTTGCTGCCTTTAAAGTACTTGTTGAATTATCTCTGTTTCTTCAGTTGTTTGTTCTATTTTTGGACTTTAGTGTTTCTCCTCATATTTTCTTTAGTATTGATAATTAGTGGGTTTTGGTCACCTGCTTCTCGAATGCCAGTTTTGTTTACCAGAGCCTGCCTCAGGTGATAGGCAGATACTTATGGATATCGTTAGTTAACATTAGTTATCACAGATAATGTTATTGCCATGGAACCTATCATTCCAGAGTTGGGACGCATCCATCAGGTATCCCCACGTACACTCATACATAATTCCATACCACTTAGATTCTGCAACTGCACTTTGGGCACCAACAGAGAATCTTCACAGTAGTGGAAACCTCTGGGGCGGGTCCTCTAGAACAGGAAAATGCTGAGAATATGGTCTGGCTTGGGCTAATTTTGAGTGCAACCAAGAAAGGCAGTTGGAAACATCCAGGAAAGAACTTGACTGCACAAAAGTAGGCACAGATCACTAGAGTGGATGGGACTTGGAAGTCTCATCAGGATTTATCTCAGAAAATAGCATATACTCTCTCAGCTCTTTGCCATCAGTCTGCGCATCTGGAATTAGTACTTCATGAAATATTTATTGAGCCTATAGTTTATGACAGACACTATCTTAGTCTGTTCAGGCTGCTATTACAAAATACCATAGATTGTGGGGCACCCGGGTGGCTCAGTGGGTTAAGCGTCTGCCTTCGGCTCAGGTCAAGATCCCAAGGTCCTGGGATCGAGCCCTGCATCGGGCTCCCTGCTCAGTGGGAAGCCTGCTTCTCCCTCTCCCTCTGCCCCTCCCCCTGCTCATGTGCTCTCTTGATCTCTTTCAAATAAATAAATAAAACCTAAAATAAAAAAAACCCAAAACAAAAAAAAACAAAATACCATAGATTGGGGGGCTTATAAACCACAAAGATTTTTTTCTCACAGTTATGGAGGCTAGGAAGTCCCATGACGTAGGTGCCAACAGATTCAGTGTCTGGTGAGAGTTCTCATCCTAGTTTATGGATGGCTCTTCTCTCACTGAGTCCTCATATGGTAGAAGAGCAGGGAAGCTCTCTGGGGTCTCTTGACAAGGGCGCTAATCCCATTTGTGAGGGCCCTACCTTCCAAATGCTCCACCTTTAATATCATCCCCCAGGGGGCTAAGATTTTAACATGTGAACTTTGGGGGATGCGAACCTTCAGTCTCTAGCAGACTGTGCTAATCTCTGGAGTCACAAAGACAAATAGGACACATTCTTCACACAAGAAGCTCACCATCTCAGGAGAAAACGAGAATGGACCCATTACAGTACAGTGTGGTAAGTACTACCATGAAGATAAGCACAGGTCCACATGAGACCACACATGGGGGTGGGGGGCTGTAGCTAGTCCACACTGAGGAGGGGACAAGCCTCTTGAATGGGTGGTTTCTGAACTGAGTCTTGGGAGACATCCTTAGGTAAGAGAGGGTGGCAACTGGGGACAGGAAGATGAATGGTCCAGGCAGAGGGAAGGGCAGAGACAAAGGCTTGGAGGCATGAGAGAGCACAGCAGGCCCCAGTCTGAAGATAGCACGTATGGCTGGAGGACTGGCTGCTGAGGAAGAGGGAGCAGAGCATGAGGGGATAAGAATCTGGGAAATGTGTGTTCCCAGTGCTCTGGTTATCCATTGCTGCAAAACAAACCACCTGAAACAGTGGCTTAGAACAATAACAATCTTTTACTTTACTCACAAATCTGCAGTTTGAGCAGAGCTCATCACAGAGGGCTTGTCTCTATTCCACATGGAGATCAACAAGCTGGTGCAACTGAGGGTGGGGGGATCTGCATCCAAGATCACAGATCTCCTTATACAGCTGCCAGCCCATGCTGCTGATTGGCTGGGAGTCTGACCAGTGAGGAAGGCCATGAACCTTGGCTTCTTTCCATCAGGGCCTCTTCATGGGCCTGGTCTCCTTTGTGGCACAGTGGCCGTGTGCCCAGGGTGAGCATCTCGAGACAAAGAGCCAGGTGGAAGCTGAACTGGCTTTTGTGACCTTGCCTCTGAAGTCATGTAGCCTCATTTCTGCTTACTCTATTGGTTAAGGCAGCAGGAAAGGCACCCGGTTTCAAGGGGAGGAGACCTAGCCCCCATCTCTTGATGGTTGAGTGGCAAACTTCCAGAAAAGCATGTGGGACTAGCTATTTTTAGAAATGCAATCTCCCACATGCAACAACTGTATGCAAGGCAGAATGTAGGGGCTTGATACTAGAGGCAAGGAGATCCATTAGGACATGTTGCAAGTGAGCAAAGAGCAGACTGGAGAGATGGAGATGTATTCCAGAGTCTCCTAGGTTCTGGAGGTCAGGAAGGGAGGCTCAGCAATCAGGGAGCAGCACAGGCTACGTCCATCTTGCCAGAGGGACACTGAACCCTTTGGTGGGTCAGTCTGTGTGTACCGGCTCTCGGTTCCCTGGCCTCGGTGCTAGGCCAGCTAGGGGGTGTTGCTGTGTGCTGTCCCCACATCAGATGGGGCCATGGTTTCTGTGGTCCCAAGGAAGGCTGGGGTGCCACTCACAAAGGCCTACTGTTGTTACTGATTGATAATAACACCGGGACCTTGCTGCCCACAGAGACAAATCCTCCCCAGACACCACTGCTGAGAGAGAGATTTTCACCTGGGAGGAAATGAGAAGGTCTGGTCCACTTTCAGAACATGGAAACTCCTCATAGTGGCCTGCAGAGGAGGTAGAGGACACTGGCCTCCAAATGCCTGGCCACCCATTCAGTGGACGAACAAGGACATTCAAGATAACATTCAAGAATGTTCAAGAACATTCAAGATGCTTCTGAGAAAGTCCACGGACCTTCAATGGTCAGAAACTGAAGGATGGAAAATAATACTATTCAGCTTGTTTGTGAAAGACAAGAATACCTATTGGGATGTTTACTGTTTCCTTCTTCCCACCAGTGGTCACCTATCTGTCTCTTGGTTTTTGAGCAGCACATACCTTCCTCTCTACCAACCTTGGAATACACCTGTGCTCTCCCACCTGGAAGATGACACCTTCACCTCACTCCCACCAGCAGTGAGCAGGAAGCCCAGGCTGGGCTCAGAAGCATGGCCTTGGCTTTGACCCCATTATCCTGGTGCTGAAACCTAGCTGGTTGGTCAGCAGAATCCCACCATCTCTGAGACCTTTGAAAGTGCATGACGACCCCTGAGACAGGCTCACAGAAGGAGGTTCTACCTGGCAGCAGCACTGAAGTTGTCAGGCAGAGCTGTCACATGCTTTTTCCCGATGCCAGCAAGACTAAGTCTTCAAACAATCAAGAGCCCCTTGCCATGGCATGCCCCATGTGAAGGATGGCCCTCCCCAGTGATCTGTTAGAAGAAGCCTATGGCTGCAGACACTGCTGATAAACACTCTTCCCATGGTCCTCCTACATCTCTCTGAGCCTCACTGTCATTGTAAATGCAGCGGGCTTAACCATCCATGTCAGTGCAAACCTTTGAAGTACATTTTTTTAAGATCAAGAATTGGCCAAGGTCATCCAGATGAATCCAGTTTTTTGACTTTCTTCTCTTCGATGATGTTTCCCTTCTCTCCTTCTTGATCATTCACTGTGATTGACAGGTCCTATTTGGCAGCCACAACCAATTATCCTTCTGATTTGGTTACTTCATCTTTCAATATCACATAGACTTCTGAGTTCATGGATCCCTGGGGGTCTCTCTTCCTTCATCAATTCCTCTTTACTCTCCCCTTTATCCAGTTTAAATCCCGTGGTTTACCTTTATAACCTTAGGAGAGGGTATTTTATCCAATGTCATTTGGTCTGGCAAGTGGTAATTTAAGTAAGAAAGCGTTTAAAAAGTAAAACTATTGGGGTGCCTGGGTGGCTCAGTTGGTTAAGCGACTGCCTTCGGCTCAGGTCATGATCCTGGAGTCCCTGGATCGAGTCCCGCATTGGGCTCCCTGCTCGGCAGGGAGTCTGCTTCTCCCTCTGACCCCCACCCATGCTCTCTCTCTCTCTCTCTCTCATTCTCTCTCTCTCAAATAAATAAATAAAATCTTTAAAAAAAAAAAATAAATAAATAAAATAAAAAGTAAAACTATTAAGTTAAAATTGGGAAGGCCAAAAACTGACACATACACTTTGAACACGTTACTGTGGCTTACAACAGATAGATGGGCATTCATTCACCAGTCTATGGAGTTAAGTCCATGCCTTTCCTTTGAGAATGGGTCTGCTGATGGGAATTCTGCACTGCTTCTCTCTCATAAGTCACTATAAATCCTCCACTACAATCTTGTTTGGTTTTCTTTAGAATGGAGTGAACACCAATCCATGCCTGAGAAGTGATCTGAGTGCAACTGTGTTCTTACAACAGCATGTAAGCCTGGAATAAACAGGTGCTAAAACACCTGTGAGCCCCGAGCAAATAAAAACACTTCTCGTTACATAGAGAAAACAGTGGATAGAGTGGGTGCTCAGGAGTGGCACCTGCCTGCCTCCTGTGCTCACCATCTGCTGGGGGTCCAAGCCCACAAGGCCAATAAAACCCTTGTGCTCTTTGAAAGCTACTCCCCAGCACTTCTTCTCTCCTCAAACCCTCATCTCTCGGTCTTCTTAGGCATCCCTATCAGCTTATGGCCTTGCCTCCATCACTGGAGTGATCCCAGAGCCAGACAAGGCCATAAGAGACTCAACCAGGGCTAGATGTTTATTTAAGAGTTGTGGCAGTTGAGGAGGACAGATGGGACAAGAATCCCTGATAGAATGGGGATTCTCACTACAGAGATTAGGTGCATTTAATAGCATGGAAGCAACTGCAGGCCTCCCTGAGTAGTGAAACAGTTAGCGGTCGGTTAGGCTGGGGACCACTTACGGGAAGGGAATGACACAACCACGGGCAGGGCCCACACCCCCATCCCCTGGGGGCCACAGCAAGAACCCTGTCACTGTCTGGGCTGGGACCTCTCTGATCATAAAAAAAATCCCTGCAGCTGAGAAGGCAAACCCAGAAACCTCTTAGGAAATTTCTGCCAACATCGTTGGGGATAGCTACGATTGTTTTTGTAGATAAATATTTCTTAATTTGGAGAAGACTTTAAATTATAGATATGTTTGCTGGGATGAAACTATAGCATTAACATTTTCGAGGTAAGAAAATCTGTGTGTATTTGATAGCTTATGTATTTATAAAATTGAAGACAATTTGGCCTGTTAATTTAAACCATCTAACTGAATTTAGACTTTTGAATTTAGGTTGGACTCTTAGTAAATGTACAAACAGCAAAGGAACATTTAAGAGAGCTTAAGACTCACTGTATTTTTAAGTTTAATTTATTAGATTTCCAGGGATTACTTAAGTGCTTGGAAAGGTTTGTTTGTTAATTAGATCTTTGAAGTACTTAAGACAGGAAATTGAATTAATAGACAGATAAATGCAATTTAAAATGCTTAAAGAAAAAAAAATGCTTAAAGGAGTTTAATTCCATGTTAATATGAAAATAGACATTAATCAAACTAAAAAGGATTGCTTCATGTTGGGTTTATAAAGAAAATAAGATTTGTAAACTGAATTAAGAAACTTAAGGTAGAACCACGGTTTGGTAACTGTATTTTTTTTTTTTTTAAACTCAAGTGTAACTTCCTTCTGGATAATCTTACCTATAGATTCAAAAGCCATTTTTTGAGGACACAAAAATCTCCCACTGCTAGCCTCATACTGCATGGGGAGACAGAAACCATCAGACAGGCACCCCATCACCGTCTCATTATCGAATCCACAAGCCAACTCTATCCACTATTCCTTCTTCCAAGTAGCAACAGAGTCTTGTTCCTTCTGTCATTGCTCAGTTCTTTTGCTCCCTCTGTCCCTCGCTCCTCTGGGTGTCCCCTTTCTCACACCATCAGCTTTGCACCAGCATGCAAAGAAGCTAGCATAGGGACCAACATGCAAACATTGGTTGGACCAAGAGCTACATACATACATGAAAAAGGATGGATGTCTAAGGGGTGTGGTGACAGAGCTATTGTGAGTCCAACTATCTCAGGTGGGTTGGGTTGCCTATCTCCATCCTAAGGGATTAAATTCATTCATTAAAGTCACAGGCAGGGCGCCTGGGTGGCTCAGATGGTTAAGCGTCTGCCTTCGGCTCGGGTCATGATCCCAGGGTCCTGGGATCGAGTTCCGCGTCGGGCTCTCTGCTCCTTGGGAGCCTGCTTCTTCCTCTGTCTCTCTCTCTCTCTGTCTCTCATGAATAAATAAATAAAATCTTTAAAAAAAAAAAAGTCACAGGCAGAGGGGAGTGGTGACTGTTGGGACAAGATTGCATTCTTTATTGCTTGACTTGGCTGATTGTAAATGTTAATTATTTTCTAGAATCAATTTCCTTTTAAGGCTAATCTCTAGTCTCACGATCACTTGCTTTTAGATTTCATTTTTTTCTAAATTAGGGTAAGCTGTACTCTCTGCATTACACCTATGAATTAAGATATATAAAAATTAACCTTTCAAGGAAGGGGGTGGGAGGATGGGTTAGCCTGGTGGTGGGTATTAAAGAGGGCACGTTCTGCATGGAGCACTGGGTGTTACGCACAAACAATGAATCATGGAACACTACATCAAAAACTAATGATGTAATGTATGGTGATTAACATAACAATTAAAAAATTCTAAAAAAAATTTAACCTTTCAAGATAGCATAATGTAAGTTGAATGTACTTGTTAATGTCAAGAGGTGTGTGGGTTTGAGGATATGCAGACACTCAAGTTTAAGCTCATGCATGCAGTTATGAACATGAAACTGAGCTTTAATGATGTGACATTTTCCTCTAATCTTTACAAAAACATCACAGTAATCATACTCATTAGTATGGCTACCATTGAAAAGCCAGAAAATAACAATTGTTAGCAAGGATGTGGACAAATAGGAAGTCTTGTGCACTGCGGGTGGGGATCTAAAGTGGTGCAGCCATTGTGGTAAACATTATGGTGATTTCCCTAAAAACTGAAAATAGAGTTACCATATGATCCAGCAGTTCTACTTCTGAGTATGCGTCCAAAAGAATTAAAAAGCAGGGACTCAAAGAGATATGTGGACGCCCATGTTCATAGAAGCATTATGCAAAATAACCAAAAGGAAGGGAAGCAACCGAAGTGTCCACTGATGGATGAATGGATAAAATACAGCACATACATACAATGCAATATTATTCGGCCTTAAAAAAGGAAGGAAATTCTGACACCTGCTACAACATGAATAAACCTTGAGGACATTATGCTAAGTGAAATAAGCCATCTGCAAAAAGACAAATACTGTATGATTCTACTTATATGAGATACCCAGATTAATCAGAATCAAAGGTAGAACGATGGTTGCCAGGGATTGGGGGAAAAGGGAATGGGGAGTTGTTGTCAACAGGGACAGACTTCCAGTTTCAGAAGATGAAAGAGTTCTGGAGACGGACGTGGTGATGGTTTCACCACAGTGTGCGTGTACTCAGTGCCACTGACTGTACAAATAAAAACGATAAAGATAGTAATTTTTTAAAAGATTTATTTATTTTAGAGAGAGAGTGAGAGAGACAGCGTGTGTGTGCAAGCAAGAGTGGGGCAAGGGGCTGAGGGAGAAGGAGAAAGAGAATCTCCACTGAGTGTGGAGCCCAATGTGGGGCTCGATCTCGTGACTCATGAGATCACAACCTGAGCCCAAGTCGAGAGTCAGACGCTTGACCAACTGAGCCACCCAGGTGCCCCAAGATAGCAATTTTTGTTACGTGCATTTTACCACAGTTTTTTTTTAAAAAGTCACAATAGGTCACAGGGCACGTTTGGTGTCCAGTTTAAGGGGTTTTCCAGAAATCCTATTGTGGGTTAGACAGATAAGAAACAACAGCTCTACCGAGTGAGACACTGACTCAATTTCAGATGCCATATGACCTTTTTCAGACACAGAGAGAGAGATGCAAGAGCCTGAGAGACACAAGCCTTCCCTCTAAGGCTTGCATGTGCAAACTCGGAGTAAATCAAAGTACCACTGGGTCTTAGAATGTACTCTTTTTTTTTAAAGATTTTATTTATTTATTTGACAGAGAGAGACACAGCGAGAGAGGGAACACAAGCAGGGGGAGTGGGAGAGGGAGAAGCAGACTCCCTGCCGAGCAGGGAGCCCGATGCGGGACTCGATCCCAGGACCCTGGATCATGACCTGAGCCGAAGGCAGTCGCTTAACCAACTGAGCCACCCAGGCGCCCAGAATGCACTCTTTATAGCTAATGTTTGATTATGTCGAGGCTTCCTTCTAGCGTTTGAAAGTGGTTTGTTTAATTCTTATTTAACCAGAGGGGAGGATGTTATTTCATTTTATAGGTTCTCTTTTTCTGTTGTTAATCAACAAATATTTGTTAAGCACCTACTATGTACAGAGAGCACAGTATTAAGAACTTTGAGAAAAGTTTTTAGGTTGAACCATATGAAATTGCCAATATTCAACCACTTTTGACCTGAAAGAAGGGGCAATTGCATACAACTGAACCTAAACTCGGTTGTCGATAACCTGGGGAGGGAGAAGATAAGCACAGACACACCAGAGAGGTTGGCGAGCAACAACAACAAGTACAACAACCAGGACGACCAGTACAGCCCCAAAGCCAGATGAATGCTGTAGGTCTGGTAGAGAAGAGGCAGTGGGATGGAGGAAATGGAGGAGGGACTGGGACAGTGGGGCTTGGTGGGCACAGGAAGTTACTCATTTACCAAAACGGCTGCTTGACGGTGTGCAGACGCAGGGAGACGGGCATGGCCGGACTCCGTGTGGAGTTACCAGTAGTGATGAGGAGGCACTGGGGAGCTGAGGCTCGAAGTGGAGTGGGGGTGTGTGGGCAGTCCGGTCCGGCTTTCATCATCTCTGCCGGACGAGGGAGCTGCTGAGCACTTAGGGGCTAGGATGCAAGCAGAGGTTCAGGAAGAACAGATGGTTGAGGGAAGACATTAGGTGAAGATAAGTGGGCAAAAGCTGCCATTTAGTATAGCAGGAGCTGTGAGAAAATTCTTGGTGGTTGAGAATAGCAAGTGGTGGATGAGGGACAGATGAGGACCTTACAAAGGAAGCAGGTGCTGTGGGGTTGAGTGAGGTGGGGCTACATGAGAAAGGCAGAAACAAGTGATACCGGTGAAGGAGGGGATGAAGTAAAAGTGGCTTAACTAAGTATCGAAAAGTGACAGAGCTGCATCTAGAATTTTGAAAGAAAAAGGATGTGATGTGTGAACGATATCCAGCCAAGCAAGCGTTCTTTTTCAAGAGCAACAGGAAGGTGTTTTTAGATATGAAAGGTCTCAAAGCACATTGTTCTTTTCTCTTAGGTTGATTCATTCAGTGCCGTTAGACAAATACGTACTGAATACCTACTATGTGCCAAGCACTGGTCTGTTTTCGTTACACTAGGTAGCAAGGCAAATAAACTGAGTTCTAGCTGTGGTGTGTGTGTGTGCGCACACACACATAGTAAATAATAACCATAGCAAATAAGTGAGCTATCTAGTATGTTTGAAATTGTAAGTACTATGGGGGAAAAAAGAACAGAAGAAGGGTGGTCAGGGTACGCTTCATTGAGAAGGTTCTGGATGACCCAGGTTACAAATTCTGGATTTCACAATATTCATTATGCTGTTAAATGACTTCACTACATCTTTAATTTGGCAATTATGATTTTAACGTCATTTTTCATAAAAATATTGCCTAAAGATAAAATTATTTTCTAATACCACCAGGAAGCCAAGCAAAGTCCAGAGCAGAAATCTTTCTCCTAAATATTTTTCTACAACCAATACAACCAATCGAGCATGGATTTTGTGTTCACCCAGTTTGGGCCCATGCAATTTTAAATACAAAAGAATTTTTTAAATGTATATTTCTTTCCAATAATTTATATCCATTGTAGAAAATTTGGGAAATATTAAGAAGTGTAAAGAAAATACAACATTTCCAATTGCTCAAAATGATTTCTAGATAATTTTGTAGCCAATATCACCATCCCCACCAAGAAAATCGATCACTGAGAAGTCAGAGGCGACACCTGCAGTGTGGGTGGACCTTTCCCAAAGAAGAGCTCCGAAAGCCTGTTTAGCAAAGGTTGCACCGCTGAGCCTCCAACACCTAATATGACCACTGTGATTTAAATGCTATTTGGATATCTACGTTCTGGTTAGGCAAATATTTTCATTGGTTTCATTACTTCGAGGTCATTCCTTTCTTATGATTCTTTACTATGCACAGCGCTGGAAGGGAACTGCTTGCTTTGTAGAAATGAATCCCGTTAGCATCTGAATCCAATCTGTGACTAGATGGGAGTTGGAGGTTGAAATCATTTGAATACGATGCCTCTGTGGTTCGACAAGCAGATGTGGTCTGGAATCTTGGGTTACCTTGGGCTTCGTTTAGATAATAACTTAGCATATTAATCTATTTTTCCCTTTTCATTCAGATCATTTAACAAGCTGTACAAAGGTTCTAAGCATGTTGCATTATTATGCAAAGCAGTTCACCTTATCTACATGTATAATAATGTCTGACAACTATAATATCATCCTTAAATGGCTATGCAGAGAGTGCAGCTCTGTGCCAGTGTTTCTGAGGCCGTTAAGGTACAGAGGTCTCCAAAAGTGGCGGTCACACCGCTGGAGAGGGGCAGGGCCCAGGCTTACTCCCAGGGCAGATGCCAAAAGGGTTTGACAACCACGAAGATAGGACCACTGCCTCTTTGCACTTGGGGTTTCCCCAGGCCATGACTATTCTTGGAAAGCTGCATGCCCTCACCCATTAGCAGGAGCTGGAGTACCAGGCTCTGGTCCTCTGGTAACTGACTTTAGCTGCAGAACCTGGTCCCCAAGCTGAGGAGTTGGCCAAACGCCCACCCCCTGGGGAGGAGGCCATGCATTTTAAAAATCTGTCAAAGTGAGCTTTTATACCAGCTGTCAGGCTCATCCATCTTCGGTAATAACTTCCTGTCAAGTAACAGGATCCTCCAAGGATGGAATGAATCTTTCCAGCTAGCTTGTACAGCTAGGAGCTGTGCTATGAGAAATCCACCTGGAGGTTAAGGCAAATAAAGATTACTCTTTCAAAAAAGACCACTCTAGTTATTCAAGGTCTGACATTTCTCTGTATAGGATCCAAAGAAAGGACACGCTATAGAAGGTGTGTGTCGTCAGTAATGTGAGCACAAGGGGGTGGGAGCAGGTGATTTTTCCAAAGGTTTCAAGTAGACTAGAACAGTAGCCAAAGTGTAGGCCTCAAACCACCTACATCAGAATCTCCAAGGAGCATGTTAAAACTGCAGATGCCTGCCCTTTGCCCCCCTTCAAATTGGAATTGGTGGTTGAAAAACTGCATAAAAGAACATTTTTGAGTGGTTGGAACTATAAGCCCTCTAGATCTGAGTGAGCTGTATTTAGAAGAGCAATGACCAGTGTCCTCAGGGCAGTGGGAATAGCTTTTGTTGAGAAGAGGGCATTAGGGACTGTTTGCACTGCCCCCAAATTCATGTTAACATCTAATCCACAATGTGATAGCATTCGGAGGTGGGGCCTTTGGGAGGGAGTTAGGTGAGGAGGATGGTGCCCTCACAAATGGAACTACGGCCCTGATGAGCTAGCAGTCTCTATCTAGCAGTCAGATGTCTGCATCCCGGAAGAGGGCTCTCATCAGAACCTGACCACACTGGCATGCTGATCTGGGACCTCCAGTCTCCACAACTGAGAAATCAATCTCTGTTGTGTATGAGCCATTTGGTTTATGGTGTTTTTTTGTCTGTTTGTTTTTTTTATAGCAGCTCGAGCTAAGATAGGGGGCAGAGGTGTTCTGAACACTGGTTGGCCTATTCAACTTTTGCCCACTACGCAATGACTCTTGTGTTGTCAGCTCAGGCTAAGAAATATAAGGAACTTGGAGGATGTTCTACCGCCCCCCGCCCCCCCACCCCACCGCCCCTTCGCCAAGGAGAAAACAAAAATGTTTGCTCCTCAAGGGAGGATTTTTTTAGGGACGTGAGTTTGTCGACTACTTGAGGTAAGAATGTAAGTTGAGTATGGTGCTCGGTATAGCTAAGTATGGCTCTGGGGCCTGGGCTTCTAATGAAAGATGGGTCACATTTTTAGAATGAGAAGTTTCTTGGAACACATGTCCTCGCATACTTGAAGAGTCTACGTTCTAAGGAGTGGGGGTGGATTGGCGCTGACCCTGCCGGTAGGGGCCATGCTGAGGGTCTCAGGGTGCCAGACCTCTGCAGTTGGGCTCTCTGAGGAAGCCCGTGGCTGGTGGAGGCACCAAAGTTCCAACAAATGAGGAAAAATGTCAAGTAGATTATGTGACACAGATCAGCCTGACCGGCATTGATGAGTGCCGTGTAGCATGTCCTACGAAGTTGGTCAAGTGCTCTATCCCAGATAATCCTCACACAAGCCTGGGAATCGCCAAGATGGGGAGCAGCCCCATTTGCCCGCAAGCAAACCCGCTCAGAGGAGCTGGCTGGTTCGCTTGAAGTCACAGGGTTAATAAGGATAACCGGGCCCTCCCACCACACTTGACTTTGGCAGCAGCTCCCAAGTCTGGAAGAAGGATACTGCTTCATGGGAGAGCAGACAGCAGCCCCGCAAGGTGTCAGACAGACCTGAAACGACTGTATTAATTACACGAGTGGTAATTACACGAATTACACGCCTATGGCGGAATTCTAGTGAGAAAGTGCCCAAGACCAGGCCTGGATTTACCAAAATGTTTTATTTTAAAAGAATACTTTCAAGCGTTTCTAGGCTCTCACAGTTCCAAACTTTGGTCTTAAAATTAATTTGGCATCCTGATATCATGTGGCAGAAATGGTAGAGAAGTAGTTTATAAACCACTTCACATATAGAAACCAAAGACAAAATTGTACTGGCACCGAAAATACTTTGTTTGAAATGTCAGAGTTTCAGTAGACCTAAAGATTCTAATTATAATTTAAGACTATAATTTGTGATGCACTTTGGGAGAAAACATGGCCAGTTTTAGCTCCCTAGAAACATGATTTAATAGCATCTGGCACTCGTCACGTGTGAGGGCTTGGTAGTTCAGGGCCGTAACTCAGCAGGGCTGTTTCTGAAAAATGAAGGCACATTGAATGCAAACAAATGAGCAGAGTCACACAACTATAAAATGACTGCCCTTTATTGTCCTTTGCCGTCTGTACAGAGGCAAGGGAATGGAAACTCAAGATCTGTCCGGGAAATCTCGGATATGCAGGAAGGTGATGGCAGAAGGGCCACCTGGACAGAGCATCGGCCGTCCACACTCCAAACCACACAGGGACCCTGCCTGGACTGCCTTACCCACCGTCAACAGGCTCACACTGTGGCTATCAATCTACCCTCCACCGGTCCACCTGGTGCCAGAAGTCCAGGGATGCTGGAACTTTTATAAATATGAATCCTGATCTGCCCCAGGCAGCTGGAAGACTTCCCATGGTGGTGTGGGACAAGATTGAAAATGACGGTCAATTTTAACTATAAGCCTTAGGGAAGTTCCTGAAGCCAAAATGTCTATCTGTATTGTGTCCTTTAATTGCTTGTTTCTTCCTTAATTGCTATGTGTAAACCCAAGTCTTTCAGCTATCCAGACACCCATTTCATTATATGGAGGGATTCTAACATCAGGTCAAAATGGAACACACAACTGTGAGACCTGAAAAAGTCAGAAGGACTTATAATTTCCAGGGATAAGGTATAGAATAGATGTGCTTTGCCTAAAGTAATGATCCACTTCACTCACCTGGATATATATTCTTATGGAACTGGGTACCCCAACTCCAGGTACCAGACCCAAACGTCTAATTTATATCAAAGGCAACAAAGAGATACAATGAACTCACAGAGAACAGGAATGGTAGGTTAAGTGCAAGCTCTCACCAAATTGCTTCTTTCTCCTGGAAGCCCCCCTGGGCTGATGTTGGAAGGGTGCGGCACCAAAGCCAGCTCTCTGGGTTTGCCACCCTCTCCGACCACGTACCAGCCATTTGTGCATTTACTTTGTGCCCCATTTTCTCCATCTATTTAAGGGGGATGAGAGCAGGACCACCTCAGGGGGTTGTGATGAGGAATGAGTGAGGGCGCTGTGTCTGCGAGTCTGGCATAGACGGGGCGCTGAACACACATGCGCTGTCATTAGCTGTGCCGTAAGGGCACAACTCCTCTGTGATGTGACTGTTCCCAGTGCCTGGCACGTTGCGACTGTTCGAGATCTGCTTACCAACTGAGAGAATGAAAGTAAGACACGGGTGGAGAGAGAAAAGCTGGTGCTGAGCAGCGTGGTTGACCAAAGTTTGGTACAACATTTTTTAATGAATAATTTCCAAAGAGTAAAGTTACGACCAAGCGTGAGATTCTGCTTTCTCTTGGAGTTTCACTAATTAAAATTTATTATTTCAGCATACAAAATACGTGGTGGTAGAAAAAGAAAACAGGCAAATAATAAATTTGTTAAACTCCTCTCTAAAAATTGTTTCCCCATAGGCACTGAGTGTCCAGTAAATGCTAGAGCAATTACTCTCCCAGATCGGACTCTGAGTTTTCCCAAAGATAAATACACACATAGTCTTGTCATAATACTTTTTTTTTTTTATTACAATATCCAAAAAACTGAGTATGCAAGTTTAGGAGGTCTCAAGACCCCTTCTTCAGTTGTAGGAATGTGCCATCTCAAGACTGTATATTTAAACTATAAAGAAGTTCAAATGTAAAGAAAAAAGAAAATGCAATTTCTTCATAAACATTCTGTGTCTCTTACTACCAATCACATATTCTCTTGTAAACCCTGAAAAATTCCCTGTAAAGCAAATAATATATATATATTATATATATATATATATGGTGTGTGTGTGTGTATGTGTGTGTGTGTAAAGTGTACAGTAGCTCCCCTTCCCCAAAGATCAGCTGTTTTCCTTAATCATCTGTATTAGTGTCAACAAATGGCTACGGATACATATTATTTTGAGAATTAAATACATAATTGTGAAATTTAAACAAGCCGAAGGGCGAGAGGAAAAAGCACTATGCAGATGGCACATCTGGGGGATAAACGACCACAACATCTGTCTTTTTGAGTCACGGGTCTCGCTTCTGCAGACTGACTTTCAAGGAAATTCTTTTATTGCAAGCATAGCCCCGAAGGCACTGGACTTTCCTCACTACTCTCGTATCTGGTGGTTCTGGTATTGCTACCAGCAGGCGTGTCCACTCCCTGGACGGTCTGGAAGCCACGCAAGGGCAAAGGGCACGGAGTCACGGCTGCCAGGCCCAGGGCCACGGACGTCTGCAGGAGCGCCCGGCCCCGGCTTTCTGTAGTTGACTTAATTAACGGCAGCTTCGGTGCGTTCCAACCGTGCCCGATGTCTGTTTAATGAGGGGTTCTGTTAGCACGAACAATCTGAACAGACTAAGGCTGTTTTCAGTTGAGCAGGAGTAAAGTGATCGAACATCGCCCTCTTCCACCTCCCGTTCTGGAAACCTGGCCGGGAGGAGGGCAGGCCGGAAAGTGGGTGTCAGGGCCCAACCTGGCAAAGGGGAGGCGAGTGGAAAAACGAACCGACCTGCACGCAAAGGTAAACGAGGCAAAGGAAGCCAAGAACCGATGAACCACCGGACCGAGCGGAGCCCGCCGCCCGAGGGCCCGTGAGCGCGGCTTCTTCCTGGGGCAGATCCGCCGGGCTCTGGGGACGTGAGTGCGGCACCGAGGGCCTGGAGGTGGCAGCGGCTGTGGGCGGGGCCGTCACTGCAGCGCTCGGACGAGGTAGAGCTTCTCCCCGTGCTCACTGGTGAAGATAGGTGCCTTTTTGTAGTGTTCCACCAACTCGTCCATGGTGTGAAACCGCCGCTGCCCGATGCAGTAGACATTGTCCACGAGCTGCACCTTGAAATGTTTGTTCTTCCCTGATGCTTTCAGAGACACGGAGAAATCACTGGGCTGGGGAGGAAACGGAACACGAGTCAGGAGGGGCCACGCGCAGGAGACGCGGGGGGAACGCACGCACGCACGCACGCACGCACGCCAGGCGCGGTAGTATCCAGCGCGGCACCTGCGGCTCCCAGCCACCCAGGGCCCGTCCGAGGTTCGCGTGCTCTGAATCCAAGAAAAACTGCATTTTGCTTAGTACAGCTTCCATGCCAAACATGTTTTAGTTACTCGAAAACTGGGGACCCCATACATAGCACATGGGATACCAGTGTTACCCTGATGCTGAAGAAACTTAAATTTTTTTATTTGCCAACCTATTTCTGATAAACTGGGAATTTTTAAAAAGTGGTTTGCATATAGGCAGCAGCTAGAAATCTCCCTTCCTCGGACTATTAGAAATGAAGCCATCAAAAATTTTTCTAATTCTAAGCTATTTAAAAATAAATAAGAGCAGTTGAAAACTCTTGGCTGCATTTTAAACATGGTTTGTAAATCCCAGGGGGATGGCTGTACTATGGTTGAAGCGCAGATTTTATTGAGAAGTGTCTGAATTTGTGACTTACTTATATGTGAATCAATTTTAGAAAGATACCATTATTGTTATTAACATTGGTCCTGCCTCTTATGAGACACTGACTAGCCAGTGCAGCTGATGGGGAAGTAGGAGACTGGCCCCTACTTTTCCACCCCGAAGAAGCCTCCCCATTCTCTCTCAATCAAGATAAGTTCTTCCCCTCCTTTGCTTGCCATACAGCAGAAAGCTGACAGTTTCCAGTGACAGGAGCAGAGTGTATCCCAGTAACTGCACTGTAATAAACAATTTACACGGATGTCCTATCCCTTCACTATGCATTAGGCCAGGTGGATCACGTCTTCTCCACCGCTGTATTCCAGAGAGCCATACAGATGGTGGGAGCCTACTACAGTTCTTAACAGAATTCCTAAAGCTGGGTTCAGTGCTTCTCAAAACCCAGCAACTTCCTGCTGCTGAGGACCACCCAGCTTTGTGCCCTTCCCACGGGGACAAAATTAACAAGCATCTCAGCCACTGTCTTTTACACGGAGCTTACAAACCTTTGGTCCAAAGTGTGCAAATCTTGCAAAACAAGTGAAAATCCCATGAACCAATGACATCCCAGGGAAATGGGTATCCAAGGGCATTCAACACTGCAAAAGCACTGCGGGGCTCACCTACCAGTCACAGCTGCTACCGTGCAAGAATCGAGAGACAACTGTATTCACAGTTTGTATTTATGGATCCCTCTACCCCAAACAGACCAAAGAGAAACAAACCTTTGAGAGAAAAGCCCCTTCTTATCTCCGTGCTAACCCCGGGACTTGATGCCCTGGAGGAGACCCAGGAAGTGCTGGTAGGCTGGACCTTCAGGAAGACACAGAAAGACTGATCTCTGATTCAACCTCACGCTACATAGGATTTTCAGAATCATGGCCATGAGAGGGTCTAGGGGGTGGGGAGGAGGACACAGAACTTGGAAATTATTTCCTCCACTAGACCTCTTAGAAATGAATCATGACAAACCCTGATGTCACAGATGATCCTGGCAACCCGCCCTGTCAACATAATATTCTAAATGGCACAAAACATCATTCTAAGTCATTCTAATCAATTCTCAAATCATGACTGTTTTCATGGGACTGAACAAGATAGATGCAAGCTAGCCTCAGTGTCCTCCATATTATTTTCCAAGTTGGTTGCTGTGTATGGCTCTGAAAAAAGAACCAAGTGAAACAGGTACTGCCGGACATGTCCTCCACGTGGGAGCAAGGCCTGGAGCACCGGCATCACTATCTCTGTCACAACAGTTATTAGTCCTAGTGCATCAGGACACCGCATCCCTACGCAGCCGTACATACAGCTTATGAACCACTCACCCCTCTCCTGAGGGCTTCAGGTCTTCCTTAAAGCAATGTTTAGTTTCAAGCTTCTATTACATTATATATCTATACATATATGTATATATGTATGTATGTATATATGTGTATATATATATATATATTCTGTGCCAGAAGTTTGTGCCTTTAGATGAAGACGGAAGGCAATCTCACTTTTATAGTTTAGCACAAGCCAGGCACTGTGCTAGTTTTACAGATCCTTTAATCAATTCACAGATGAAGCAGCATCGAAGTTGAGGTAGTATGTGAGTCAGGGTAAGTACATGATAGACCCAATTTTAATTAAGCCAAATGATCAACAGATGACTTACTGAACAGGGAAATGTGCTTTTAATTTAAGCTCCTTAATTTAACACCATGGCGTGCCACGTGTATTTGTGTGTTACGGCAGTAGGGCTGATGCAGCGGAGAAGGTACTTTTTAATTTCATGGGCTCTTGAGCAGAAACCTTCAAAGTTAAGGACATAGAACGAACCCAGTTGATGTCAAGCAGGAATGCTGAACACTTGGGGGAATTCTCGGTTCATCCCGAGCGGATTTTCAGTCGACATCACTAACTAGCACCGAATGAAGCCTGAAGATGAGCTAGACCAGTGGTTCCCAAGGTGTGCTCCCAAGACCAGTACCAACAGCAGCATCACCCGGGAACTTGTCAGAAAAAGCAAATTCCCAGGCCTCGCCCCAGACCTGCTGAATCAAACTCAAGGGTGGGGCCCAGCCATCTGTGTTTTAACCCCGGCCATCTGTGTCTCAGTGAGCCATCCACGGGATGCTGATACAGTTTGAGTACAGAAATGCAATCTGCGCCAACCACCAGCAGTGTTTTCAAATGTTCAGAGCCATGGGAAAAAGATACGAACATGCCTGATGAGTAGCCCCTCACAGCAGGGAGATCTGTGGCCAACCTCATCCCCAGGCTGCGGATGCCCTTCTGATTCTGTCCTAAGGAGTCCGGCCCCGCTTGACATTCCTGTGCGGAACTGCCTCAATGAAACAGCTGGGATGCTGGTGGACAGAATCTCTTTTCCTTAAATTGGGCCAGTTCCCCGGGTCTGACAGCGATGGAATGGCTCCACACCCAAAATAACCCTGCCTCCAGAGAAAGAGCACGAGGCGGGGGAAGACCCCTGGGGAGGCGATGCCACCAGCCTTGTCCACACCTTGTCCATTTTCTGGAATGACTTAGGGGAGTCGGATGAAAAAAACCATGCCATGCTCCCCTCGACTGGCAGCGGTGGCTGATACTGTGCCTCTGCACTCCACCTTGAAGCTAGCCGGTCAAAGGACCTTGACAGGGTTTTGTGTGAATACTTACGTTGAGAAAGAGGACCCCAGCAGACTCCAGCCCCGCCTTCTCTCTCCACACAGGTTTTTGTTTGGGGGTGTTACTGATCTGAAGACACAGGCCCATATGAGGTAACTAATAAGCTCTCCACGCTGGGGCCCAGGGCTGAAGCCTGTTGAGTGTCCCTCACTGGGAGGCCAATGTGCCACAGTGATTCTGAGGTGGAAAGTGTGCTGGACTGGGGAACTCCTCACGGTTGGTGGGGGTCCAAGCCAGTACTACTGTTTTTGCATCATGGAGAAGATGAAAACAGGCATTCTTAAGAACTCTGCAATCTCATGGCAGGAATGTGCTCTAGAGAAGTGCTTTAGAGAAGCATGCACATGTGTCCCAGAGTACAGGTTTAGGAATGTCCAAGCAGGATTATTGATATGATTTGTACACTCTTCACGTCCACCAACAGGAAAATGGATAAAAAGATGAGGTATATACTTCATCAAACAATGACACAGATGCATCAACATGGACTAAATAAATCTCACAGAGTATGGACCAAAAGAAGGAAGAATAGCTACAGTAGGATGATACCGTCTATAGAATTCAAAAGCAAGCAAAGCTAAAATGTACTGTTTAGGGATACACACATAACAATCAAGAAAATGATTATCATAAAATTAAAGGTAGCAGTTACCTCTAGTGGGAGGGGTGGTGCAATCAGGAGGCTAATCTGGGGGTGGGCAGTAGCTTCGAGAGTACCAGCAATGTCCTGTTTCCTAAACTTGACCTGGGTTAATAATATACTTAAAAGACATTTCCTGTGTGTTAGGTGTTCCAATAAAGAATGTTTTTTTTTTTTTAAAGATTTTATTTATTTATTTGAGAGAGAGAATGAGAGACAGCACAAGAGGGAAGAGGGTCAGAGGGAGAAGCAGACCCCCCGCCGAGCAGGGAGCCCGATGCGGGACTCGATCCCGGAACTCCAGAATCATGACCTGAGCCGAAGGCAGTCGCTTAACCGACTGAGCCACCCAGGCGCCCAATAAAGAATGTTTTAAAGGTGCTAAATTGGAAGCAAGGAGACCTGTCTTGGCTATCCACTAGTCAGGTGGCACTGGTACTTACCGCTTCAAATACCGCCTCCACCCTCTTGCCGACCTCTCCCCCCTCCCCATCCATTCTTTTGGGACACCAATTACATGCATGTTAAATTTCTCACCTGGGTCCTGTAAATCTCAGTTCAGCCTACCATAACCGCATACCATAAACTGGGTGGTTTAAAGACAAATTTACTTCTCCCAGTTTTGGAGGTGGGGAAGTCCAGATCAAGTAGCTGGCAGGTTTGGTATCTGATGAGGGCCTGCTTCCTGCTTCACAATCCTCTCATGGTGTCTTCGGAAGGCGGAAGGGCAAGAGAGCTCTCTAGGGCCTCTTTGATGACAGCACTAATCCCATTCATGAGGGCCCCACCAACCTAATACAATCACATTGTCCCCAGTAGGGCCTCAGCATGTGACTTTGGCAGTGGTGAGGCGAGACACACATTCAGTCCATGGCAAAATCTCTTGTTGCTCTTTCTGTATTTTCTGTCCTTTTTGTGTGTGTATCCTAAAATCTCTAATTCCTCCCATTTACTAATCCTTTCTTTGGCTGTGTTTAATCTACGGTAAAGTCACCAAGTTCTTAATTTCAGTTATTGTATTTTTCAGTCTTATAATTCTCACTTTTGTTCCTTTTTATTGCTTCTAATTTTCTACTCAAATTCATCTTGCTGAATTTCTTAATCCATATACCTTAAAGACCACATTGACACATTCAAACTCTGGGCTTCTATGGGTCTCTTTTTGTTCTCTTTTCCTCCCCTCTTTGTTTTTGGTAATTCAGTCTTGTCTTTTGGTACTTTAATTTGAATGCTGCATACTAATATGAGGTTTGAAATGGTGCTAGTGTCCTCCAGAGAGGATTTGCTTTTGCTTCGGTACTCAGTGACAGTGGGGCAGAACACCTTAATCCAATGAGGAACAGAACTGATGACGGTTAATTTCAGGTTTGCCTTTGCATCTAGTATGTAGACTTTGGGGAGTCCATACTAAAGGCCTGGATTTTTTTCTGGGGCCTTATCTCCTGGGTGGCCTTGACCTCCAATTTTTGCCCCCCAGCACTGTAGGCTCCTGAAAGACTACTTCTTGGTTGCTTTTTGTTTCACGGTTTCGTCCAGCTTTTCGAGGTGTTTTTGGCAGAAAGTGTTAGTCTGTGAGAAATTAGTCCACCATGACCAGAAATGGAAACTGGTCGTGTGACATTGGACAAGTGGTAATTTGTTCAGACTCCAGGTCTCTATTACAGTTACGCTATTGAGAAGCAGGATAGTTGGTTGTATTAGAGGCTCGGGAACCAGGCTGCTTGGGTTCATATTCTGGCTCCTTAATGACTAGTGTTGTGACCTTGCGCAGATTTCCCAATGGTTTTCTGCTTCAATTTTCTCAACCACAAAACAGAGATAATTCCTGAAATTGGGAAGAGACTGGAACAGTTTAATAAACTATAGTAATGTCAGAAGTACAACATCTTCGGGGAAATATTAAGCAAACACTGTCATTTAGGGCTCTTCTTTAAGTTCCTTTTATGAAACTTTATAAAGATAGCAATCAGCATCTTGTCAATATTTAAAAAGATTTCTTTTGACTAGAATTTCTAGAGAATACTTAACTTTCTAAGCTAACTAGAAGAGGTCTACTTCCTATTGCAGAAGCACCACCTTTTACTTCACACGTGATCATGCTGTCGTCCTTACTTGCTTATATCTGTCTCTCCTACTAGGCTCCAAGCTCCCTGAGGAAGAGGCTCATTTCTATCTCATTTTTATATACACAGGAGAAAGAATGGATCTGATACATAAGCACTAAATAGATGGCCACTGAACTATCTGCCACTGAGTATCTTTGAGGTCCCCTCCTGATTTTCAGCAGAGGGAAAATAAACATTATCAACATGACAGGTACTTGTTTGCTCTTTCTTTAAACAACCAATGGTAAAGCTGTGTCTGCTGAACTTTGTCATTTTCTATTGTCGCCTTTCTTATAGTCTTGCCTTCTACCTGGGGTACCATATTACTTGTCTATTGCTGTGTCACACATCATCCTTAAATTCAGTGGCTTAAACAGCAAACATTTATAATTGCAGTTTCTGTGGCTCAGGAATTTGGGAGTGCCTTAAACCTTGAGCTAAAGCCACTCAGCTCCTAATGGGCTGTAGTCAAGACATCATCTGAAGTCTCAACTGGGGATGCAAAAGCTGCTTCTAAGAACCAGGTCTGCTCACATGAACCACTCCGGAGGCCTCTGTTCTTGGTCTTATGGGCCTTTCCACAGGGCTACTTGAGTTTCTTCACACCTGCAGCTGACTCCCTCATGATCAAGTGATCGGAGAGAGAGCAGAGCCAGAATGTCTTTCACAATCCAGTCTTGGAAATCACCTAACATAACTTCCACCACATTCTGTTCATTAAAAGTGAGTCATTAAGTGCAGCCCCTCCTGAAGGTGAGGCAATCTGGCTCCACCCTTTGAGGAGAAGGGTATCAAAGAATTTGTGGACACCTTTTTAAGCCATCACAGGTACCATATTTGTTAAACTTTCTTTGGCTGCACTAAAATCTAATAGACTCAGTCCTGTACCTTCTCTTCCATTTTGAAACATCTGCCTTCAATTCCTGTAGTTGAGCTTCCTCCCACTGTCCAAATTTCCTCCCTTTCCTTCTCCAAATGCTATACTTACTCTGTATCATTTCTTTTCACTGAACACTGTGCTAACTTTTGAAATTTTCTAATATCAGACCATGTCTTCTTGTTCTCTCCTTCTGACTGTCCCTTAAAGGAATGATTTTTTTTCTATTCTCATGCTTTTGAACCAGAGATTATGAAGAATTATCAGTTGGGATAAGCCATTCATTCTACCCACCCCGCCCCCCCTTTTTTTAGGAAGTCATTTTCCAAGTGGAATGGGAGGATAATTACTAGATTGGCAGAAAATCAACATCTCTCAGGGCTTTTACTAATATATTATTATTTTTGTTTAGGTTTTAGGCCCCCTATTTGAATATAATCCCTCTAAGTAGTAGAACTTGATTTAATCTCACATGTCCACACTGGGATCAGAGTAGGTGTTCAATAAATGCACTGACTTACGTATTTCCCATTCTGACCATCTCTTCCAGTTTTCATTCCTTTAAGTAATTTTTATATCTCACCTTTTTGCAATTTCTGCTCACAAATAACCACTTTTACAAAAGAAAACCAAAGAACACCCTCTTTGATACTATTTCTATTTCTACAGCTTCATCAACTTGATCCACTGTTTCAAATATTTGCTGTAAAGCACCTCTGCATTTTTATAAAACCGATACCCTCGTCAAATATTTCTCTCCTTTCCTCAAGATTTAATCACTATTTTCTCATTGATGGAGAAAAAATGGATGCTGAGAACAATCTGTAATGTCCTTTATTTCTTCTTCCATCCCAGATAGCTTAAGTATTAATATTGATTTTCTTCTTAGCACATGGCTGGGAAGAAATAACAGGGAAGGGTGGGACCTTGCTCCCAGGCACTCCTGATTCTTAGAACTTCTTATCTTTCACTTTGGAGAGTAGAAATGTCGTTTGTGTGGTTCGCCAAGCCTCCCAGGTACACTCTGGACCTATTTCCAGTCATGCTGGTTTTTGAACATCAACAATTTATGCATATATTCAACAGTCCCACTACTTCCAAATCCAGGTCACCTGGTTGGTTTCTTATCAATAGCTGGATCATTCTTTCCTTCTGTTTGGTAAATGGATCTCTCTCTTTGTCCAGAGAAGTAGTTCCTTGACCAAAAAAATCTGAGTGCCAATGGATTAGAGGCAAACTCTATTCCACTGATCAATACTCTCTCTGTTCTTATCTCAAAAAAGCTGCCTTTTGGTTTTATCATTCTGTTAGATCACCTGCCCTGGTTGTCTAATACGGCCTTCTTTTAATCAAAATTGACTCACTGTCAATACTTAGGCCACTAGCTGTCAACTGATACTACTCTCTGTTTCTACATCCCCAGATTATCTCTTCGATGGCGCTTTCTCTTCTTCTACAAAATGTGTCTTTGAAGTGTTTACTCCACAGACCTGAAGCCAATCCATGTGACATGATCAAACATTCTCATTCTCTTTTGAAATAAACTTTACAGAACTCAGTCATCAACCACAGAACAGTCTATTAATCTTTAAACAACAGTGTTTAAAGTTAGTATATGCATGTGTGTTTATCCCTCCCTGCCTCCCAAAACACATTTCCTAAAGTTAAATGTAAGTACTTCAGAGTCTGGGCTTTTAGAATATTGTCCTTGTCACTCATCTTTTTGCCATGTCATACCCAGTGTAAATGATCAAAAATAAATGACATTCAATAATTCATTTCGGAATCTTACCATATAACACAGTGCTGTTCAAATGGGCTGGAACCAATTTCATATGCCACAATTCAGTGGTTCCCAAATCTGAGCATCAGTGTCACTGGGAGAACTTGTTCACACGGAGGCTGCAGGGCTCCGCCCCAGAGACTCAGATTCAGCAGGTCTGGGGTGAGGCCTGATAATCTGCATTTCTAGCAAGTTCCCTGGTGACACTGATGCTTGTCCAGCAATCATACTTTGAGAATTATTGCCGCCAGGCTAAGGAAAATTTTACATGTGTCTTTTCCCATTTGTTTGCTGAACTACTCATGCTTGATTCTGTCATATTTCCAGGGACTATAATCTAGTGGGAACTTTCAAAAAGGTGAAACAGAATGCACTAAGGAAGAATGGGGTGAGCGGGCCAGTTTGTATACAATTCCACTTGTCGTTACTACCCGCGGACCTAACTCATAATGAACCGCTTTCTGTGTTATAAACTCCACGGGGTAACTCTATTTTGTTACTCTACCAGGCTCTTGCCATGCTATGGAGGTCATGGGGAGGAGCTGCTTAGTACTAGCATGAGAAACATCCCCAAAGAAGCAAACAGTGAAGCGGAGATTAAGAGGTTATGTGCTGATGCAAATCAAAACCACATAGCTGTCACTTCACACCCATTTGGGATGGTTATCGTGAAAAACAAAAACCAAAAAAACAGAAAGTAACAACTGTTGGCGTGGATGTGGAGAAACCCCGTGCACTGCCAGTCGGAACGTGCTATGTGCAGCCGCTGTGGCAAACAGATAGCAGGTCCTCAAAAAATTAACCAATGAATTACCATTTGACCCAGCCATTCCACTTCTGGGTATACATTAAAAAAAAACGAAGGCAGGGACTCGAAAAAATTTTTGCACACCCACATTCACAGCAGCATTATGCACAACAGCCAAAAGGTGGAAGTGACCCAAGTGTCCATCAACAGATGAATGGAAAACAAAATGTGGTCTTTGCATACAATAGAAGCTCATTCAGCTCTAAAAAAGGAAGGCCATCCTGTCACAGGCTGCAACATGGATGAACCCCGAGAACATTATGTTATATGAAATAAACCAGACACAAAAGGGCAAATACTGTATGATTCCACCCATATGAGAAGCTTAGAGCAGTCAGATTCCCAGAGACAGAAAGGAGACAGAAAGTAGAAAGTCACCAGGGGCTGGGGCAAGATGGAAATGGATGGTATTTAATGGATATACAATCCCAATCAGGGAGGTTGAAAAAGTTTTGGAGGTGGATGGTAGTGATGATTGCACAATGTGAATGCCCGTATTGCCACAGAACTTAAAGATGGTTAAAACAGTAAGTTTTATATTATGTACATTTTGCCACTATAAAAAAAAACATCTCTTAAAGTTTCTGTGAGGGTCTAAAAAGCTTTGTGCAGTTTCGGTGGAAACAAGAGGCATGTGACCGAGGGACCCAAGGCATCAGGACGGGTGAGGACACGTGCTCCTCCCACCATGGAGGCTAAGCGGCAGTCGTCTGGGAGTGCAGTCTCTGGCTGCAGGGGCGCTGAGAGGGGCAGGGAGGGGACGGGGTCCAGCGCACCGCTCCTAGTGAGGGCACAGAGGTGGTACACAAGAACTCAACATTTCCTTCAGATCACCTGCAACACCTGGTGACCCTAGTTAATGGCTTTTCCTGGGAGGGGGGCATGCAGGGGGGCATGTGGCTGTTGGAGACAGGGCTCAGACACACCTCCTGATCCAAAAATGTGGGGAGCATGCTTTTCCTTTGGCCTAGGGTCAGGCAACAATGATCCCTAAACTTTACTTTTTTCTATGAATCACTTTTTTCTTGACCTTGCAAAAATGCTACAGTGATACAGCCTGGCTTTGGCTGGGACACCCACTGGGCCCTCTCAGAATATTTGAATATTGGTGGTATTAGTAAGATACCCTAGGAAGCTTGTGTGCTGGGCAAGCACTTGCCTTGCACACACCTTGAGACCAATGTATACACTTCTTGCGGAATTCCTTCTATACATCGCAAAGAAACAGTTTTCTAGGGACACTGGGTGAAGACCCCTGGCAGGCAGTCAGGGTCCTCAGTTTAAGGAGAGAAGACATGTGAGCTTGCCTTCCAGGCGCTTACTTACACACAAGAAAATCATGTTTCTGTTTACCAAGTGTCAACCAGAGCCAAACTTAAACATTTCCGTCCCGGTTCCTCAGCCATCTCACTCTCCAATCCTGAAGGCTGAAGACAGCACTGGTGATCCTCCTTCACCAGCAGAGAAACCATATCCGCAGCAGGGAACATGCCCCTGGACTGGCCAGTGGGCACCTGCCGGGGCCTGCAGCCTCACCTGCCCTTCGCTCTGTGTCTATGCATGTGTGTGTTGTGAAAAACAAACTGCACAGTTCACAAAGATCCTAATAATTTCTATGCTTTTCTTTCATTGCTAATTTAGTGGCGTGATAGTTGGATTACTGGGAGGTAAGCCTAACTTCTACCTCTTGCAGAAACCAAACGGAAGTCTCCATCCAGAAGACAAATACATTTAGTCTCAGTCTCCATCCAGAAGACAAATACATTTAGTCTCAGTCTCCGTCCAGAAGACAAATACGTTTAGCTATTTCTGTAGCCACAGCTAAAAAGAAACCGAGTTAAAACAAAACAAAACAGACACCGCAGAGGCCTACACTGGTACTGCATGCATTTGCCATATAAGCCTTTCTAACAGATAAAGTGCTAAAAACTTCCTTGACCCAGTTTTTAAAAATTTCCATTACATCTTGAAATGTTTTTGGGGAAAAACATTTCTTACAGGTACTGGTGATTTTCTGTGAGAGCAACATAAATATTTAGATAAATAGCAGCTCATGATCTAGGGGATTTTTATGAAAATCTTTCTGAATACTGTTATGGATAAATTATTTACTTTGACATATTTTTTTGTTTTACTTTGAAAGACTTGTTCTTCAGTTGCCAGTGGTTATTGGACGACCATTTCTCTCCCCACTTTGTTTGCAGGCCTGAAGAAAGAGTGTCTGGACCCCCCTCATGGCAGCAAAAAATATGCCAGAGGCCACGGTTCTGATTCAAGCTCAGCAGTGCACTTAGCACAACCCCAGGAGAACACAGGCATGGACAGAGAACTTTGGAATCTTTAGCACTCTTCACTGGTTGGCTGCTGATTCCCATACTGAATCTATTATGCACATTCTGGATAATTAATTCATTGGTTAACGCAGAGTATTTCTTGGAGTCCCACCAAGGTAGTGGGATTCAATGGCCAACAAAAGCACACAATACGCACTCCCTGTGCTGAACTGGCCTTTGAAGGGGCCAACACAGCCATGCTCAGCAGCAATGCCACCCTCGCTTAAGACTGCCCTGTGACCCAGGAGCATGTGGGGAGCATGTGGCCCAGGCCTGCAGGTCAGGAAAGGCTTTGCAGGAGCCAAGGTGGCCAGAATGAGACTTGAAGGACATGTGTACATTACACTGGCAAGGGGGGCCAGGGAGGGGAACTGTATTCTAGAATTTTCTAGACCTGTACGAAGGTCTGGAGGAAGAGACAGCCCAATCCAAGAACCCAACAGCAGGAACAGAGGTGCAAGAAGGGAAACTTGCACACTAGGACCTGGAGAGACACGAGGCACGAACAGAAGAGGTCACTCAGCAACTCTCAGTGATACAAGGGGGAAGAGTGGCCACATGCAGCTTCACTACCCTAGTCCGATGGCCTGAGGGAGCCCACTCGGCAAACCTGCACCTGCTTCCTTTACTCGTCACAAGTCAGCTGAGTTTGGGGTAACAGACTACTCTTCCTTTTTGACATTCATCTCCCTCCAAACACAAATCAATGGATTCAGTACTATTTACTTTCTTTTATTTGTAACAAAGCAGAAATCAGACTCCATTTAAAGCCCTTCATCATACATAATGGTTTTCTAAGATTCTCAGGTGCCTTCTGTGTTACTGAAAGGCCAGTTATATTTTGCCTGCTGCTTACATACAATTTTATCGGCAGTCTGCGAAGACATGGGAGCTCCAGGGCAGAGCACTCACTTAACTGAACCAGTCCATCTCCCTCCCTCCCCAGAAGAACCAGGAGCCAGGCCTTTAACTGAGGCCAAGAGCACAGTACAGAAGCCCTCTCTGGGCTCTGAAAAAAATTACGAGTGATACCTTGAGCATATTTGTGATTGGTTATATTTTAAGAACTAGCTTTAAATAAGGCTCATCTTTTTCACAGATGCCAGTTCATAGCCTGGGTTTGTTGATTTGTCTGAAGGTAAATATGGAAGCGCTAGCCAGGGATGACGAGGCTCAGAGCCATCTGAGAGTTGGGTCAACAAAACAGGTGATGAGGACTGAACTCGTAGAAAAGTAGCCATCTTAAGTGATGCTTCGGGTTCTTCCAGTTTTAAGAATTCGATATATTTCAAGTGAGACATACTATAAAAATCCAGGCGTAAAGCTTCCATTCAGTACTGGGCAAAGAGCCTGACAATTAAAAAGTAATTTATTATTTTTGCAATTGGAAAGATGCATGTAGGCACTGCTCACAGTAACCTATGCTCTTTCTTAACATTAACCCACCACTGAGAAGACATCTAGAGATCATGGCCCCAGATTGTGGATTTAGAAAGCTCGTGAGCAAGTCACTGCTGGAAGGAACTCGCTCTGGGGCTCCCCATCCTCTCAGCTGCTAGGAGGCAGTGTTCACTCTGCTCTGACAACCGTACTCTTTCCCATTCTCTATGAAGCACAGGGCAAAGGCCCCTTGTCTGTTACCAAATTCTAAACAGCTGAAAAAAACAGAAAAGCACTTTAGGAGGTGAACTCCACTCAACAGAAGCCAACAGTTCTACCTAAAGGAAACTTTAGAAGAGATAAATGTTCACCTGTAAGCATGTTTATAGTTCCTGCAAATGTAGGATTAAGCAAATGTAGTATTTCAACGAGTGCTGTAAATATGTTTGAAACCATTCAGGTTACATAATCGTTTTCAAAGTGTGGTCTCGAGCTCAGCAGCATCAGCATCACCAGGAATGTGCTAAGAAATGCAAATTCTCGGGCTCCAGACCTCCCAGGTCACGGTCATGAATGTTATGGGTGGGACCCTGTGGTCTCTATCTTTCCAGGCCCTCAGGGAGATGGTAGCACAATATGACAGTGTGAGCATCAGTGATCTGGAGAGGCAAAGGGATGACATCACCCAGAAACAGAGTTTTGGCAAAAAAAAATACGATTTCTATAAGAAATAGAATTGGAATTCTGTAGCAAGGCACTATAGTAATTCTTTCCTTCTGCTCCTCCCTGGCCAAATAATCTTAATGGTTTTTTTTTTTTTTTTTTTTTTTTAAAGAGGAAGGAATGGAATAGATGACTGTTCGTGTGGCCAACACACACATTATGTTATCTTTAGCAAAGGGTGGTTTTTCTCCATCAGAAACAAATGCAGGGGCACCTGGGTGGCTCAGACGGTTAAGTGTCTGCCTTCGGCTCAGGTCATGATCCCAGGGTCCTGGGATCGAGCCCCACATCGGGCTCCTTGCTCAGTGGGGAGCCTGCTTCTCCCTCTCCCTCTGCCTGCCGCTCCCCCTGCTTGTGCTCTCTCTCTCCAATAAAAACAAAAAAACAAAAAAAACAAATGCAGTGTATGACCAGAAATTAGTACCCAAATCCTACTGTGAAACATAATACATGTGAGGAAGGAGATCTCTCTGGGATTTTTAAAGTCTGGCAGAGGAAAATAGCTCCCTAAGCCACAGCTAGTGCCCTTGGCAGACCGCATCCCAGGTGTAAGCTGTCTCTTTCCGAATAACCTTCTCAAGGATGGAGGGTAGAGCACCTGTAAAGCTAACTACTGACAACTTCCACAGCTTACTGGAAACCTTGCTGCTGGGTATTCTTAGCTGTGGGTACAGCTTTCCAGCCGTATCCGTAGAGTAAGTGTGGGCAAATACATAAGGATGTATGAGGAGCACACAGAGGACAGGTATGAACTTTGAATTCTCTGGACTTAATGAGCTCTGGATTCGCAGGTGCAGGCAGGGTAACGGAACATGGAGAATAAGAAACCGTGCTGTTTTCACCGTGAGCTGCTGAGGAGAAATGACGATTATGGAGTGGAGAAGAAGCGAGAGAAGATGGTAGAAAACAGAGAGTAGGTATTGAGAGTCGGGACAGGAAAAAGAGCCTGAAAAGGATTATTTGGTTATTCCGTTCATTCCTTGATAAAACACGCCTGACAGATACCTCTGAAAACACCCATGACATCACTCACACCGGCTAGCACGGGATGCGGCAATGTTTGTGTTGGTTTTTCCAAGATAGGCACTTCTCCTCCCCCAAAAGCACACATGTCCTAGGGCTCAGCGTTGGATATATTTTTATTTTTCAAAACAGAGAAATACTGAGAATTTTTAAATGCAAGATAACATCAAGCAAGCGCCTCGCTTATTTATATTGGAATCACTCAGAAGATCTTCACGAGGCCTATATGGAAGAAGGGCTCTAAAAATGCTACTGTGCTTATTCAGAAGTCAGGTGTCCCATGGTAACCTCAACCAGAGGAAAGTCCCAGGCCCAAAGACTGCAAGACAGAAAAGGGAAGCGAAATGATGTCTCTGTGTCCTGTAGGAATGCAGACCCTATCAGAAACCTTTCTGACCCCGGCATGACACGATGTGCTGTCAGATTACAGCTGCTAGATTCAAGGGCTCACATCGGTCTGGTGGTTGCTTTGAAAGCCAGGCTCTCATCTCAAAAGAGCCAAAATGAATAGGAAAGGAGACAAGGAGAGGAAGGGATAAGAGAGCACTGGCAAGAGGCAGACGCAGTCAGTAGATGGTGGAAAATGAATAAGGAATGGACCTGTCCATCTATTTCAAGTTCCTCAACAGCCTCAGATGACCCGGGTATGAGCGAGAAAAGCAAACCTAGGTCTGCTGTTGGGAGAAATGCAGCAACATGCCTTGGAGACCCCTGTAGCCTCCCTTTGGCACAAGGCAGGCATCCCAAGAGTGGAAAATGCCACGTGTCAGGGCACAAGCCACCAGGACAAGGCAGCCCTGCACACCGTCAGGTCACGTTGCCCTCCTCACCCTGGTGCTAGTGAGGGTGCAGGGCTGATACAGGGCCATCTCCTGCCTCCATCCTCCTAGAATCACACTATTTGTGTCTCATACCTTGCTTTTCTAAGTTAAGACAAAAATGCAAAAAATCTGGAGAAGGTTCTACAAAAATGTCAAAAGTTAATGTTTCAATTATTTAGAAAGTCAGCATATTCTCTCATAATCTGAGACAAACAAGACACTGGAGCTTATTCCAGTGCTTAGACGGAACCCAGATAATGCAAGTTCAGGCACACCTCAGAGATCATCTAGACCACCGCAAAGAAGCAAATCTCACACGAAAGCGAATCCAATGAATTCTTTGGTTTCCCAGAGCACATAAAAGTCATGTTTACACTACCCTGTAGTCCATTAAGTGTGTGACAGCATGATGTCTAAAAAATAATGTACATGCCTCAACTAAAAAATACTTTATGGCTAAGAAATTCTAAGCATCACCTTGAGCTTTCAGGGAGTCAAAATCTCTGATCGCAGATCACCATAACAAATATAAACATAATGAAAAAGTTTCAAATACTGTGAGAATTACCAAAACGGGACGGGGACACGAAGTGAGCAAATGCTGGTGGAAAATGGTGCCAACTATTAAGCAAATGTAGTATTTCACAGGGCTGCCACAAACCTTCAATTTGTGAAAAACACAGTATTTGTGAAGCACAATGAAAAGAGGGGTGCCTGTACCCCTCCCTATTCACAAGGATCTGCTCTCTGGGTTCAGACAGTGACACCCACTGAGTGTGTTTTTCCTACGGAAACGTAGTAGGAGGTCCACCCCAAGGCCGGCAATCTGGAGGGCGTTTTTCTCATCTACCCTGTCCCCGAGCCCTAGACAGGAAGAACAATGAATGAGGCTAAGGGCTACTTTGGCCCCTCCCCATCCTAGAAGTGTCTTCAAAACTCAAAATTTCTTTCTTCTTTTTTTTAAGGATTTTTTTTTTTTTTTAAAGATTTGATTTATTTACTTGTCAGAGAGAGCACACAAGCAGGGAGAGCAAGGAGCTCCATATGGAACTCGATCCCAGGACCCTGGGATCATGACCTGAGTCAAACGCAGACATTTAACCCACTAAACCACTCAGGCGTCCCTTTTTAAGGATTTTTTATTTTTTTATTTTTAAGTAATCTCTACACCCAACATGAGGCTTGAATCACAACCCCAAGATCAAGAGTCACATGCTCCACCAACTGGGCCAACCAGGCACCCCTCGAACTCAAAATTTCTAAATCAAGATTATACTTTCTGACTCAGGATCATACTTATCCCTTAAGTACTCTGGACCAACCACCTTCTACTGTAATTCGTTTTCCAGTGATTCCTCTAAGTTTCTGCTCAAAAGTTAAATGTGCAGCATACTTCATCCTCCTAAGCTTCCAGCATGATCTAAAGGAAGCTATGCACAGAGCTTATGTCACGTGAGAACAATTCAATCTGATGTCTTGCCAGCAACGATAAGCTCTGGCGGCTGGATAAGAAAATCTCAGTTCAGATTTCAGAGGGAGTTAATATCCAGGCCTGGTGTGCTTGCCTCAGCACATCTACGGTGGCCGTCAACCCTGCGACCTGCTGACACCGTAAGGAGTCTGGCTGCCACCACCACGATGCTCCTCCTGCCTCGAAGAAGAACAGATCACAGCTGCCTGTCTCTCAGAAGAGGAAAAACATTTCTGTGGCCTTGAATTCCTCTCAGATCAGTCTGCAGGAGTCTTGAATACGCACTTACTGATGGTGGTACCAACCTTCCCAGAGGACACCAATTACAGTACAGATCACATATTTCCTAGTCTTATAGTTTGCATTTAAAAAAATAAACTGAAAACTGCTAGAACCAATACAACGTAATTGCAATGGACTCTAAATACAAAAGTCTTGTTTCGGGGAAATCTTACTATATGGAAGGTGTATCTGCAAAGGGATCAACAAAACCCGTTGGGTTGAGTATTTCCAGAACGTTTACACATGAAAAGGTGACCTTGCATGACACTGGCCCAGTTCTTCCAGACAGGCCCAGCCACGTCCCCAAAACACAAACCCCACATCTGTCCGCCGCTGGAAATGGATCTGCTACAAGTCAAGGGGCCTCATACCTCTGATTCAGTTCACACATGCAAACTCATCTCTCTCAAGCCCTGTCTTCTTTTCAATTCTGTTCGTAAGTGCTTTAAAAGCTTTTCGGAGATGAACTCCGTGATGCCGCCTGCAGTGCAGATGACCTTAGGACTAGTTGGTTTCAAAAGGAAAACCAACCAACCAACAAAGGCTGTGTCGGAAACCAGGTGCCCCTCCCGCTGAGTGCAGCAGACATGCCTAGGACCCAGAGCGGAAACAGAGTCAACCACCAGGGCTGGGGTGGGGGGAGTGGGGTCATGAACAGAATGGGAAGCCCGGAGAGAAAATGACGTCTGAGTCTGTAGAACATTAAAGGGGTAATCTCAGTAGAGCGGGAAAACCACCTTTGGGAGCTAAAAAGCTATTTGACTTACCATCCCATCTGCGAGGGTACGTCCGCAGGAGAGTGATGGCCACCTTCCCCAGCTGGGTTCCCACACCCACCGCAGACTTAAGTCTATTACAGAGCAGCAACCTTATGCGGGTTTATAGGCAAATCGCATCCCTCTAGCTTAACTGGAGACCCAAATATGGGGGGCTCTAGGCTAATGGGACGGCCAAACATTCTTTGGCTATGCGCAGTGTGTGGAGAGGGAACGGTGCCGACCAGCGTGGGGTGCGATGTACACACACACACAGCTGCGCACTGCGGCGGGCAGACCTCGGCTGCCCCGGGGCACTTACCGAAGACTCGCTGTCCCTAATGAGGAAGTCGCCCTCGACGCCCCGCTCGTTGAGGGCGCACTCGGCCTGGTGCCGCGTCACGTTCCCGTAGTACCACTCTCGGCCCGCGAAGCGCCCGCTGCACGCAGGGCCCGCGTAGCTTATCTGCGGCGCCTGCGAGGGGTGCAGGGCGGGCCCGTCGCTTAGGACCACCACGTAGTTCTTGGGGACTAGGCCGACCTGCCCCCGGGCGTTTTTGCACTTCCACCACTCAGGGTCGTTCTCGGGCTTCTCGATCACCTCCATGGTCTCCCCCTTCTCGAAGTTGAGCTCCTCCTCAGTGACGGAGCTGAAGGGGTACAGCGTCTGCACCACGTGCAGGACCCGGGCGCCCTGGCCATTACTCATGGAGGTGCCCTTCCGCAGGCTCAGGAAGCTGGGGGACTCGGCAGCCGCTTCGTCCATCTCCTCTAGGACATAGTTGGAGGGAAACCAGCCAATCTGCCCATTGTAGCTGCCTCGCCACCAGCCGTCGCTGCACTTCTCCATGACAGTGACGCGTGACCCTTTCACCAGGGACAGCTCGTCCTCCCTTTCGGCCACATAGGCGAACTTGACGAAGGCGGGGATGTTGAGGTCGTAGATGCGGTCGGCGCCGCCCCCGTTGGCGGGGTACTCGGCATCCGTGCTGGGCGTCGGGGATGCATCCCGTGCGCTCGTCTTCCGCTTGGTCTTGCCGAGGCCTGTGGAGACAGAGCAAGGGCTCAGTGGGCACGCAGGGGGCATCACTGGCGCTCGGACACGCTTCCCCATCCCTCCGACACACGGGGGCCACCGTGGGTACACCCTACAGCCACTGCCGGGCAAAGGGAGGTGCAGGTGGGGTGTGCCTTTGCAAAAGCTGGGAATTCCTACACCTCCTCTCTCTCTCATTCACTTCTGAAAGAATACCAGAGTACTAGCAGCACAAAAAGATAACAAAACAGCAGAAAGCTAGTTTCCTTCTGAAGGATGATACTTTTTAGAAAATTCCTGTGCCCCTCAGAGAGAAAAATAAGGTAGAAAGGCTTAGACAGCATGTCTTCGGCCTTCTTGTACCCAGAGGGAAGTTGGACTGATGAGCTCAGATGTGCTCTAAGTCTAGGAGCAGTCAGAGCTGCCCGCACTGCTCCCACCTCGCCAGCCCACCGCCTGCACCACTCCAGGGACACTCCAGACCCTCCCAGGGCTGCCTGGCAGCAGACTGGCCCCACTGGGTACAAACCAATACCCTCCTTCCTTTCTTCTCTTCCTGCAATTCTGTCCTTTCAAAACAAGAGACTCATTTCCCACATGTTGTGATGAGCCAATTAGAAAAAATTAGTTGATCTGTTAAGTCTAAGGCAGAATTTTTCATATTGTGATTCAAAACCCACTAGTGGATCATAAAATCAACTGAATGGGTTGTGACCACCTTGTATGTGTGTGTTGAGTTGTTTTGGTTTTCTTTAAGGGAATAAGAAAATCTCAAAGTGCATCAAGCATGGTCTGTTGCTTCAGTTACGTAAGGGACTGAGTGCTGAGTTTCAGTGTGAAACTTCTTCCTGTGCATGGGGAAAACAGGGTGAAAAGCCCTAAGGCAAAAATGTTTCAGCCCGGGTAGAATGCAGAGAATTCTGGAACCTTCTTGAGAAGTGAGCCTAGGGGAGGAAGGCGCATCAACGCTCAGAGCTGCGGTGTGCCCCCAGACTCATAGGGTGGGCCATGCTCCTCAGCTTTTCTTAATAGATGGCTGCCACCCACCAGCTCTGCACCACCTCTTAACTTGGCCAATGTGGAGATTTTGATGGTATGGAAACTGTGGCCATTTGCAGATTCTGCCCCCCCCCCATGACACTTTTATGGGTAGCTTGTGCCTCTCATTTTCTTCCTTTAAATGGAGTAAAGACAGAATGATCCTAAGAATTACCTTTGCTTCTACTCCGTTGTTGACGGGCAGGAGTTCAAGAGGAACAAAACGTTGCCCTGTGATCATCCTCTACTCTGGAGTGTTGCACACTGCCTCCCAGAGCAGGCTCACCCCTGGTCTAAGACTCCGCAGCCCCGCTCAGTGCCTCCAGCAGGGGCCAGCCACTGAAAGGCCCTCGGATAGCACACGAGGTGACAGCACAGCGATGCGAAGGGGCTGTTCACAACGTTTTTAGGCGAACATACCAATTCTTTAAACAAATGGCTTCTCTGTGTGTGTGTGTGTGTGTGTTTATACAACATTTTATTCAAGCATATAGGAAATACGAAAGTAAACCAGGATATTAAACCAAGTTGATTTTAGACTTCTACTTACAAGTTAACTCACTTCACATGAAAACATAAACCTCTAAATCTTCGAATGAATCCTCTTGTGCGATTTCAAACCTACGTTAGTTTAGCTATGCGTGAGAGAGCACTGTGGTGATTCACTAGCTCCAGAATCCAGAAGGCAGACCATTCATGAAAGTACACTTCTGTCCAGAAGGCTTGGGCACCAAGGTATTCTAAGCCTCATCAAGGAGTCAGCATGCTAAGGCAGCAATGACCAGGCAGAGGACAATTTCTACTGGTAACAAAACTTCAAGAAATAATATTTACAAATAACTTTTTTTTTTTTAAAGATTTATTTTGAGAGAGAGAGTGTGTGTGTGTGTGTGAGTGAGGGGAGGGGAGGAAGGGCAGAGGGAGAGAATCTTCAAGCAGACACCCTGCTGAGCACGGAACCCGGTGCGGGGTTCAATCTCATGACCCTGAGATCAGGACCTGAGCCAAAACCAAGAGTCAGACGCTTAACCGACTGAGCCACCTGGGCACTCCTACAAATAACTTGCTAATAGACCTTTTCAAATTTGTGAGTAATGAAAGCTACTTGAGAAAATACGTACAGAATATTCATCGGCACAGAAAGGCGTCAAGAGGAGCAGAAGAGACAGCATTAGACCTTAGACAGTGGCACTGTGTCAGTGTTCTGGGGCTGCCACCATAGAGTACCACAGCCCACGGGTCGTAAACAACAGAAACTGATATTCTCACAGTTCGGGGGGGCTAGAAGTCAAAACATCAGGGTGTCGACAGGGTTGTTTCCTTCCGAGGCCTCCCTCGTTAGCTGGCAGACAGCCACCTTCTTGCTGTGTCTTCACATGGGCTTCCCTTCGTTGCACGTCTGTGTCCTAATTTCTTCTTACAGGACACAAGTGACACTGGACTGGGACACCCCCCGCCCCCAAAGACCTTGTTTTAACTCAATGACCTATTTAAAGGACCTTTACCAAGTGCAGTCACACAATGACTTACTGGGGGTTAAGACTGCAACATATGAATTCTGGGGGACATAATTCAGCCCCTAACAGGTACCTAAATGCAGACTGTAATATAAGGCACAGGGAGCGCTCTATGAATAACAATTACTACTCCGAGTGAGGGCTTGGAATTTCTCTTTTTCTCAGACATGTATTTTACCAGGAGAGGGCCAAAGTCCTCTGAACAGTCTTGGCAACAGCTTTACCCATGCAAGATGGCCACCAAAACAAAGCTTGCCTGGCGAGCTTCTGGCACCTGAGCATCATTATTCCATGGGAGCACTGTCACACGTAGCTGCGGAGGCAGTGAAATCCAAGAGCAGGTGTCTGGGACTAGGGAGGAACCTGACCTCACTGACACCTACATGATCTGAACACTCCCAACAGCCCCATGACAAAGTGAGAATCCCCCCATTTGTGCAGGGGGGGACTGAGGCTGAGGGCGATCAGGGAACTGGCCCAACACATACAGCCAGTGAAGTGGTGCAGACTCGCGCACCAATAAAGGTCTATTTAATCCATAAGAGCATGGATCAGAAGACCCTGCACCAGGAAGTGCATGAGGACTGTGGAGTGTCAAAAGTCTATCCTCACGGGTGCCTGGGTGGCTCAGTTGGTTAAGCAACTGCCTTCGGCTCAGGTCGTGATCCTGGAGTCCTGCTCGGCAGGGAGTCTGCTTCTCCCTCTGACCCTCCCCCCTCTCATGCTCTCTCTATCTCATTCTCTCTCTCAAATAAATAAATAAATAAAATCTTTAAGAAAAAAAAAAAAAGTCTATCCTCACTTTCCATAAAACCCTCCAAAGCCGTGATGAGTGCTCCCTCTGATCCTAGGGAAAGGAAATGGCCCATGTCTCTAGGTGGAAGCGGGGCTGAGGTTCAGGGAGTGAAGATTTGGGATAAGGAACGTATCACAAGCAACCATGAGGCCACAAGGCCACTGCCATGTGGAGCTACGAGATCTCAAAGGCTCAAAGGGAAATCTCTGAATGCAGAACGGGCAGTGTGGTTCACGGACGTCTCAGAGGATGGCTGTGCCCGCCCAGCCCCAAGCCCCAAGCCCTGCACCACCGCACAACAGTGTCCAGGCTCCAAGCAACATTTCTCTCTAATTTAAAGGGAAACCTGTTACCTTCTAGGGAAGGAGGCAGAGTGAGAATTCCACAGCCCCCCCACTTCCCTGTGGCTATTTTGCCCACACATCTGCTCCATTTCTTCTTCTTTCATTCAAGTCATACCATCTACTTTTCCCAGCTGTAGCAAAAGCACCTTGAATTCCAATGTGTATTTTTGATTTTTTAACAAAGATAATGGGATTTTTCTTTCTCTTAGAACTTTACACATTTTCCCAGCAGGAGAGGCAAATCCTCACACTATTCTGCAAAGTCTCAGGCAATCTTTACCCACTATAAGTAAACAGTAACTAACCAAACATGGTGGACCGGAAGCCCTCATTAACCAGTGTTTCTGCTCACACCCTCTCTGTGCCATATTTTGGAAGAACACACTTTCCCATAGGGCCTGCTCACATTGGCCCAATCATGAATTCCTGGGATAGCCTGGGCTGTGGACAGAAAGAAGAGCCCAAGAGCAGCAGCCCCTGCTGGGCCACACCCCTTTCCTGACACCCTCTCTCTTAAGTATGGGAGCTGGATACATACAGGATACAAGGCAGTTCCAGACCCCACTACATGGGACCTGAAGCGTGGGGGAGTACTGGGTGTTTCAGCAAGATTTGACATGACTTCAAATGATGGGCTTTTCTTTCCACTCTCCCATTAATCATAAAATCCAACTACACAGATTTTATTTGGTGCTTGAGCGTTTTGGTTGGAGGCTTTGCCGCACTGTGCTCTGCATGAATTGTATTACGGATGAGAATATCTAGAATGGGACCATCAGAAAATCTCTGCAATTGCTGGCATGCTGTATTAGGTGATGCTAAGTAACATTTTTTCACCAAGTAATGACTTTCTCTACAGCTTGTTCAATAATGTATAAACCGCAACACCTTTGCACAAAGAACAAAGAACGAATGGAAATCACTGTTAAAAAATGAAAAAGACGCTGTCTCATGTAGCATGTGCTCACGAGTGACCAGGATTTTAACTTCCAAGCTAAAGATTAGGCTCTCAGAACAACTGGGGTCCACACCCCCCAACCCCCCAACTCACCCCCCGCCCCCCCCCCACCCCCAGCAGCTCCAATGCTCTCCTTGCTCCACCAGGGGTTCTGGGCAGGAAGGTGCTGGACGATGTGCTCCACATATGGAGATGGGTAAAAGTCTTGGAGAGCCTGAACGCCAGCCCAGGATCCCAGGCCAGTTAGCGGTCACACTGCACAGAAGGCTGCAGACCCATGAGCACAAGCTGCCTGGGATGGACTGGGTTTACAGTCGAGGAAGGATGTGAACAAGCTCCTTGACAGAGCCACCTCCGGAGCTGTCACATTAAAGACCAGCCACAACTTGTTCCATGAGCTTTATCTGCATCTAATAACAGTAATAAAAATATGATTTGAAGTGGCAAACAGGAGAGTTGGCTCTAAACATAAACTATACTTTTGAGCTTTTGTGATGATTTTCTTACACCAAGCTCTGGATCTCTGATCCTGGGTTACATTTTCATTGACAATAATGAGCACATTTTAACTTTCTTGAATAAAATTACATACATTAAAGGCAGAATTCTCATAAAAGCTTGAATATGTCATACATTATTTTATTTTATTTTTTTTAAAGATTTTATTTATTTATTTGAGAGAGAGAGTGAGAGAGAGCATGAGAGGGGAGAGGGTCAGAGGGAGAAGCAGACTCCCCACTGAGCAGGAAGCCCGATGTGGGACTCGATCCTGGGACTCCAGGATCACGACCTGAGCTGAAGGCAGTTGCTTAACCAACTGAGCCACCCAGGCGCCCTATGTCATACATTATTAATGTTGGTGATTTTCAAGTCAAAATCTTTTAAATACTCCTTTTAAGATAAAGAGATGTTATAACAGATGACTTCAAAATATGCTCTGTCACCTTCCAGCTGGGGTTCTGGAGATTTAAGACAAAATGTCAAACAAATCTGATAGTTCAGAAGTATATTCAAGACGATTCGTTTAGACATTGTACACCCAAGTTTAGGAGGTCCATGGCAAAGACATTTTATTTTTGTTACTTATCGGACCTGCAACATAAAGTAGATTTAACCAGAAAGCTTCCTTGTACCTAAAATGCCATTTACAGTAAGACTGAAGGTCATTAATTCGTGGGGATTTCCCCCATTATGGTTAGGGCCTATCATAAGCGTCAACTAAAAATTCCGAAAGGCTTTTATTTTAAATGCTAAGGAGATCTGACAAAATTTGATTAGGGTACAAAGCGTCTGAAGTAATTTTTCATATAAGGTTAGGATATATTTGATGTTTGGTTTCTAATAGATTTTTGTGCTATTATATGTGCATTTAATTTGTGTCTGGTTTTTTTTTAGCTATGCCGGAAGATTAGCTTTCACCAGTGCTGAAATTTATGATCAAAATATTTGATATATATAAGGGAAAAACCCCTCAAATATACTAAACTTCTGATGTTTTAAAGGATGACCATTTAAAATCAATGCAGTGGTCCTCTGTTGTTTTCAACTGTTCAGTATCCTTTATCCCTTCTCTTATTCAACAAAACTCCTCTTCTTATGGCTTCAGCAGGGCCATCCCCACCCCACTGGGCCATCCGTAGGGGACCCATGACTCCCACCCACCGCAGTTATGAGGGAGTACTGGCTCTCGCCACCTGGAGTTGCCCACATTTGTAGAAGTCTGTGAAGAATGAAGGGCTGAGCAGGGATGAGGCCCAGAATGAGAGGAAGAGCCCCTAGATCCAACCATACTTCCCAGTGATGTGAGCTAACGGATTTCCTTTTGAAATTTTCTTTTTTTTTCATCTTGTCTACTTTTGATTTGACTTTCTGTCACTCCAATGAAGAGTGCTGAAAAGTACAACTGCCCACCCCCCACTCTCACTCCTTCCAGCCCACCTCCTTCAATATGCCAAACTGTTGATTCCCCCTTAGCAAAGCTATATTTGGGTGAGAAAGTCAAAAAGAATACAGTCATAGTTTGGGAGCACCCAGGTTTGAGTACCGGAGTGAAGGTGGGACAGTGAGGATGGGGGCTGGCGTCCCCACCAGGTCACAGTTAACTGCCGGGCTGGCGTGCCTGCTTTCTAAACCCAGAGAATCCTGGGTTGAAAATACTTACTGCAAGAGCCATCATGGGAAATCTGTGGCACTGGGTGGCCAAAGACATCAGGCTTAACTGACCCACACCACTGAACCTCAATCAGATGGGGGCTAGCGTATTTGACTTACGATGGCCCCAAACGAATTCACTGTGGCTGGTATCTTAGGCACGGCTTGTCAGAGAAACCCCAAGGGCAGCTCAAGGGAGGGGGGCAGGCTCTTCAGCACAACTTATCTCAGATAAGGCCAAATCTAAGTCAAAGTCGACTCAAGCAAAAATGCCCTCACACTCAGCTGTTTCGGTTAGCATCTGTTTCTTTTGTCACACAGAGGCTCAAACACGTCACCAACTGCTGACCAGGGATGAGCTCAGGAGAGGAGAGGCAGCGTGGGGGCAGAGGAGACAGGCTGCACGGGGCTGTGAGCAAGACATGAAGGAGGCCATGGGGCCATGCTGCGGAGGACCAGCGGGAGGGCAGGATGTGGGATGAGGCCAGAGAGCTGGGCCGTGCTGGGGCGAAGACATGTACAGTGGAGGCCGGCTGAACTGTGTTGGGCAAAGCGAAAAGCTTGTCAACTGAACTCTCTTCTGAGTGTCCCGCTGGCAGAAAAAATTCCACCTGGCATCATGGCTCACCATTAGGAACCAGATAGGCTGGAAGAAGGGGAAATACTAAGTTTCTAACCACTTGTGAGACAAAGGTCTAAAGGCATCCTTGGCAGCTTTTCTGTCTCTTTGGGCAACAGCTTCATTTGCAAACCAGCCTTACTGTCATTGCCACTGGGTGCCAGAGTCCATCCACGCTCTCTGTAAGGTCTGACAACAACAGGGGAGAATACATCCTTCTGACGGCCAGGCTGGGCTAGAAACAAAGGAGGCTGGCGTATAAAATTGGCCAGGAAACTTTCTTCCTCCAGTGGTTTGAATCTAGCTTTTAAAAACGGAAAACCAAGGTTTTTCCCAAAAGCTTAGTCAGTCTGCATCTCCATGACCAGACCCCAGGCAATATGACCATGGGAAACATCACGGGCTTGTGGGCAGGACTCAGGGTCAGCAAGTAACTAACTTCCTGTGGGCCTTTCCCCCACAGTAAAACCCCTGCTCAGCACTAAGATCCTCAAACACTAAAACAATGTCACGTCACCCCCATGCCCCCCTCCCATAGTACTCTGCCACCTTGATTTCAGTGCCCGCCTCACCGTGCTGCATTATCTCCCTGAGAAAGATGGTGCTTAGTCCTGTTGTGGCCTCAGGGCCTGACATTCAGGGAAGTGTTTGCTCAAGTTAATAAGCTCCACTCCCTATCTCACCACCACGATTCTGTAGGCACTGATCAGTCCTTCCCGACTGAGCTCTCCAATGATACACACCCATGTTGCCGGGAGTATTAACACGTCACCGAGAGGGGAGTGTGATCACAATTAGCAACCCTCCCAACGTGTAGATGGAAGGGGGCTGCCCTACCGGAGGCAAATCCTCACTGCCTGGGTAGGGGTTGCCAGCTGAGGGAGGGACAAAGTGACTATTGGCCATCCCTCTGCCCAGGTGGTCCCTCTTCCAATGGGCAGCCATCCGAAGAGCCAGCTCAGAGACAGGTGGGCAGTCACACGGGGCTATGCGTCCAGGGCTCTGAACTGGAATCTTTGGGCATCAGAAAGCCTATTCAGGTGTGAGCAGGCAGGCAAGTAACATGGTCGAACATTTAAGCACGAAAAAAAAAAATCATTTACAATATAAGATTTTCTATCAAATGTGAAAGTCGAATGGTAACACAGATGCCAATGAAAAGAATTTTTTAAAATTTTCATTATAATTTTTAATTAAAAATATACATATTTAGCACCTCTCAACACGTACCCCCGACCCATTAGCACAGCATTTCTGAATATGCAAAGGGGTGTACGAGACATGGTAGGGCTCAGCTACGACACACTGCCACATTACTGAACGTGTCAATCCACTGGCAGAGGCTCGGCATGCAGGCAACTTTTTAGGACTGTACCTGCTAAGTAAGATGAAATACGAAAATACATGCGAACGAGTAAAGGGACAGGCACACTTGTGGGGGAGAACACAGGTGGCAAGTGGCTGGCAGAGACGACGGAGCCATACTTCAGACTGCATTCCCAGCCTGGCTCTCACACCAACTATTAGCTTTGGACCTTGGTGGTTCAATAGCATCTCTATCCCTTGGTTTCTTCATCTGTAATATGAGGATATCGGTGCCCCTGTGGGCTGTTAGGAGGGTCCAGGAATGGGGGAGCACACGAAGCGCAGTGTCTCAGACACAGCAAAAGACCAAGCGAGAGCCGTCATTGTGTTTATTGCTATTATTAAAACATCTAAGGGTTTCCCTTCCTGGTTGAGAACACAGGCAGGGGCAAGTGGAGAAGAGCACAGGTGGTGTTCTCCCAACAGAGGTGGGCACATACGTGTTTTCTTCCTAAATGCTCTGGTGGGGGGGTGGTCAGGCCCTCAACCTCACTCCTGCTTTCCACGTCAGGAGCAGTGATGTCACAGGGCCACCATGATCAGTCAGAGGGAATGAGCGATCAGTGCAAAATGGGCCTTCGCGTAAGGTGAAAAAGGAGCCCCGTTTTCCCAGTAGGGATGAGCAGAAAGGCTCACATGCTGCTCTGGACAGGGCAGACACCGTGACTAAGATGCCAGGCTGTACCTGCCCATGCTCCAAGAAGGGGCCTTTAATGTTCCTGGGCTCCTGGCCTCCAGGCCCCCTTCATGTCTGGCTTCCACGGACAGCATCCCGCCTGCACCTGGAGAGGCCTGGCTCTGCTGTGAATGAGCCTTGCAACATTGGGCAAGTCACTCAATTTGCCTGATTTTCATAGAAAAGCTTGGACCAGGTTATCTCAAGCCTCATTCTGGTATTCCAGGGTTCTACAGATAGCCGAACTCTCAAATGAATTCCACTTTTTAAACTTAACTATACATATTTGGATAAAAGAAAAAAAAAATCCACGGAAGAACCTCAAGGGGTTCAAATGGTCACCACAGCATTTTTCTTAGCACCTTAGGTTAAACATTATGGATTTAGCCAGATTAAATTAGTAGCCTAAGAACCACTACTAATTCATGCTCTACTTATAAACACTCCAATTTCCCAAGTCAGACCATCCACTGTGTTGCTCCCTGAAAAAACAAAAATACAAAGTCAAGCAAGATTTCCTGCAAACAACCATCACACAACGGCCCACTCCAAGGAAACACGATGGCTCCAGCCTTAAAAATGGATGAAGAACTGCCCTCTGGGTGGCTTCCCGGCTGTGAGAACCACTGGAGCAACTGGGGGTATTTGTAGAGTCTGTGGGTTCACAGCAGAGTTGGGGAAGTACGAAGACAAGGCATCAACAGTGTGGAGGGCCTCCTGCAGCCTGCCAATTACACTCCAGCCTAGTGTGGGGATGAGGCAGGGGCCCTGCAGGTGCCCACCTGCCCTCCAGTGCTGAGCGCCCAGTAGGAGCTCAGCGGGAGGAGGCACCACAAAGGAGGTGCCCAGGCAGGCCCTGCAGGGATCTGAGGGGCTGAGCATCAAGCACCACAGCACATGCGGGTAAACAAATACCCTCTCTGCACTCCATGTCTACCCCCAGGGGACAGACACAAAAATGTAACAGCGAGAAGGAACATTTGAGACATATGGAGAGGGTCTAAAAAAGAGAGTGTGCCATATGGGGAAATGCAGTTAGAAACATGGTAAGAAGATTTTACTTTAATTCTTAGGTATTTTTAGTTCATGTTTCTCTGTTCTAAAACTTGAGGCTCCCACATGAATAACTCTTTAGTCAAGAAAGGGTGTTCTCTATGTTCTTTAGAAAACTGAAGCAGAAAATGATAATTTTAACAAGCAGCATACAAGGCATCGATTTCTGGGAAGTACTTAACCTGTGTTCTCCTCCTTCCTCAGGACACGGCGGGGGGGGGGGTAGTGGCCAGCCCAAGAGCAACGTGGCTCTCGCACAACCACACGTGACTACACGCCTGCTTCTCCTGGTTTTCTGGGGTACAGACCCCTCCTCATTTCCCCTTGCCTCTCCTGGCTTTTCTCTCGTTAGCATTCTTTTTAACAATCTGTCTCGTCTCTAATTATCCTCCCACTAATCTGTTGTGAGTTGTTTTACATTTTCGGTTCTAAATACTTGGACGCTTATGATATACAAAAACAAATCCAAGTTTATTTTGGGTCGCTGGCACCACAATTGCCGTAGAAGCTTCCATATTATGTGGGCAATACATTTGGCAGGTCACTTCTATTGGGAACGAGAGCTCCCAAGACAGAATCCTAAAGAATTCCAAATTATGAGACGTGTAGGGGATTCATGGTCATAACAATGGTAGATTATACAACAGAGACCAGCAAGGTAAATCTCACATGCTTATTTTAACTCTGAGAACCCAGACTCCCTGTTTTGTTACTGTTGGGGGGTGAAAATTGGCTGGAGGAATCAAATGTTCAAAAATCAAAAGGAGTTACTAGGTGATGGGGAGTAAGGAGTGCACCTGTCATGATGAGCACTGGGTGATGGATGGAAGCGTTGAATCACTATACTGTACACCAGAAACTAATAGAACACTGCATGTTACCTATACTGGGATTAAAAAAAAAAAAAATCAGAAGGCGTAAGTTACCTTAGTCTTTCCACGTGTTATGTACAAACTTTTCATGGGGAATGGTTTGGCTTTGCACTTTCTCGAAACAAAGAACTGGTTCCTCAGGGAGACATAGCTTAGGAATCACATTTAAGTGACTTCCAGGAAGATTAACAGCAATTTTCTTACTCTTGAAGAACATTCCAACTAGGAAACAAACTACTTCTATGACGGATGTACCACAAAGAATCAGCTTCTCCTCCTGCATGGCTGATAGAATATCCAGAACTCAGGGACGTGCTGGGACCAGCATGTGCACCTTGCAGAAAGAGCCTGGTATCATCCGGACTAACGGCAGTGCGACAGCTAGTATTAGTAACAGCGAGGAGTCACCTACACATCGTGGTTCTCATTATATACATGTATAAATACTGAGAAAACAGACACAGATGATTACAGACCCAGGGATGAGTTCTGGGTGAGGAGATCACAGGTGATTTGTATTTTCTCATATTTTCCAGGCTTTTAAAATTAAGTATGCTGCGTTAAATGGTAGTTTGATAAAGTACCGGCATCTCAGAGATTACAGGGCTGAGGAATACCTGTTTGCAGAGACCTGGGTCGTCCAGAGAAACCATGAGTGGCCAAGACGGCTGAACTGTATGTGCCCAGTAGTGGCGGTTACAGGCTTGCTGCTGGCCAAACGGCTCCCGAAATAAAAATCAATGTTCAGACAAGGAGACATGTTCCCCTGACATTCGGCTTCTAAATCATTTTAATGAATGGCTCTTGCTCACCTCCACATGAAGGAACTGGGCAAAATTACTAAGTGACTCCCTTGGGGTCAGGGAGAAAATGATGCCCACTGAAGGAGCTGGTCCCCTAGCATTTTAGGGCCAGAGCAAGAGTGGCAGGAAACCACAATGGCTGTGTGGGTGGGGACCCGGGGAGGGGTGGATTTCATTGGCAGGCACTGTGTGTGTCCCCCCAACCCTGACCGATCTGAATCCCCAATTCTAGCAGCTGATCAACAATAATAGAGGTTGAAGTCAGGCAGACGTGGTGTGAATTCCAACCCTGTCCCTTACTGCGTGTTCCTGGGCACATCCCTAACTTGCCGGTTTTCACACGGGGACCCAGGATATCAGCACATCCCTCTTTGAGTTACTGTGAAGATGAAAACAGAAATGCATGCAGGCACCTAGCATGCTATCGGGCACAATGAGGTACCAGAGAGAGATGGTTACTATTGTCCGCTCACTGGCAGCCTGCACACAAAATCCATTTTGGGGTCCTGGTCTGAATTTTTCAGTGGCATTCGCTTTTGGTTTGGCTGTGGGGTGTGGGGGGACACTTTTTGCAGGGAATGTCAGGAGCACGGGGAATGTGGGCTCAGGGAGCCTGCAGGCTCTTCTGCCAGAGCACGGCTGTGGTGACAGAGCTCCAAAGCGGGGACCGGAGGCCTGGGACCAGTCCTCGGGACAACAGAAACACTGAAAGACTATCTGAGGTCCCTAATACACTGTTGAAGAAATGTCAGATCTCCACTGTGGGCCCTGGATAAAAATATTTACATAGAAGTCCAAAACCAAAAATCACTTAAAAATAGGAAGTACATTATCACAAACATCTGAATTTTGTCTCCTGAAGTTGGCATTCATGCCTAAAGTATCCCACTGAACGTTTTCACGGATGTCCTGCTGTCACCTCAAACTCAAACAGGTCTTGCCCTCATGGCCCTGTTTCTCTTCCTACTTCCCAAATTCTCTGCTGGATATTCATTCAGGCTCAGAACCCCGGAGTCGTCTGTGGCTAATACTTCTTCTAGCTGCTCCATACCCAGTCAACACAGAGTCCTGGGGCTTTCCTGTGAAATCCCCCTCCGCTGCTGAGCTCAGGACTTACAACATCACCCCTGGGAGGCTCTGAGGCCTCATTCCCAGCCTCCTATGGACAGACAGGCCCTTACCAGTCCCTTCCTAAGGACCAGGCTGCCTCCCACATGCCCTGACAGTCATCTCTGTCCACCAGATGGAAACTCTTGGGGGTTCCCTTTCTAAATGGTCCCAGGCCTGGTGTTCAGGGCCTGCCATGTGGGGCACCCGGATCCCTCAGGATGCCCCCATGTTCTCCCTCACCCCAGTCCAGCTAGCTCCCTGAACATCCTCCAACACAATTTGGATTCTAGCCTCCAAATCTTGGCTTATGTTCTCCCTTCCTCATCTGAAGCCCCATCTGCTCTCCCGAGGGTCCACTCAGCCTGGGTATTCTTTACTGAATGACTCCATTCAATTCTCAACAATTGCAGGAGACAAGCAGTCATTTATCCCATTTTACAGATAATGCAGTTGAGGTTCACAGAGTTCAACAGTTTGGTAAAGACTGGATCTGAACGTGGCGGTGAGTCTCTCTCCTAACCACTATGCATACGGCTCTGTGAAAGGTAGGACAGAGGCCCACACTGCAGTTTTCAATAAGACAGGCCGAGACAGTGCCACAGCTCAGCTGAGGACTGCTTATTTGTGCCAGTGTCATTTCCCCAGTTATCACAAGCTTCCCAAAGTCAGGGATTGAACCTTCTCCTTTCTTCCTATCCCACCGGATGAAACAACAACTAGCCAGGCTCCCACTTCTGATCCAGACATACCCTATTACACCATGCTGATCTGCACATAATGTTTGCATCTCTGTTTCAAAGGCTTTGGTTACTGTTTTCAAAGGTCACTCAGCAGGGAATGAAGTGGCTCAGAAGGGGTTTCCCAGGGACAGGGCAAGGAAGGGACAGCGCAGACTCAGACTCAGCTCCCACAACCCCAGGCTGGGGCATTCGTTACTCACCGTTCATTTTTAACTGACCACCTGCCCTGGCTCAAGCCCTCAGAGCACATCTATAAGCACAGCAAAGATCCACAATCCTGTGGTCTCTAAACGAAAATTCCCTCATAGTCCACACAATCGCGGAGGCGGTGAGCCCAGTAGGTCACTTCTGACCATGACTCTCCCTCTCTCCACTTCAACAAAAAAAGCACACACTGAACTGACTCTGAACAATCTGGGCTGATCCAGCAAGCAGCAGGGATCCCCTCACTTGCAAGCTAGTGACAAGGACAGAACTCTGGATAATTAAAGTTCTCAAGTATTGTGGGAAAGCATCCTGAGGAAGCATCAGTCAGACACGTGTACACCCGGTGTTATTCTTACGTTTTAGGTCCAATGGCAGCAGGTGCTCAGTGATACTCTGATCTCTGAAAGGCTGAAGCCAAATTTAGGGTAAGTAGATGCCTAAACAAAGTTGGGGGTAGGGGGAGCCCAAGTTATATCTCCTCTGCTACAAGCCAACTTTAGAGCCTTGGGGTGGTCCCCAAACCACTCACGTCCATCCATTCATTTTAACGTAAAGTTACAACAGTGGTGCAAAAATGTTATTTTCCCTGAGCCATCTGAGAACCGCTCCCCTGTCTACACGATGTTCCAACAAACCTAAAAGCTCAGTGTGTATTTCTACAAATAAGGACATTCTCCTCCACAGCCATAACACAACCATCAGATCAGGAAGTTAACATCAATACATTATTACCTAATTCTCTGAACCCATTCAAGTTGTGCTAGTACGTTTTTTGTCTCTAAAATAAAGGACTGGGTATCAAGAAAATCTCCTCTAATATTCTAACTGCCCATCTCTGCAACAGAATTCTATCAGATGCCCACCTACTAAATCCGGGTATTCAACTTGAATTTGGATTCAAGTTTGAGATGAAATCCCATCTCCGTCCCACACCAGGACTAGTAGTAGTGTGTTCCTGGGGAAGTCACGTAGCCACCCGAAGTCAATCCCAGCATGGCTCTGCCTCTAAGGGCCTTGGGAATTTCACCCATAGGAACCGCTCCCTCCCTGTCTGAAAGCATTAGACCAACAGGGTCCGAGGGCTATTTTACAGTTAGTTAGCATCAGGGAGTCTCCCTCTGCTCCCAGGTCTGGCTTGGAATCAGGGGTGGGAGTCCGGGGGCTAATCACTGGCAGGGTGCTAATTGGCCTTAGGTATGGTCACACTGGGACAAATGCTAAAGAAACAACGGTGGGGGTGGGGGGGTGTGGGGGATCACTTCTGACTCCAGACACCCAGGAAGGCGGTCAGCAAACAGCACGTGTGCCTTGGAACAAACCCTCCCAAGGAGGTTGCTAATAGCTTCTAAAGGCAACCGTATCGTTTTGGGCATCCCAAGGCAGCCCATGGACTTCAGTGAACCACCGAGAACAGAGTTAACCTTTGGGGCTTTGCTGGGTCCCAGCTGCTGTCATGAAGTTATAACAAAAACCGTTCTTCAGTAGTCTGAGGGAAAATCTTTGAAAACTACCTCCCTGGAAGCAGCTTCCTCATCTCAAAAGATGTAGCACGGTGCTTTAAAACACCTAACCCGCATGATTTAATAAGCGAGGCTGCAATGTCAAGGCCAGACTGTAGACCAGGAACGCTCCTCATCGCGGAGCAAAGAACTGCACGGTTTGAGCCCTTCAAAACATCAAGTGGGCTCAGCCAGGAGAAAGGGTTCTTAACAATTGCCCCTTGTTATCTGCGGAAAAGTTCTCTTTGACTGTTCATGATCATAAGTTGAATATGAGAGGAGATCCAGCGTATAAATGTTTTGCTCATGTGTAAATAAGAGCTCATATTGTTTTATTCAATTATAAATTATTAAAGGAAAAGAAAGAATGTGAATCCTTTCCTAACAGAGATCTTTTTGTCAAAGGTACTGCTTTCTAGAAGTTACTCTAACAAAGTATTGCATGTGATTAAACTGAATTTTCCACTGACCTCAACAGAGCAACTGAGTATAAGAAAGCAGGAGGGAGCTCCACAGAGTACCAGTTCTCTACAACAGAGACGTAAACACATTTATAACACTGTGACTTTGCTGGGGAGTCCGGTGCTATTTTATTCCAAACCAGGCACCTGCCAGGGAAATTTTATTCCAGATTGAGGAATCAGGTGGATTTCCATAGCGTAAAAATCACAAATGTGGATGACACCATGAGTAGCTACTGGAAGGGCAACACAATGCCGTGTAGTTTTCAACATAATTTTCACTCCTTCTAATACGCAGAGAGAATTTCTGCTGGCTGCATCATCAACTAAAATCACACTGTAATTGTGACAGCATGTTGGTGACAATACTTTAAAAGCAGGGAGCCACAAACACCTGGCTCCAATCTTTCTAGCCATAGGGACGAGTGGGAGGCAGAACAAGCTGTGGAAGGTTTTCTCATCTTCCTTGTTGACAACGATGCCGTGTCAGGGCCGACTGTGGGGGATTAAGAAGTCACTCCGCTGTGGGGATTTCTTATGGGGAGGGGGCCCTCCCTTCCCTTTGGTACTTCCCTTTGGCAATGGAAAACTCATGCTGGAATACCAAGGTCTCTCTTGGTGCAACAAAAGCAAGGCTTCGAGGCAACATGGTAAACACGAAATAAAAAGATACACAAAAACGGTGGTGGTGGGGGAGCATTTCTCCACAGACACGGATGTTGAAAATATAATTTTGTTTGTGTTTTTACAACACGTAATGCTTAGCACAAATGTGTCCAAGCAGATGCATGCCTGAACTGTGACTGAGGCCTGGTGGGGAGCTGTCATCTTCCAAGAGAGGAACACGCATTAACTCAGGCAGCTCTCGAGAGCCAAGGGGAAAAAGTTAAAGAAAAGCAAACTTTGATTCTATTTAAGGGAGAGCTTTCGAGCAATCTGTGTTCTCCAAAAATGGATCTGGCTGACTGTCGAGGTAGAAGTATTCTGGCAGAGCTGGGTGGCCATCTGTCAGGGGCGGGGCAAGGCCCAGCACCCAGCACCGGGAGGGGCTGGTGGAGTGAGGTTCCTCTATGCTGAGAGCCACAGTACCCCCAGCACCCAGCACC
>NC_138378.1:46567049-46596721 GCF_054177405.1 Leptonychotes weddellii
ATGCTGAGAGCCACAGTACCCCCAGCACCCAGCACCCAGCACCGGGAGGAGCTAGTGGAATGAAGTTCCTCTATGCTGAGAGCCACAGTATCCCCAGCACCCAACACCGGGAGGGGCTGGTGGAGTGAGGTTCCTCTATGCTGAGAGCCACAGTACCCCCAGCACCCAGCACCCAGCACCGGGAGGAGCTAGTGGAATGAAGTTCCTCTATGCTGAGAGCCACAGTACCCCCAGCACCCAGCACCAGGAGCAGCTGGTGCAGTGAGGCTCCTCTGTGACGAGAGGCCCACAGTTCCCCAGCACACCAAGCAGATCACAGCTCGAGAAAAAGTAGACACGGAGTGAGACATCTGGTTAATGGTTTCCATTTGAGGCTTTGTCTTTTCTCCTTCTACCAAATAAAGGAAAAAAAAAAAAAATGACAAGGTATTCCAGGGCATTTCTAGATAGTTCGGAGTGCTTGCTTTGTCTTATTTCCCTTCCAATCATTTCATTCAATTTCCCAATATTAAAAAATGGATAAGAAAGAAAACAAAGCAAGTCAAGGATGTTCAGCAGGTCCCAAAGAAGGTACTTTGGTGGGCGAGAGGCTGAAATTGGAAAAAATAAATAAAATTAAGCTCAGGTATTTATCTGTTCATGCTAACTGCATTTCTGCCAAAGTTAATTAAGAGTTATAGGTAAAGGACAACAATGTTTCTTTCAAAGTGACTTGGGAAAAAAAAATTACAGGGGTATCAGGTTAGTGGAAAAAAGAATCAGACTGCTCACGCAAAATGAAATTTCTACATCAGCCTCAGAATCTGTCATAACTGGTGTGATTCATACTCAGGCCTGTGTCTCATTTCTCTTTCCACATCACAGAAATAACCTAAGCCCTAATACAAAAACACTACCCAATAAATGAAGTCTTTAAGTGGATCTGAAGAGAGACTTAGTAAATTCTTCAAGATTGCATGTAATTTAAAATGACTACTTCGCAACACCCACTACATTCGGTGTATAATTTCCTTTCCAGTTTTCCCACTTGCTCCCTTCCCACCGCACATGAAACAAATCCTCCTGCTAAAAATAGAAAGGGAAAAGTCAAGTAAATGTAACACAGGTGATAATTTGACTTATTTCATAGCAAACTCTTAAATGATAACCAGCAGTCTCAGGTATGACCCACATTAGACTCATAAGGAGGCAACACCAACTTTTGCAAATGGCAGCTTGGCTCATCGTTCTTTGGCGAGGCCCTCACAGTTACTTCCCCACGTCATCTGAAGCAGTCACTACTGTAAGTACATCGGATGTGCACACTAAGACAAGAGCGGACACCATTAACTTTAGGTGATTCAAGGTGGCCTGGGTCACGTCGGGATACAGGGCACGTGGGAAGAAAACCAGATGACGAACCGGCTGGGTTAAGCTCCCAACACTCCGCACCCGAGTGACCGATGCCAGCCTCTGCCACCACACTGGTGCATGCCCACTGCCACCTGAGCTAACATTGGCCAGGACTGCGGTATGGGCGTCGTAAGTCTAGGAGAGGGGGAAAAAAATCCACCCGGTTCAAAGTGCTCTTTGCGCCTTCCCACTGTATGCATGAAGGCCACATGGACAGGGCTGTGGGAGACACAGAAGACCTGATGGGGTGGGCGCCTGGGTGGCTCAGATGGTTAAGGTCTGCCTTCAGCTCAGGTCATGATCTCAGGGTCCTGGGATCGAGTCCCGCATCGGGCTTCCTGCTCCTTGGGAGCCTGCTTCTCCCTCTGCCTCTCTCTCTCTGTCTCTAATGAATAAATAAATAAAATCTTAAAAAAAAAAAAATTAAAAAAAAAAAAAAGAAAAGACCTGATGGGGTGACGTGGGCAGAGCGGCTGACATTTCTGGAGGTGGTAATTGCACGTCAGGAACCTCCAGAATATTGATGTCAGGAGACAGAGACACATGCAGGGGTCCCCAACACGCAGAAGTGTCAACTTCCATAAGACTCCAGACTCTAATATCTCCAGGAAAAGACAAACATGGTACTTCTCCACCGTGATCGCTTCATTTTCAGAGATTTAAAAAAAAGACAACTAGAAAGATGTCAACTTTAAAACAGACCTTTTTAAAAACACACACATGAACTAAAAAGATGAACGCTCTCTCCTCAAAAATGCAAGGCTTCCTTGCCTTCCCTCACAGGAAGTAGTTCAGCTCTAATCCGGGTCCTACCGAGTGGGCACACTCACCTAGCGTGTCCTTCAGGTTCTTCACAAGGGAGCCCTTCTTCAGGCTGTTCTTCCTCTCCACGTAGTTGGAGGGCACGTAGCCCGTCCGGTTGGCCGCGTTCCTCACCCGCCACCATGTCTTAGAGTCGTCCAGCAGCCATAGGCGCTCGTTTTTCTTGATGTCCAGCTCCTGGTCCTGCTGGGCAGTGTAGTCCCACTTTGCTATCACAATAACTTCCTCTGTCATCTTTCATGGAGTCCTTCTGCCAGCAAAACATTTGGAGATGCTCATTAGAGAACCAACCAAACACTTCATCCTGCGTATCAACTTGAAAAATTACGCATTGACAGCTTTTATTAAAACTTGGCAACCAGTTTCCTCCTGGGTCTTGAAATAACCTTAAGATGACCTTCTTTCAACAAGCTTCAGTATTTTGTTTAGAAACGGCAACCTAATAAAACAAATCCTCATTTTGTATACTGGGAAATCTGCCTGCTGTGCCAAAACCGAAAACAAACTTTCCAAAAATTCTAAGTAACAATGTCATAATTAAATGTGTTCACTTGATTAAGTAATGGCAGCTCCTTGTAGCTGCTATGTTTACATCCACTGTCTCAAGATATACTGAATTTTATGAACGCATTTAATGTACACACACACCCAAACTGCCCTTATAAATTAAAACTAAAATAAATGTGGTATCCTGGGTGGGCTCCTGAAACAGAAAAAGGAAATTAGTGGAAACAGTGGTGAAATCTGAGTAAGATCTAGTTAACAGTAACACATACCAATGTTCATCCCTTAGTTTTGACAAATGTACCATGGCTGTGGGAGAGGTTAACACTAAATGGTAAACAGAGGAAAAGGTATATGGGGAATGCTCTGTACTACCTTTGCAATTTTTCTATACATGTAAAATTACTCTTGAGGGGCACCTTGGTGGCTCAGTTGGTTAAGCGTCTGCCTTTGGCTCAAGTCATGATCCCAGGGTCCTTGGATTGAGCCCCACATTGGGCTCTCTGCTCAGTGGGGAGCCTGCTTCTCCCTCTGCCTTTGCCCTTCCCCCACTCATGCTCTCTTTCTCTCTCTCTCAAATAAATAAATAAAATCTTTAACAAAATAAAATAAAATTACTCTTGAAACCTGCACAAGGGTGTTTATAGCAGCTTCACTCATAATTGGCAAAATTTGGAAGTGATCAAGATTTCCTTCAGGAGGTGAATGAATAAACTGTGGTACATCCAGGTAATGGAATATTACTCAGTGATAAAAAGAAATGAGTTATCAAGCCATGAAAGGCATTGCTAAGTAAAGAAGCAACTCTGTAAACGCCACCCACTGTCTCATTCTCACGAAGACCCTCTCCTTGATGAAACTTTAGTCAGGCTCCTCTGAATCCTCTTCCCAGACTAAGCCTCAACATCTATCTCTTCATGTCCCAATTTTACCATGAATCCTGCTAAGCTGGTTGAGCCAGAATCCTCCACTCTTACCCAGGGGACGCCTCATCGCCTGGCCTGCCTTCAGGAAGAATCCTGTCAGGTCAGTTTAGTCAGAATCCCTCCCTTACCCCTGATGTTTCCTCTCAGTAACCATCCATTCATCTATGGCCTACCTTACTCCCTGATAATGAACTCCTATTTTTCCTTCTTGTATTTAGAATTGAGCCCAAATGCAACTCCCTTGTAGTAATGCCTCTCAGTAAAGTCTGCCTTACCCCTCTTTAAAAAGTGTCGTGGTGCACCTGGGTGGCTCAGTCGTTAAGCATCTGCCTTCGGCTCAGGTCATGATCCCAGGTTCCTGGGGTCGAGTCCCGCTGGGGCTCCCTGCTTAGCGGGAAGCCTGCTTTTCCCTCTCCCACTCCCCCTGCTTGTGTTCCCTCTCTTGCTGTGTCTCTCTCTCTGTCAAATAAATAAATAAATAAAATCTTTAAAAAATAATAAATAAATAAATAAATAAATAAATAAAATAAAAAGTGTCATGGATATTTTTCTCTTTAACAATGCCAACTCTATGACATTCTGGAAAAAGCAAAGCAACGGAGACAGTAAGAAGATCAGTGGTTGCCAGGGGTGATGGAGGAGGGTGGGACGAACAGGTGGAGCGTAAGATTTTTAAAGCCGTGAAACTGCTCTGTATGATACTTTAATAGTGGATATACGTCATTATACATTTGTCGAGACCCGTAAAATATGCAACACCAAGAGTGAACCATATATAAGATCATCCCAAAATACAAAGTTTATTAAAACAAGAAATAAATATAGTATATTATACATCTAGTTAAGTCAGTTCTGGAAGTAATATATAGCAAAGGCATAACTGAATGACTAAAATGAATATAGTTATCAACTATGTCAGCAGCTCCCTACTTTCTGGGTACAAGATGGCCCAGTATTTTTTCCAGCAGAAAAATTCAATATTCAGTCCTTCAACTGACTAGGCTTCCTTAAAACTTGGAAGGAAGGGATAATGGAAAGACTCCTGACTAAAACCCTCCTCCCCTCTGACAGAGACAATTTCTCATTACCTTCTAGGGATGACTTTAGGATGATAGAGGGAACCAGTGTGCACTGACTCCACGGAAGCACGAATACCATTTTTAAATAACATGACACTTTCTACTAGATGCTAAAGAGACTTATAAATAATACATGTTCTCCTGTTTCTTGAATTAACTTCCAAATTTAGAGATAACAAACCTTTCAGGAAGGAGGAAATATTTAATAATCCTTATGCATAATGTATGTGACATCCAAGAGGACAGAGTTTACACAATGCTTATTTCCAAACTGTAGACCATTTTGTTACATACTTTTGGGAAATCTCCAGTCCATACTATGTATCTCTCTCTCTCCTGACCTTTCTGTCAGGGTTAAACTTTTTGAAGTCATAAAGGCAGTTTTTCTTTCTTTCTTTTTTTTTTAATAATAATGAGATCAGTAATAGGATTGGGGCTCAGAGAATATCTCATTTGAATACCAGGTTAGTTTCTTAATTACACAGTTTTCAAGAGAGTTTTTATTTTATTTTTATTTTTTTTTTTAATTCTTATTTATTTGACACAGAAAGAGAGAGAGACAGCGAGAGAGGGAACACAAGCAGGGGGAGTGGGAGAGGGAGAAGCAGGCTCCTGGCTGAGCAGGGAGCCTGATGCGGGGCTCAATCCCAGTACCCTGGGATCATGACCTGAGCCGAAGGCAGACGCTTAACAACTGAGCCACCCAGGCGCCCCAAGAGAGTTTTTAACAAGACCAGCCCATCACATAAGGCCAATCAGAGCAATTTATTACTTTCCTGCGTGATTTAACTGCATGAACAGCAGTTAAGGAAGGAGCTAGCCAGGCAGGGTATGCTTCAGTGTATACTGACATCACTGGAGCTTAAACACATATGGTGTCTGGGCTCTACCACAGACCAATTAGATCAGAATCTTGAGGAGTGAGGTCTGAGCATCAGGTTTTTACAGTTCATCTTTCTGACAGGCCTTAGAAGGGAAAAACCAAGTCAGAGGGAACTGAGTCACAAAATGCCACTGCAGGATGCTTTCCTTGGTTGTTAGACCTGTGTATGATCACGAGAATTTTGAGTGTGTGATGGGTACCTGACGCAGGTCAACTCGTTTAATCTCCAGAACACCCACCTTTCAGGGAGGTGTTATCTTTTAGGAGACTGAGGATCACAGAGATTAAGTGACGTGCTGAATAACAGAATCGGGATCTGAGCCCAGGTCTGTGGACTCCCAAATCTGTGCTCATGTGCCCCCTTCTGGGGTAGGTGGCTGGGTGAGGGTCTAATGCGTGATCTGCATTTTGATGGGCTTATTCCAACCCAGGAAATCTAGGATGAAAATTAAAAGTTCCCTCGCACCTAGAAAATGATAGCAATGGGTGTCAAACCTATTCTAATTGATTTAGGACAACTTCCCATCAATATAAAAACTTCACGAGGCCAGCCAATCAATAACTGCCTCACTCCAGGGAAGTCAGCCAATCAATAGGTGCTTTGACCCAGTGCTTCAAAGAGCTAGCCAATCAACAACCATCTCACCCCAACGGAGTCCACCAATCAACAACCGCCTCACCCCAATGGTAATAGAGTCCACCAATCAATAAACACCTTACTCCAGTGTTTCTGAATGTTAGCCAATCAACAGCAGTCCCAATGGAAAGAAGACGAGAAGGGAGTAAAAGCAGGGGCGATGGAAAGAGGTGATGCTGAACCAGGTATATGGCAGGAAACCGGGATGTGGGGAAAAGGGAAAAGAGGCTGATTTCAGTCTTAGAAGATGGGAAGGATTGGGGGGGGGGGGGCGGCAGTGGAGGCAGAGGGGGGCTCTCCAGGCCAGAAAGGTGTGAGCAAGAACCAGAGGGTAGAACACATTACTAAGCAAAAGAATTAAGAATAAATGACTCCAGAAAGTCATTTAAAATAAAAAGTAAACAGAAAATGTATCTCTGGATTTTTTTTTTTTAAGTTTTTAATTCCAGTTAACAGACACTGTAATATTAGTTTCAGGTGTATGATACAGTGATTCAACACTTCCATACAACACCCAGTGCTCATGACAACTGCACTCCTTAATCCCCATCACCTATCTCCCCCATCTTCCCACCCACCTCCCCTCTGGGAACCATCAGTTTGTTCTCTGTTAAGAGTCTGTTTCTTGGTTTGCCCCTCTCTCTCTTTATTCCCCTTTGCTCGTTTTGTGAAATCATTTGGTATTTGTCTTTCTCTGACTGACTTATTTCACTTAGCATTATACCCTCTAGATCCAGCCATGTTATTGCAAATGGCAAGAGTTCACTCTTTATGGCTGAGTAATATTCCTTTGTATGTATATACCACATCTTCCTTACCCATTCATCAGTCGAGGGGACACTTGGGCTGCTGCCAAAAGTTGGCTATTGTAAATAATGTAATAACCTAGGGGTGCATGTACCCCTCTGTATTAGTGTTTCTGTATTCTTTGGCTCAATACCCAGTAGTGTGATTGCTGAATCATATGGTAGTTCTAGTTTTAACTTTTTGAAGAACATCCATACTGTTTTCCACAGTGGCTGCACCGGCTTACATTCCCACCAACAGTGCAAGAGAGCTCCTTTGGATATCCTCTGGTTTTGTTTTTGTTTTCGTTTCTTTTTTTTTAAGCCATTTCAATGTGAAGTTCAGTACCCTTCCCCCACCCCGCATATCACCCTGTATCCAGCAGAGGTTTCATCTTTCTTTTCTTTGCCAACACAGGTTGGAAAAGCACCTGGAGGCCCGTCTGGAGGGAACTGCAGGTTGGCCAAGAGTTCAAATTCCACCCCTTTGGCTCAGGGGCCCAAGAGGAGGCCATGTTAGTTTCAGTGAAGAGTCAGTTGCCTCAGCATGTAGGATATATTGGAATAGAAAGAGATGCAGCTGAATCAAGATTATTCCATAATAAAATTAGATTTAATTTTCTAATAGCAAAAAGCCTTAACAGAAGAAAGTCTGAAAAAGTACACTCTAACTGCTGAATATTAAGTGAGACAGTATTCTGATTTAGTCTAAGAATCACAGAGGTCAGATCCCAAGAATTATGCACATTTATCACTCCAGCTTAGGCAGTTCAAGAATCTCATTTTTACCTTTGTTAACTACAGCTAATTAAGTCATCATGTAGGTCTAACCAACAGAAAGAAGAGCCACATATTTGATATTATACAGACAGATCCTATCTTAGATGTCCTGTGGCCACTCTAGAATAGAGCTTAGCAAGAACCTCATGTCATATTGGATAAAAGAAATCCTCAAGGAACCTAGCAAACAAAGCTGCTTTTTCAAGATTTAGGTGGGAGAAGATTAAAAAAAAAAAAGGTCTAGAATAGCTATAAAAACTTTATTGGCTCAAAAGTTTTCCCTAATTGCTAAAATAACATCGATCCTATTCTAGGACCCTATTTTCTTTCTAAAAACAATCCTGTTAACTGCATCTTGCTGGGTTATGGTGGGGTTACATACTACTCATAACAGCCCGGGTTCCTCCAACACCCCAAAATGATCATAGGTGTTTCCAGAGAGGTCTCCGGGACCAACCTGAGCCACTCGGTCCTAATGACAAAGAGAAGACATGAGTCAAGGGGCTGGGATTCTAAGCTTAGCTAAACCACGTTTAGGTCCACCGAAGAGTTCAGCTTATTCTGTAAAATGGGAATAACAGTACTTGCCCGGCCTCACAAGAATAGTCTTAATGCTCAGGAGAAGCAGGATAATGTAGTGTTTAAGAGGGTGAGGTCTGGTGTCATACAGACATGGGTTGGAGTCCCGCTCTGCCATGTTAGCCCAGCTGCCTTTCGTACAACATGGGATAATAAGAGCACCTCACTTGGGAGCTTGTGAAAAAAGCCCTAAGCACACTGTCCAGCACAGAAAAGACTCAAGAACAGGAGGGGCGCCTGGGTGGCTAAGTTGTTGGGTGTCCGCCTTTGGCTCAGGTCATGATCCCAGGGTCCTGGGATCGAGCCCTGCATCAGGCTCCCTGCTCAGCAGGAAGCCTGCTTCCCCTTCTCCCACTCCCCCTGCTTGTGTTCCCTCTCTCGCTGTGTCTCTGTCAAATAAATAAATAAAATCTTTAAAAAAAAAAGAATAGGAGCCACAGGGTACAGAAGATATATTTATATACAATAGAATATTTCTCAGCCATAAAAAAGAATGAGATCTTGCCATCTGCGACAACATGGATGGGCCTAGAGGGTATTATGCTAAGTGAAATAAGGCAGGGAAAAAGAAAACCATATGATTTCATGCGTATGTGGAATCTATAAAATCTAGAAAACAAAACAAACAAACAAACAAACAAACACAGATTCTTGAATACAACTGGTGGTTGCCAGAAGGGAAGCCAGTAGGAGAAGGGACAAAATCGATCGATCAAAGGGATTAAGTGGTACAAACTTTCAGTTATAAAATAAACAAGTCACGGATAAGTACAGCATAGGAATATAGTCGATAATATTCTAATACTGTTTTATAGTGAGAGATGGTGACTACACTTATCGTGGTGAGCACTGAGTCATGTACAGAATTGTCGAATCACTATGTTGGACCCCAGAAACTAACATAACATTGTATGTCAGTTATGCTGCAAAAAAAAAAAAAGAAAAAAGAACGAGAATTACAGTCATAATTAAAACCCTCTGTACACTGCAGCATACTTTACAAAGGTAAGGTGGGGCTATGTTCTAGTGCCTCCTTCCTTCAGTCAGTCAGGATTCCCTGAGCACTTCCTATGCAGCATTCTTCCAAGGCGGACCCGGGTGTCTGCTCTCTTGTGAGTCAAGCCTGAGGCACAAGGAGCACCTCCACAGAGACACGACCCCTGACCTCCCCATCTAAGGCAATATCACTGTTGGGGCCTCTCCTGTCCCGAGGTCATTTAGTGGACAGTTTACTGCTTTACTTCCTGACCAGTGCCACCTGAGATGGCCTGTCTGCCTATTTACTGTCTGGGAGGTCCCACGGTGTGACAGCGGCTGTTTGGGCTTTAGCCGTCTGCTGTGATGGGACGCTCAAGCATAGGAGAGACTGATAATTCAAGGGTAATATACATCTGCCTCCTGGGACATGGCTCAGGCAACCGAGTGTCCGCCTCTTGGTTTCGGCTCAGGTCATGATCTCAGACCCTCAGCACAGAGTGCGCTTGAGATTCTCTCTCTCCTTCTCCCGCTGCCCCTCCCCCCTACACTCTCTCTCTCTAAATAAAAATAAATCTTAAAAAAAAGAAATTAAAGAAATACACACACACACACAATCTGCCTCATTTACCCTTCTACCAACAAACCAATTTAGCCCACTGCAGAAAAGACCAGAGCCACAGAGCTTTAAAAGACTGCCAATCCCACTTTGCAATATAAACCTTACATGGACAGAATAGAATTTCTTGAACTTAAGTCAAAACACATAGGTAGATAAGTAGACAGAGCAAAACGGTGTAGCTTTTTACCCCTAGAAAATTAACTTGGAATTTCAGAAAAATATGTATGTTCACACGTGGAATATAGACCTATCAAAATATATGTCTATGGGCAAACAAATGTAGAGAGTAATCATGTAGGAAAAGAAATTAAGACTACGTGAAAAAAATTATTGCCCTCCCTACCTTGATTTTTAACATACAGTCTGAATTAGTCAAATAATATAATCTAGTTCACTATGGGTCTAAAGGATTTTTTTTCCTTTTTAATATTTCATGTCTTCAATGCAGTCAACCAATTATTATGGAAATTCACTTAAATACAGGCTTTTAGATGAGGTAAGAAAGAATGAGAGCACCCCCAAAGGTATCGCGAACCTAGTATCTACAAACCTGCGAATGTGTTAGATTACATAGCAGAGGGTAATTAAGGGTGCTCATCAGCTCATTTTGAGAAGGGCAGATTATTCTGGATGGCCTCGGTGGGCCCAAGGCAATCACTGAAGTCCTTATCAGCAGGAGGCAGAAGTCAGAAAGTTGGAGACGCTGCACTGCTTCATTTGAAGACACAGGAAGGCACTGTGAGCCAAGGTAAGAAGGCAGCTCTAGACGCTGGAAAAGGTAAGGAGCAGATTCTCCCTCAAAGCCTCCAGAAGGAACACAGCCCTGCCAAAACCCTGATTTTAGCCCTGTGAGCCCAGGGATTGGATTTCTGGCCTCCAGAAACGTGAAGAGGATAAGCCTAGGCTGCATTAAGCCACCCAGTGTGTGGCGAGACTCGCCACAGCAGCCAACAGCAAACCCACGCAGTGAGTAATTATGCTAAGGCCGGTCCAAAAAGGGAACACCTTCTACGTCTTCCCTCCTGAATTACAATGTCTTTGTCCCTTGGTGTCTATCTTTAAAAATAGTACATTTGCATTAAGGAGATCTACTCAAAGAAAGAGTCCCAGAAGCAACTGAGATACCTTATAACTTCCTTATTAAAGTTTCAAGTTGTGTTGTAGATAAAAGACTTGCCAGATGCCAACTAATTTGACAGGAGTTGGCAGGAACCTGTGGTACCCTGTGGGGGAACAGAAAGTCCAGTTGGTGGCTTTTTACAAGCAGGATCACTAATTACAGCTAATACACTTCCATTTTAAGTAGGACACAATATGGAATCCAGTGGCTGTTCCAATTCTCAGTAAGTTAATTAAGCCATGACAAGAGTCAAGGTCCTTCTACTTCCCTAAGGCACACAAATACACTACATGTAAAAGAGAAAATAAGTAATAGCGTGAGGCTCACTGCACCTTTATTCCACAGAGGGGGAGAAGTGCCAATACAAGCTGCCAACGGAGTGGTGGAGGGGTGCACGGTCGTACGTGAGCAACACCATCCACCTTGTCCCCGCACGACACTGCTGTGTATGCACTAGCTCATCAAATGTTTACAGCAACCTTCTGAAAAAGAAGTTATCTACAGGTATATTCAATGAATGATCATCCCAGGGCATAATTAAATATCCTATCCAAATCCACAAGGCTGTGAAGGGCCTGGGCGGGGATTTGAAGCCTAAGCTTTATATCCGTTATCCTCCATGGCCTGGGAGTGTTTGCTGGCAGCAGAATTTTGCAGCATGGCTAAAGAAAGAAATGCCAAGGGCAAGGTAGATACTGATACATAAGAACCAAATTTCAATTTCTTTCTGATAAATTGGTAAGTGAAAATCCTAAGGGAGAAAGAGACAGGAGCTCCCAGTCTTCCACGTGCGATCCGGGAAGGCCCTGTTGGCTTTTTAATATCCCACTGGAGGAGGGGTAAAGGCAGACTAAACCAGATGCAAGGGAAGTTTCCCGGTTCTCAAACACGAAGTTGAAGAGCTCAGTTCCTCCCCTGGTGCAGGAGCAGGTCCATTGGTACTACTGTCACCCTGAGCAGATGGCCACCTCCCTGCAGCTGCTCCTGCTAAGCATGGCGGAACGGGACAGGGCTGAGGCTTCCAATGCACTAAGAGCCAGGTGGGTTATTTTGGATAAGGTCTTTTTTATCATTTGTTGCTAATTTTACTGGATCATAGAGCCTGTGGCCTGTAAAGTCTCTGAATTTGCAAAGGTTTCCTTTGTGATTATTCCTCTCCAGCTGGAGAAGGCCAGGGTTTGAAATGCAGTCTTAGCACCAACCAGGCAGGTGACGTTGGAGGAAGTTGCCTAACTTCTCTGACCTCCATGGCTGTGTTTGTCGACGGGGTTGGGGCTTCTGTGAGGACGAAATGACACAATCCACAGGAAGTACCCTCTACCTGGTCCATGCTGGATACATGGTAGACATTCTTGCTCCCCCTACATCATGTGATGCCAAATCACAAGACTTGCTAGACTTCAGTGTAGCCTTTACAGGGATTCAAAAATACATTACCCTAGATTATGATAGTGTCATTTAAAAAGAGTGAGAGAATTTAAAATAACAGTAAGACCCAATGCTCTAGGGTAGTGTCATAAAATTGAGATGCCATAGCGCCATCAATCCTATTTTGGAGTTTTACCAAGAGGTCCCAATGGGTCTTGGGTACACCCTGGCTCCCAAGGTGGCTAATACGAATGATAAGAGCTTGCATTCAGCCTAGAGAGAATTTTCATGTGTCCACAGTACTTATCACAATACATTTTATAGAAAGTTCGTGTAGCCAAGTTATTTCCAAAACATAATTTTTTTTTAAAGATTTTATTTGAGAGAGAGAAAGACAGCGAGCGCATGAGAAGGGGGAGGGGCAGAGGGAGAAGCAGACTCCCCGCTGAGCTGGACGTGGGGCTTGATCCCGAGACTCTGGGATCATGACCTGAGCCAAAGGCAGACACCCAACCAACCGAGCCACCCAGGCGCCCCTCAAAACATAAATTTAAAGTATTTGTTGAGGTTTATTCCAGAGCACCAGCCAGTGAAACAATACCCAAGACAGGGGGTCACTGGCTTTTTCTTCTCCTCCTCTTCTGCTGCTCCCCCCTGGTGCTCCTGGCCCCTTTCCCACCCCCGGAGCTCTGCAAGCAAGCTCCCTTCCCACTGCAGGCCCCAGGGCTCCTGCTCCCGGGCTGCTATTCCTGGGGCTGTAGGCTCTGCGGCACACCAGCATTTCTCCCTGCCCACAGGGCTTGTCCTCATGACCCAGAGCAGCACTGACCACTTTTTAAAGACTGATTACAGTAAGTATTAGCAGAAGCTCAAGCACACAATCTGCCACATGACTTCTTTTTAAAAATTGTGGTAAAATACACTTAACATAAAATTTACCATTTTAACTAATTTTAAGGGTACAGCTCAGTGGCATTAAGTACATTTACACTGTTGCACAACCTCCATCTCCAGAACTTTCTCGTCTTCTAAAATTGAAACCAGACACCCATTATACACTAGTTTCCCCACCCGCCCCAAGCAACCACCATTCTACTTTCTGTCTCTATGGATATGACTACTCGTGTAAGTAGAATCATACAATGTTTGTCCCTTTTGTGCCTGGCTTATTTCACTCAGCATAAAGTCCTCAAGGTTCATCTACGTTGTAGCAAGTGTCAGAATTTCCTTCCTTTTTAAGTCTGAAAAATATTCCATTGTATGTATCAACCACTTCCACCTCTTGATTATTATGAATCACACTGCTGTGAACGTGAATGGGCAAATATTTCTCCAAGAAATTAATTAATTAATTCTTTGGGGTATGTACCCCAAAGTGGACTGGATCATATGGTAATTCTATTTTAGTTTTTTTGAGGGGCCTCCATCCTCTTTTCCATAAAGCCAGCACCATTTTCCATCCCCACCAGCAGTGCACAAAGGTCCCAATTTCTCCACATCCTCACCGATGTGTTATTTTGTTTTGTTGACAGAAGCCATCCTAGAGGGTGTGAGGTACACATAATTTCTTAAGTGAACCTTCTTTTACTGGATCCTGAAGAGGATTTGTTATTGGATGGCAATTCTCCAGAAAAGGAAAGTTTTATACTTTATAATTCATCTCGGGTTTTCTGCTGTACCCCCTCCCCATCCTTTTTTTTTTCTTTTTAAGTGAACAGTATTAATTTTTTTTTTTTAAAGATTTTATTTATTTATGACAGAGAGAGAGAGAGCGCACAGCAGGGGGAACAGCAGAGGGAGAGGGAGAAGCAGGCTTCCCGCGGAGCAGGGAGCCCGATGTGGGGCTCGATCCCAGGACCCTGGGATCATGACCTGAGCCGAAGGCAGATGCTTAACGACTGAGCCACCCAGGCGCCCCTAAGTGAACACTATTAATTTATCCTTACTACCAGGATCAGACACTTCCCAAATTGAACCATATTAAGAAAAATACCTTAAAATGTGAGTTGGCAGGAGTTCATCACCAAGCAGCTAATTTTACTATGTGAAATGCCTGGATACAACCAGAATTCCAAAGACCAGACTAAAAGTCAATACGACTCATTAGTGCCTCGGAAATTTTCCAGAAGAAATAGAATTGGGCGTTCTGTTGCTTTAGTAGAATCTGGGAAGTGCTATTTTTTACACTATTTTTAGACATAATTTACCACTCAGGCCCCGAGAGTATCCATTTTGCTAACCTTTGCTAACTGTTCTCGGTTTCTGCATGAGCCTCTTAGACATTCATCACGCTGAGAAGCAGGTTATGAACGTTAAGGCCTGAGTACCATCATTTTGGAGACTCACGGTCAATGTAATAAGCCAATTTCATTATACAGTATTAATTGTAAAACACATGGAATTCCAAACACCTGCACTGGACTTGGATCCAACAAACACCGCCTTGCACTGACCTGGAAGACATCACAGTAACGGGGTCATGAGACAAAGGAGAGCAATGGAAAAATACCCCCCCAAAAAAAGCAGACTCATAGAGGCAGAGCAGGGAAGTGGTTGCCAGTGGATGGGAAAGCGGTAGAAATGGAGAGAGGTTGGAAAAAAGGATGAAAGCTTTTTAACTGTAAGATGAATAAGGTCTGACATATCCTGTAAAACACAGTGACTACAGTTGATAACAGTGTATTGGATAACTGAAATTTGCTAAAAGAGAACTTAAATGTTGTCACCAAAACAAGAAATAAATACATGATGTGATGGATTTTTAAATTAACATCTAGGTGGGGAGAAGCCTTTCACAATGTATATGGTAAATCACCACGATGCACACTTTAAATATCTTATAATTTTATTTGCCAATTATACATCAATAAAGCTGATAACGAAAAAAAGAAAAATACTCATCTAAGAAAATGGACATTGATGGCTTTGGCAAAATCTGACCCTCCACTACCACGCCAAGGGAGTGTGAAGTATTTTCAGACAACGCATACCCACTGCTCCCAAAGTAGACACATAGTCATCGATCACCATTTTTAGGGGTTTATTAGGCCTTGCTATTTTTTCCCCACAAAAGTAACTGTTATAACTGCAATATCTATTTCATAAACATATCAAAATGTAAATGTCATGAGCTTCCTTGGTTTCCTAATGAAGTCAGCTACGTTAATCAATACCTGACCTTCTTTCTGACCACCTTATTATTCACAACCCTCTGCCTAATTCTGAAACACACACGAGTGAAACAAGTAGCACAGGGATTTTAAAAACACTATAATATCAAGGTCTCAATGTTCAAATATAATTAAGCTGCCAAAATCATTTTAGTTTTTCAGATATGCAAGGTTTATGCCCACAGTCCCAAGTATTCTATGTTTTCAATTTTCCTATTTAATGGGGGAAGAAAAATTACAGAAAGCCCTTCCGTACCTAGGCCAGGGGATGGGGAGCTTCACCCATCATGCTGAGGACAGAGCCTGGCCCAGGTCAGGTACCCAGTACATGGGGAGGGATCCTGGCTACTCTGGTTTTTTACTCACTACACATATACAACTACAAATGCTTTTGTAAAGATACTGATGTTTATTCCAAACGTGCAACTCTTTTAAGGATGCCTTGGGGCACCTGGGTGGCTCAGTTGGTTAAGAGTCTGCCTTCGGCTCAGGTCATGATCTTGGGGTCCTGGGATCGAGCCCCGCCTCGGGCTCTCTGCTCAGTGGGGAGTCTGCTTCTCCCTCTGCCTCTGCCCCTCCCCACTGCACCTTCTCTCTCTCTCTCACTTGTGTGCGCTAATACATAAAATCTTGAAAAAAAAAAAAGGATGTCTTTCCTAACATTTAAGAAAACAGAAGGAGGAAATAAAAATTTCTAACATCCATGCCTGATTTTTTGAAATAAATTTTATTTTTTAGAATGGTTTCAGTTTTCCCTACTATTAACAGACTACGTTAGAATGGTACATTGGGACAATTAATAAACCAACATTGATACATTATTAACCAGAGTCCATATTTCATTTGGATGCCCTTAGCTTTTACCTAATATTCTTTTTTCAAATCCACAATCCTGCCCAGAAGACCACATTACATTCAGTCCTCATGTCTCCTCAGGCTCCTCTTGGCTGTGACAGTTTCACAGACTTGGCTCGTCTTGATGACCTGTCCAAGTTCTGAGGGATACTTGACTTCTGTAGAATGTTCCTCGGCTGGGATGTGTCTGGTGTGTTTCTCCTCATGGGAGCGGTGTTAGTGGTTTGGGGAGGAAAAGCACAGAGGCAAAGTGCCGTTTCCATCACATGGGATCAAGGGGAGACACTACCCACATGACTCATCACTGGTGATGTTGACCTGGCTGCGGTGTGTCTGTCAGGTCTTCCCACTTCTGAGTCATTCTGTCTCTTCTCCACATTGGGCTGTTGGGAAGGACACCTCTAAGCAAAGTCCACCCTCGGGTGGGGCTTCCGCTCCATCTCCCCTCAAAGAGGTGGTGTATTCCACACAGGAGACTGGTCTCTCTTCCCCTGGTTTAAAATCCATTCATTTATTTTTATCCGTGTAGACTCATATAGATATTTTATGCTTTGGGCACAATCCTGAATTGCTTATTTATTTAGTGGCTCAAATTGTTCTAACTAACTTTGGCTGTTGGGAACTCTTTCAGTTGGCTCCTGTGTTCCTTTGATATTCCACCATCATTGTGAGTTTGTGAATGTGTGTGTGTGTGTGTGTTTTGAGTACATCCTTATGTTCCGGCATCACGAGATACTCCAGGCTCCTCCTGTACATCTCCTGCCCCAGTCCCAGAATCAGTATGTCTGACTTTATAGTAACCAGCAGTACCTACATCCCACTTCGTGCGCATTTTACTGACTCTAGCCCAGCTCGTGGGTCACAGAACTGTTGAAGAAAGTAAAGAAGCCATTCTGTGGGACTGCTGCTGTCTAGTTTTGACTAGCCTTCCCTCCTGCTAAGCAGTGCGGTTAACGATGCCTCTCCCTGATTCCTAACGTACCTGTCACTGTGTCTGCCCTGCTGACTATCCCCATCCCCTTCTCCCACCGCCTACTTCCCCTACAGCCTTGGCTGGGTCCCATCCCCCATCCTCACTAAGCAGGCCTCCCTGATCCCAGCTACAGTCTGCCGTACGTACTTCATGCTACCGCAAGTGTAATTATTTTTACCCTTGACTTAGGTGAGCCAAAACTTGGTAACAGATGTCAAGAGCACCTCAAGAGATCCCAGTTGCTATAAATCAGGGCTCTTGACAGGTCCCAAGGGGGCATTTAGAAAACTCTGGCTGCACCTACCCTACCCCTGCCCCACGGCAGCTGAAGGTGCTACAGAGGTGCTCACAACCTGCTGACCAGTCCCATTTCATACTTCTGATCACTGGCCCAAGCAAGCCCTGGGTGCTGCCCAGCAGCTCGCTCCAGGTCCTATGTGAATTCCCTCCCTTGGTCTGTAAGGGGTCTGTTTCAGATCTTCCTTCTCCCTCCACAAACATCCGCCGCCCCTTCTGCAGTCTCAGGTGATGAATGACCTTGCCTCATACTTCACTGAGAGAAACAGAAGCAGTCAGAAGGAAATGCCCACCTGTGCCTGTGAACGCACCACTTGTCCCTTTTGTTCCTGGGGGAAGCATCTGGGCAGCTTCCAGAGGCCCGTCCTCCTCTGTGCACTGGACGCCACCCCTCTGCCCCTGGAGGAACCTGCACCTCTAGTCAGTAGTCCCCCCTCCACTGTGTCATGAGTACTCTCCTCCCTTCTGGATCATCTTACCTGCACGCTGACAGCTGACACTGTCCATCAGCCCTTTCTTGAGTGCATCCCTGACTGCCCCCTCTCAGTCTCCCTGCTGGCTCCTACTTTGTTTCGGACACAGAGATGCAGCAGTAGCCAGGCTGTCTGGGTGCTCCTACTCCATCTGCTTGCCTCCTGGATGATTCCGTCCATCCTCCTGGCTCTGAGCGCCATCTTGATGCAGGCCGCTTCCAAAAGTAAATGCTCTTGCCCCTCAATGCCAGACTCTTCCACCCAAGTGCCTACATCCACCTGAATGTCTAATGTGGTCCTCAAACTGCACACGCCCGAAGACAACTCTTCATTCTCCCCACCAGAAACAAACAAAAAAAACTAATCAAGTCAACAACAACAAAACCCTCCTGTGTCTCCCACAGTGTTCCCTTCTAAGTAAATGACATAAAAGACAACCATTCATCCAGTTGCTCATCAAGCCAAAGCTCTTAGAGCCATCCTACAGCCTCTTATCATGCATGACCCACCCCACTCAGCTGACCCCTGCAGGCTCACCTTTGAAAAATGTCTCCAATCCAACCACTCCTCAACCCCTCTACTGCCCTGCTCCAAGCCAGGAGACTCTCTTGCCTGTGCCTTTCTCCTAACTGGTCTCTCTGGGCCCACCCCTCCCTGCAACGCCACTGTTGCCCTAACGACAGTGATTTGTGTCACTCCTTTGTCCAAACCTTACTGCAGCTTCCCATCACGTCATAACAGAATCCAGAGGCTTTACAAAGGCCTCAAACAACTTGATCTTGGGCCCTTTTCCTCCATGCTCGTATCCTCCTGCTCCTCACACTTTGCTGTTCCTCAGAACCACCAGGCGAGCTCTTGCCCGCAATGCCGTTACCCAGATATCTGCAGCCTCTCTGTCCAAACGTGCCCTCCCTCGCCCTGCTCTCCCTCTCCCCTATCCCATCCCTGATTCAATCCAACTCTCTGCCAAGCCCCGCCTGCCCCACCTTATCTAACACAGCTGCTGCATTCCCTCCATCCCCTCACGCTGTTTTATTTCCCTGGTACTTCCCAGGAGTACTTCATGCATGTCTTTATTGATTAATTGTCTATTTTCTCCCACTGAATATAATTTGTTGAGGACAAGGACTTTGGGTCCTTGTAAACAGAGCGCTTAGGCAGGCCTGAGCCGATGTGTGTCCCCAGCAAGCGTCTGAAGGAGTGAGTGGATGAACGGCCCATGGATGCTCTTTATCAGTAGCTGTGGACGGCCTCCACCAGAAGAATTCCCTCGTGGGTATGAGATACTGAAAGGCTGCTGTGTCCTATACTGAAGTCCTGGTTTGCAGTTTGAGTCACATTTAAGATGCTTCATCTGAGACATTCTCACTCCTTGAGATAGCCATTGTTATTCTACATAATAAGGGCTCTTGACTCATGATGGAAGCCATAGAAGAATTCCAATTAAAATTTTAAATGTTATACTATTCAGCTACTTTGAGTAAAAGGATAAAAGTACATGGAATAGACATAAATATTCATGAAATGCAGATCAATAATGAAGAGTGAATCTTCCAACTCTTTCTAGCAACTGATTAGCGCAGCAAAAGATAATGAAAGATGCCAGTTTAGGGGCGCCTGGGTGGCTCAGTCATTAAGCGTCTGCCTTCGGCTCGGGTCATGATCCCAGGCTCCTGGGATGGAGCCCCACCTCAGGCTCCCTGCTCGGCGGGAGGCCTGCTTCTCCCTCCCCCACTCCCCCTGCTTGTGTTCCCTCTCTCAATGTCTCTCTCTCTGTCAAATAAATAAATAAAATCTTTAAAAAAAAAAGAAAGATGCCAGTTTAGGCAAGCCCACAACACGTCTGAAAACGCACAGTCCGAGACCAGAGGACATACCTGGCGAAGATACTCTAAGTACTGTTGATAAAATTCCAGCACTGGAAAGCTTTGTATTTATCCTTTTGACCCCCAATTTTGAAACACGCAGTTGAACACTGAAACACCACCAAGTGGATGTGGTCCTTTCAGCAGAGCTATAAGAATATAAGATTCCCTTTTACGTGAAAGCATTAAAGTTTGTAACTAGTGGTATCCTTTGCTGGCATAATAAAAGACTCTATTCTCGTTAAAAGAATGTCTGGATTCTCAAGTAGGAATTCTCGACTTCCACAGATTAAAATCTGATGAAATAACCTTGAAAAGAAACCGTTGTAAGCACCGTACATAATGACAAAGGGCCGGCATTTAGAAGACATAAAAACCCTTCAATTCCAGAAGAAAAAGACCAACAGCTCAATTGAAAAGCAGGCCAAGGACACGGTCCTGGCACAGAAGGGCAGCATAAATGGTGACCACACACCCCAAAAGCTCTGCCCTGTTCACGATTTGAGAGCATAGTAAGTACGACGCCTTTTGGCTCCAGATGGATAAAAATGAGACAGACTGATTGAGACAGGTGTTAGGAAGGCTGGAGAAACGAAAACGGAAGGACCGCTATGAAAGACGACTTGGGACTCTTCCAGGAAGCTCGACATGGCCTGCCGTACACATCCTCCCTCCGAGTCACAGGTGAGAGAGAAACCGGCATGTGTGCATCAGGGGACCTGCCCAGCAACGCTCACAGCAGTGCCACTGTGACAGCGAAGAGAGACAGAGAACCCGAGCAAGGAGGGGGAGGGGGTGTGCGGTCACACAACGCCGTTCTGCACATCAGTGACACGGAAACAAGCCTCCCCAACCCACTTGGAGGACTCCCAGACACCATATTGAGTAGGGAAAAAAAAAATCAAAGGACATCCTACATGGTACCATTTTTGGAAAGGCCTGCGACCAGCCAACTGAACAATACTGTTCAGGCTTACATATGGATGTAGTGAAATGAGCTTTAAAAAGCAAGGGAATAGGGACGCCTGGCGGGCGCAACTGGCAGAGCATGCAACTCTTGATCTTGGGGTCATGAGTTCGAGTCCCACATTCGGCATAGAGGTTACTTAAAAAAAAAAAAAAAGAATAAAAAAGCAAGAGAACAAGAGAATGGGCAGTTGGGTAAATAAATGAGGGAGAAAAGACAAATGTCCCCAGAAGAATTCCAAATAAATTATGTAGCTTCTCTCTGTCAAGGAGGGGTAGCTTAACTCCACTCACTTAAGTGTGGGCTGCACTCAGACCTCCTTCCAAGGAGGACAGCACGAGAAGGGCATAAGGAGGAACTCTGGAGCCAGCTGGTCAAGGCCAAGGTCACGTTGGTAAGGCAGATGGACAATACATACCCTGGATATTAGGTGATGAAAAACAGCGCTTTGCGCCTATGGTCTCCAAAAAATGAGGATCAGCTAAATCCCAACTGAGGGACACCTGACAAGTGCTCAAAACTGTCCAGGTCACCAAAAACAGGAAAGTCTGAGGAACTGTCACAGTCTTAGGACACATGACAACTAAATGTAATGTGCTCTCCTCACAGGACCCTTTGTACCTGGGAATTTTCCATCCTCTGAAGTGTACTTTGATATTAATATAACCATTCCTGCTTCTCTTTTGATAATGATTAACGTTTGCATGGTATATATTTTTCCATCCTTTTATTGTCAACATATACACATTACATATCAACTGTCTCTAAAGTGTTCCAGAATATGACGGGAGAGACAGAAGCTCCTCAGAGGATAGGACACTTAACGTGGCCGGTATTTTGAGCTAAAATGGAGGGGTACTGTAGGCATAAGTCAGGAATGGGCCAAACCCAGGGGTCCCACCACTAGACAAAAGAGTTCAGAACCCTATACTAGGTAATCCATGTGGAATCCAGCTCTAATTTGGGAATAAGACATTTCTGGTTTATTTAGTTATATTTTTTCAGGGAAATAACCCAAGTGATCAGGTATTCTCTACATCAGTCTCTTCGAGTTTTCCACTCCTGAGACCGTCAAAATGACGAGCTTCCCCAAAAACAGCATTCACACTGCAAGCAAAACACCTGAGGGGATGGAACTGGGCCTCACGGATCAGCCCCCAAAGGACACAGAACATTTTCACAGCTCTAGAGTCACAAAGGACACAAAGCAATCATCTGGTTCACCAGCCGATCCGTCAGGATCCTGCAGCACTAGGAGCTCCAATTCTGGTCACCAGGATACTTAGACCTAAGGGACCTGGATCCTGAGGCTAGACGGTGTGGGTCTGGAGCCAAACACATGTATGGAGGTATGTATGTAGGTATGACACCATTGACACCAGAACCGACTTTGGCTACGCTGCCTTTTACAAAGCTGTAACTATTTCACACCTTTCCTATGTTCCACAGGTAACCCAGGTATTGGCTCCACTGGGCAAAAGTCAGGGCTCTGTAAAAGGTCCCTAGAAGAAAATAAATTATTTCCCTTTCACACAAAATAATACAGACTCTGCTGTGTGATTTCTCCACTGACCCTGAGCCCCATTTTGCAGGAACCCATCATCCCTCATGCTGAAATCTCCAAAGTAGAGAACATAAGGCATGGAGACAAAATATTAGCAGCACTCCTATTTCTGGTATGTTCTAACACACCAAGGAGCCCTGTGCTGCTTCCTGTTTCTTTATTATATTCTCCAAGACTTCCATATAGAAGACCAGTCTCCCTTGAGGGGTAGCTCACAGTAAGGATCAAAAATCAGAATTGCCAATAAACACTGTAATCAGTTGTGGAATGGAGTTCTTCTTTAAGTCTCGCAGATTATCTACAGTGTGAATACATGAACATTCTCAAATGGAGGACTTCAAAGTAGAAGGTCTCTTGCAGGAGGATGGATGCAAAAACATATAGACGTGCAGGCGCAGCTCACTCCAGGACGGTCTAGATTCAAGTCTGAGCACCTAGTGGCTCTGTGAGGAAAATGCACATTCCAGAGTGGTCCAGAGCACAGAGGGGATGGGGAGCTGGCACAAATGCAAGTCAGGCTTGTCTAGGAAACAGGAACACTGTACTGTGACATCCTCTTTACCCCTCTTTTCTTGCCTTACCTATGCTCTCAATCCCAAACTAGCCCTTTATCTCCCCAGGGCTAAAATAAAATCCAAGGCCCACATTAGCAGTTTCCAAACTGGCTGATCAGAAAGACTTGAGAAGCTTTAAAATAAAGCAAAAAAGTCCACGCTTCCCACAATCGAATCCCCAGAGCTGGGACCTGGGCCTGGGGTCTGTGTTTTTTTAAAAGAGCCTCCGGGAGGGGGAAGTAGGTTTGGGAAGAGTTCTGATGAAGATGTTTGCACCAGCGATTCTCCCCTGCATCAGCATGTCTGAAGCCCCGGTGAGCTTGCAGCAGGAGATGCCGGAGCCCATCAGCCCCTCCAGGTTGGTGGCTCCCTCGTGCAGCCAGCAGGCACTGACTCAGAGTTCCCTGAGGCCTGTAAGCTTGCTTCTAGAAAGAAAACCGTGAGGCAGAGGCCGTGGCACACCCGTATCCTCTGGTCACCAAGCACCTTTCAAGTGACCAGCTCCTTCTATGCCCAGCCCACCCGGCCAACAACAGGCAGGCAGCACGGGCAGCTTGTAGCTCAGGGGAGCCCCTGGTCCCCTCACCTAGAGGTGAGAGGCCAATGGGAGATGAACTCCTGTGTTTCCTGCCAGTTAGGGCTGGAGGGGGGCCTCTGGTGTTGTACATACCATAAACAGTCCTTCCCACAGAATTCTGTGGGGTGTGGTGGCCGGGACTGTGGTACAAAACTGTCCACGTGGCACTGTCCCTGAACTCCAAATCACAGCCCTGGCACTCCTTGGGTCCCTCCACGTCCCTGGCCCAGAAATCAAGGCCTAGATGTTAACACACAGCCGTGAAAAGCACAACTGAATGGATGTCAGGTCCTCAACCCCATGCCCGCACATATACGACTTTGTCCAGAGGCCTCTGTTCCGAGCACAAGTCAAAGCGGCTTGGAATCCAACCACCAAGAAGGTAGGGCCAACGTTTAACAAAACTGTGCTCACTATGGAGTTTGGGATGATAAGACATAGTCATTTGATAATGGCCCGTACATAGCTTTCCCCACAAAGAGGCGGCCACCAGACCCAGGCTACTGACAGGAAAGACTTCTTATCTCAGGCTCCTGGGATCAACGGCTCTCCCCAGCTCCTCTGATCTTGGCGTGGAAAGTCTCTCATAGTCTTTGTAAGCACTACAGAATCTACAACCAAACCTCTGGGTAAAATCATAAGCTGCAAGTCCCCAAACCTGCTAAATAAAACAAATCTGGGGAAGGGGGCCTCAGAACTGTTGTACTACCCACTCCTTCCCCATGAGCGCAGCCTTCTGTGGAAACATCCTACCTTGCGTACGAAGCATTCTGCTTCTCCACTGGGCTTGGGTCTGGCGTGGAGTCCATGGTGGCCCTGGGCTGCTCCTGACTGCGGCCAGCCCACACTGTGGCCTGCAGAGCATTCCACACAGGAAGGTCAGAGAGCCAAGGGCTCTGGACAGGGAACAACCACAATGGATTCCAAAACTGGGATCTCCCCTACTTCTTCCAGAAAGCAGTCAAGCTCAAACCTAACCAATGAACTTGTCAATGTTATTGTTGGTCAAGTCCAGCTCTCTGAGTGGGTGAGAAGACACATGTCATTTCACAGTGAGATGCAGGGTGGGCCCCCACAGTCACGGACCTGGCAGATGGACACAGTTACCGTCCCCTCAATAAGCACTGGGTGATCCTAGTTTCCATTCACAACTTGCTTCTGTTAGTATTTTGCGCATGAACACAGTTCCAGTGATCTTCTAGGGTCTGATTTAGTCATACAAAGTTTTTATTTAACTTCTTGGAGCCAGTACTGTTTCCAAAGAAAACTTTTCCAATGTTCTAATAAAAGTGAAAAGGAAAAACCATTCTGATGGGCAGAAATCTAAAACTCAGGTTGCATTTTTGCTCTCCACACTGAGGCACACCAGTGACACAAGGAGGTGGAAGCTAAGAGGTCCGCAGGACCCCTGCCCCCACCCCCCCCAAGTGTTCCAGGACCACGCTGCCTGTGCAAGACAGCTCTGCGGTCTCCCGCATACCCCTTCAGACTGGCACACGCTGGTGGGAGGTCCGTAAAAGGGATTCTCACACTGACACAGCAATTTATTTTTCAACTTTATTGAGGGATACTATTAAAAAAAGTCACACATATTTAATATGTACAATTTGATGAGTTTGGACATATGCACACACCTTGGTATCATCGCCACAAACAAGGTAATAGACACGTCCACCACCTCCAACAGATTTACCTGTTCTGGGTCTACAGATGGCCCCCAACTTCCAATGGCTCAACAGAGGACTTTTTTGACTTTACAATGGCTTGAAAGCAACACGCATTCCGTAGAAACTATACTTCGAATTCTGAATCTGGATCTTTTCCTGGGCTAGTGATATGTGCCTGTCCAGCCCTCTCTCCTGATTCTGGGCAGCGGCCACAGCCTCCGTCAGCCTCGAATCATGAGGATCAACAACTGGTACACTGATGACCATCCTGGTTTTCACTTTCAGTACAGTATGCAATCAATCACAGGGAATATTCAACACTTATTAGAAAACAGGCTTTGTGTTAGATGATCCTGCCCAACCGTGGGCTAACGTAAGTGTTCTAAGCACGTTTAACAAGGCGAAGCTAACCGATGATGGTCATAGGTGTATTAAATACCTTTTTGACTTAATATTTTCAACTTACGGTTTATTGGGATGTAAACGTATTCTTTTACTTTATTTTATTTTTATTTTATTTGTTTTATTTTATTTATTTGACAGAGAGAGAGACAGCGCGAGCAGGAACACAAGCAGGGGGAGTGGGAGAGGGAAAAGCAGGCCTCCTGCCGAGCAGGGAGCCCGATGCGGGGCTCGATCCCAGGACCCTGGGACCATGACCTGAGCTGAAGGCAGACACTTAATGACTGAGCCACCCAGGCGCCCCGGAATGTAAATGTATTCTAAGTCATGGATGATCTGTAATCTGCTAAAAGCCTCTGCCTCCCTCCCCTGTGACACACGCACATGGTGGGAATGTACTTTTTGTTTTTCTGGAGGAAGGTCAAGAAAAAAACACTCTCCTAATTTTGGAACCTTGACTGCAGCAATGCTCTCATTCAAAGCTCCCTGTGATCTGTCTCTTAGTATATTGTTCTGTCACATCTACATGCCCAGTCCAGCGACTCTTAAAGGAACAGTGTCGCTAGGTCACTGTGCAATCAAGCGTGCACAAGTAATTATAACCCATGACCTCCTGGCTCATTTCCTTCTTTTATAAAATGGTGGTGGTGTGGGGCGAGAGAGAAGTGCCACGTCCTCTGGTTTTAAAGAGAAATTATGCAAGTTTACATGAAAATTCCTTTGTAAACTATAGGGTACAATTCAGAGAACAGTGGAGAAAGGACAGGAATGCCCTGAACTCCGCTTCTACAATCTGTCACAGAGAAAAGAAGGTGGGGGTGTGTGTGGGGAACAAGGACTTGTTTTTTTGTGTTTTTAATTGGTTTTTCCAGCTTTCTAAAAAGCCACACTGCTAGGGCATGTTAGGTAGGACAGAAAAGAAAAATGATTGATTAAACTTTGATCATCACTTCAACCACTAGAAAATGATGATTTCATCGGCTACATAAAAAAAAAAAAAAAAAAACAAAAAAAAAAAACATTAAACTGCAATTTTATGAAGCTTCACTCTGTACAAAGGTGCTGTGGAAATGTAATGGACCACGGGGAGGACCCAGCACGCGGCAAGTATACAAGGTCCTCTTGCTCCCACAAATGACTTCCAAAGGTCTGTTTGTAAGTTTGGAGTTACCAGTACAAGGTGACTCTGAATGCAGTTTGGGAACAGCACAAGGGGAAGTCCAAGGCCTGCATCTTGGCCTCAGCTTGGTCCTGAGCTGCTGAGTTCACCCTGGGGACTTCAGAAGGTACAAGACCCTCCATAGGACTGAGGTTCCTGTCTCTCACCCCTCCAGTCCTTCCCAAAGCTTTTCTTCCTGCTCCCTTAAGTTTCCAAAAGAGACTTGCTTCCAAACCATACTTAGTTGCTGGCGACTTTTCTTTTCTTTTTTTTTTTTTAAGATTTTTATTTATTTATTTGAGAGAGAGAATGAGATAGAGAGAGCATGAGAGGGGGGAGGGTCAGAGGGAGAAGCAGGCTCCCCGCCGAGCAGGGAGCCCGATGCGGGACTCGATCCCGGGACTCCAGGATCATGACCTGAGCCGAAGGCAGTCGCTTAACCAACTGAGCCACCCAGGCGCCCTTCTGCTGGCGACTTTTCTATGAGAAAAAATATAAGCAAATAAATAAAATTCATGGTCTAATAAGAATGAAAGACTTTGGGTCAGGAAGATGTGGATGCGCAGCCTGCTCTGCCCTTACGAGCACTGAGCTTTGGCCAAGCTATTTAATCTCTCGGAGTGTCCGTCAAGTGGTGCCTGGTTCAAGGTAAGTGCTCAAACCACAGGTGGTTACTATAACATTGCCAGGGTATGTCAGGGTCATGGGGAAGAGAAAGAACATGACCTTGGTCAAAATGCTAGTGCGCAATTTCAACTCTATGAACACAAGCAATCCTCTTAACCTCTCCTGAGGGTTAGTGTCTCTGCCTATAAAATGGAGGTAATGAGATCTGTGTTTCAGATTAGACATAACAGTAGAGGTGCCAAGCCCTGTGCCAGGTATCTGGCAAGTGTCTTCATTGACTACACCACCAGGTTAACTGTGGTAGAATCAACACTGCAGTATTTTTAGCAATTGCCAGTATTTACTGGGTATTTAATCAATTTAATTGATTATCACAGATCTAGCTGCTATAAAAACTGGAACGTCAAAGGCTATTGCTCTCCCCAGACACTCAGTATCCCTTAAGGAAAACCCTATTAGTCCAGCTGCAGAGTCCCTACCCCAGACTCCTCAGGAGTCCCAGTGAAGGGGAGAGTCGCAGTAAGGGGGCCAAGATGGTCCCTTCTATTTTGGCATAAATCAACAAGTTACTTCCAGATATCTCCACCTCCCAAGATCAGCTATAGCCCTAAAAACTTAATGACTGAGAGATGGGTTTTGTATGTAAAAGGTCTTTCTAAATAATCCCTGTGGGGGCCAAGTGAGTTACTAGCAGTCCCATCATCATCTCTAAAATGCAAAAAAGCTGGGATATGGTAAAAGTGAGGAGAAAAATTAAGGCAACTTTACTAGGTATATAAACTCAGGAAAAAGTGTTATTATACAAATTGAGGCTTATATAAAGACAAGAAATAAAAATTTTCCTTTACTAAAAGTAGTATTACTGGATAGGATTTTTATGAATGTAAGAGTGACAGATATGGTTGGCTTTTCATTTTCTCCTGCCCAATGCATGCTTAAACAAATCATTGCTGCTTCTGTAGTAGGCTGGAAAATAATACATACAGACTTGTTATCAGATGCTTAAAGTAAGATGTTATGAGATGTTTTATATTAGCCTCATGGTAACCACAAAGCATAAACCTTTAATAGATACACAAAAGAGAAAGAGAAAGCAATCTAAGCATACCGCTTGAGGAAATCATCAAATCACAAAGGAATCGACAAAGAGAAGAAAAGAGCAAAAGAATTACAAAAAGCAAGAAAACTAACAAAGTGACAACAGTAAGCCATAACTATCAATAAGTACATTAAAGGTAAATGGACTAAGATTCTCCAACCGAAAGATGGGCTAATAGAGTGGCTGAATGGATAAGAAACCTAAGACACATCTATGTGCTTCCTACAAGGGGCATTTTTGAGATGTAAGGACATATGCAGACTGAAAGTAAAGGGATGAAAAGATATTCAATGCAAATGGAAACCAAAAAATAAATAAATAAATAAATAAATAAAAGCAGGGGTAGCTAAACTTATTACCAGACAAAATAGAATTTCAGCCGAAAAAATGTAATTGAGACAGAAAATGTGGTTATATAATGAAAAAGGGGTCAATCCAATAAGATATAACATTTGTAAATATTTATGCACCCAATATATAAAGCAAATATTAACAGATGCAAAGGGAGAAATACAGAGCAATACAGTAATGGTGGGGGGTTTTAATACCCCACTTACATCAGTTGAACAGATCATCCAGACAGAAAATCAGTAAGGAAATTTGTACATAAAATACATGCTAGAGCAGACGGACTTAATATTTACAAAAGATTCCACCTAATGTCAACAGAATATTTTTCTCAAACACATACAGAACAGTCTCAAGAATACATCATATGTTAGGCCACAAACAAGTCTTAATATATTTAAGAGGACTGAAATCATATCAAGCATCTTTTATGACTTGTAATAGTATGAAATTAGAAATCAATTGCAAGACAAAAATGGAAAAATCCACAAAAGTATGTGAAGACTAAACAACATGCCACTGAACAACCAATGGGTGAAAGAAGAAATCAAAAGATAAATAAAAAAATATCTTGAGAGAAATGAAAATGGAAATACCATACAC
>NC_138378.1:46596821-46630289 GCF_054177405.1 Leptonychotes weddellii
TAAAATATATAAACCTTTTCTAGACTCACCCAGAAAAAAAGGGGAACTCAAATAGATAAAATCAGAAATGAAAGGGGACATTATAACTGATACCACAGAAATACAAGGATCATAAGAGACTACCATGAAAAACTGTATACCAACGAATTGAATAGCCTAAAAGAAAGGGACAAATTCCTAGAAATATACAAACTGTCAAGACTGAATTATAAAGAAATAGGAAAATCTAAACAGACTGATTATTAGCAAGAAGACTGAATCAATAATCAAAAACCTCCCAACAAACAAAAGTCCAGGACCAGATGGCTTCATTGGTGAGTTCTATAAAACATTTAAAGAAGAATTAATACCAATCCTTCTCAAACTCTTCTGAAAACCAGGAGAGGTGATAACACTTCTAAACTCATTTTACAAGGCCAGCATCACCCTAAAACCAAAACCAGACAAGGACATTACAAGAAAAGAAAATTACAGCCCAATATCACTGACAAGCATAAAAAAATCCTCTAGAAAATACTAGCAAATTCAACAGCATATTAAAAGAGCATACACCATGATCAAGTGGAATTTATCCAGGGATGCAAGAATAATTCAAAATGTGCAAATCAATGTGATGTACTATATTAAGAAAACGAAGAATAAAAATATGATAATCTCAATAGATACAGAAAAAGCATTTGAAAAAATTCAATATCCACTAATAAAAACTCTCAACAAACTGCATATAGAAGAAATGTACCTCAACATAATAAAGCCCACAGCTAATATCATACCTAACAGTGAAAAGCTGATAGCTTTTCCTCTTTTCCTCAAAGATCAGGAACAAGATAAGAATGCCCACTCTTGCCACTTTTATTCAACATAGTACTAGAAGTCCTAGCCAGAGCAATTAGATAAGAAAATGAAACAAAAGGCACCCAAATCAGAAAGGAAGAAGTAAAACTGTCACTATTTGCAGATGACATGATATTATATATAGAAAACCATAAAGACTCCGCCAAAAAAAGTGTCAGAATAAATGAATTCAATGAAGTTGCAAGATACAATATCAATATACAAATATCAGTTGTGTTTCTGTACATTAACAATGACCTATCTGGAAAAGAAATTAAGAAAACAACCTCATTTAAAACTGCATCAAAAAGAATAAAATACCTAGCAATAAATTTAACCAAGGAGGCGAAACACCTGTACACTGAAAACTATTAAGACATTGATGAAAGAAATTGAAGAAAACACAAATAAATGAAAGATACTTCATGCTCATGGATTATAAGAATTAATATTGTTAAAATGTCCATACAACCCAAAGCCATTTTCAGATTCAATGCAATCCCTATCAAAATTCCAATGGTATTTTTATCAGAAATAGAACCATCTTAAAATTTGTAAGGAATCGGGGTGCGTGGGTGGCTCAGTTGGTTAAGTGTCTGCCTTTGGCTCAGGTCATCCCAGGGTCCAGAGATCTAGCCCCAAGTCGAGCTCCCTTCTCAGTGGGGAGTCTGCTTCTCCCTCTCCCTCTGCCCCTCCCCGCCACTTGTGGGCTCATGCGCTCTCTCTCTCTCAAATAAACAAATAAAATCTTAAAAAAAAAAAAAATCTGTATGGAACCATAGAAGATCCCAAATAGTCAAAACAACCTTGAGGAAAAAAAACAAAACAAACCAAAGCTACAGGCATCAGACTTTTGATTTCAAGGTATATTACAAAGCTATGATAAACAAAACAGTACAGTGTTGGCATAAAAAGAGACACACAGATCAATGGAACAGAACAAAGAGCCCAGAAATAAACCCATACATATATGGTCAATTAATTTCCAACAAAGGAGCTTGAAAGACCACCACCAACAAAGGAGCTAAGAATACACAATGGGGAAAGAAAAGTCTCTTTAATACATAGTCCTGGGAAAACTGGACAGCCACATGCAAAAGAATGAAAAGTCTCTTTAATACATAGTCCTGGGAAAACTGGACAGCCACATGCAAAAGAATGAAACTGGACCACTAGCTTACACCATAGATATAATTAACTCAAAATGGATTAAAGGCTTAAATGTAAGACCTGAAACCATAAAACATCTAAAAGAAAACACAGGCAGTAAGCTCCTTGACATCACTCTTGGCAATGAGTGTTTGGATTTGACACCAGAAGCAAAGGCAACAAAAGCCAAAATAAACAAGTGGGATGACACCAAACTCAAAAGCTTCTGTACAGCAAAGGAAACCATCAACAGAGTGAAAAATAGCCTACAGAATGAAGGAAAATATTTACAAATCATGTATCTGATGAAGGGCTAATATCCAAAATATCCAAAGAACTCATACAACTCAACAGCAAAAACACAAACAAAAAATGGGCAGAGGATCTGAACAGACACTTTGCCAAAGAAGACATCCAAACGTCCAAGAGGTACATGGAAAGGCACTCAACATGACTAATCATTGGGGAAATGCAAATCAAAACCACAATGAGATATTACCTCACACCTGTTAGAATGGCTATTAGCAAAAATACAAGTGATAACAAGTATTGGCACGTATGTGGAGAAAAGGGAGCACTTTCCCACTCTTGATGGAAAGGTAGGTTGGTGAAGCCACTATTGAAAACAGGACGGAGGTTCCTCAAAAAATTAAAAACAACTACCAGATGATCTGACAATTCCACTTCTAGGTATACATCCAAAGGAAATAAAAATGGGATCTCGAAGAGATATCTGCACCCCCATGTTCACTGTAGCATTATTCACAATAACCAAGATATGGGAACACCCTAAGTGTCTGTCCAGGGATGGATGGATGAAGATGTGGTATATATACGTACAACAGAATGTTCTTCAGCTGTGAGAAAAAAGGAAATCCTGCCATTCTTGACAACACAGATGGACCTCGAGGCATTATGTTAAGTGACAGAGAAAGACAAACACTGCATGGTATCACTCATATGTGGAATTGTAAAAAAAAAAAAAAAAAAGTCAAACTCGTAGAAACAGAGAGTAGCAAAGGGGTTGCCAGGGGCTTAAGGTGGAGGAAACAGGCAGAGGTTGATAAAAGGGTACAACTTTCAGCTGTAAGATGAATAAGGCCCAAGGATCTAATGTATAACACGGTGACTACAGTTGGTAACACTGTGTTATTTAATTGAAATTTGCTAAGAGGGGGAAATTTAAATGTTCTCACATACACACACGAAGATAAATATGTGAGGTGAGGAATGTGTTAATTAACTAGATGGTCAGGATTCTTTCATGGTGTATGTGGTGTATCAAATCACCACAATGTACACTTTCAGTCTTACAATTTTGTCAATCATACCTCCATGAAGCTAAAAAAAGCAAAGATGGAAACGACATTACAGGATCGCTGCTAACATTTGCTCTCTGATGCTCGTAACAGCAACTGACAGTTTGTGGAATCCGTGGCCTCCTTTCCTTCCCTTCACTCATGAGTCTTATCACCTAAGCCACGGTCTTTCCTCCCCTGTACACCAACATCCTTCTACCCCTTGGGCTTCTGTCCTGAAAATGTCTCCAAGTCGTTTTTCAAAAAATAAGAAATTTTCAGCACAGTGTACAAGGCCCTTCACATCTTCCATCCCCAGTAAACATCAGGCAGCCTCCAATGACAGTGAACTAGAGTCAATTTTCAATGATACATGGGAAGAATTAAGTGCAGGCTCTACATTCATTACCACTGCCAGTGTAAATGGAAGGGCTTTGCTACCATGCTTCTCCCATGATCCCCACTCCCCACAGCGGGCAGGGTCAGGGCTAAGGAGTTCCCAAGACTGCTCTTCAACTTCAAAGTCGGGGAGGCTCCAGGGAAGACAAGAATACAGGGCAGGGAAGCATACCACCTGGAAACAGGGGCTCGGGACCCCACTCAGGTCCCTCTGAGATGTAGTTGGGACACTCCACCCTCCTCAAACTGCTCCCCACAGCCCAGCCTTAGGTATAGGTCTCAGATGGGACAGGGCAAACTTTGAGTCCTAATAACTGGGAAATGCATGAGAGGCTGACATCCCACTCACCACTTTACCAGGCTAGCGCGGCCTCCATTTCTTTCCAAAATATGCCCTTGGATAAAGTCACTTTTCCTGCTGGCGCTTGAAAGACCACTGACCAAAGAGCATGCTGGGTCCCCACTCATTATTGCTTAAATGATCTGGAGACTCTAAGAGCCATTACCCAGCGAATCCACCCAGCCTGTCCTTACCAAAGGGACCCACTATGCCTCTGCACACACATGCCCTCATTCTCTAAAATTCACTCCAAACACAGCTTCCCATGGCTTTTCCAGACTCCTTTCTGAGGGGCAGTCCACTATGCCTTGGGCACCAGGGACTCACTATAAGAACCTCAACCAGAGCTGTCAGGGTCCTGCCCCCATCCCACAAGGGCAAGAGAAACGCTGCCTAGAGCTTATTTTATCTATTTTTGTAGCTGCTAAAACACAGTGCTAGAACTGTAAGAAAAAATAGTCTAGAATCCAGTTGGTGCTCACAATATTTATTATATGAATGGATACATCTAATGATTTTCCCACTGGACATTTATCTAAACCAGAGAAGTAATTTTTAAGAAGTTACAGGGTTTTGGCCATGGATGTCATGAGCTTATAAAAATTAATTCTTTAAAATAATATGGGTATGGATATTGTGTAAGTATCTTTTCATGGTTATGAATGGTTCTCTACCTAGTTGCACCCAGGAATCAGCCATTTGCCCAACAGTCACTGACAGCTGCCAGGCACTCGTGCAGAATACCCTGCTCGGAGTGAGCATGTTACTACCCTGCCTACCACTCTCTGGGAAAGAGAAACTTTCAGAATAACTGAAATGATTAAGTGTGTTAATATCGTTAAGTGTCAGATGCTGATACTGATGAATTACTGATGAATTCTGACGATCAGATTTGAGGATGTGTGCTTATTTTTCTCTTACTGCCATGAAATACATGACTGCGTTTATAAAATACTAAGTCTTAAAAGGTTCCACTTCAATGACTATTAAAAAAAAATTGATCTGCGACGGGTAAGAGCTTTCCTGTGTAACGGAAATCTCCTAGGAATGGATGTCTAATATCCCAATGGTGTTTATCTTATATCATGTCTGCAAGAGAAACTTGGGAGTGCCCCAACAATGCAAGAGGGGGTGTAAGGCTAGGAAGAGACAGGTCCAGGGAGCAAGGTCAGAATAACTTTGAGCATAGCGGGAGGAAGGAAGGAGGGCGTAGAATCAGGCTGCACAATATGACCTCCAAGCTTTCGATTCCAAACCAGGATGTAGACCTGGAAATCACAACACTCTAAATAAATGAGACATGTCATTTCCACCAAATGAAACCATAAAGGATAATAAGGTGAAGACACCCAGACACTTAATCCTACCCTTATGAAATACTACACATTATTTCTGTGCTGTTCTGGTTACCACACATCAATAAGGAACATAAGCGAAATTAAGAAGCCTCCAAAAAAGAAAAAAAGAAAAAAAAAAAGTGGTCGGTGGGGGGAGAAAACCCCACTCACAAGAAGTTTAGTAGTAGTTTTAGGCCAAATGAAAGACAATTCTAATTTATGTTAAACCAATTAACTTACAGATATCACACCAAGAGATTTTATAGTCCAAAGTTATAGATCCAAGAATAGTTTAAAACAATTTGTGAATAACACAGGCAAAATAAGGTTCTGAAGGAAAGCTAATGAATTTGGGTGCTCTCCCTACTGGGGATGAAACTGTACCTTCTCATAAAGCACTCCTTATTGCCTGGCCAGAGACACACCACCAGATTAATCAGACTATCAAACCGCAACTCTTATATTTAAATCAATGTCCCAAACGATTTTTTAGGGTTGAGAAATATCTCTGTTACACAGACACATGTTTTTGTCCAGTACCTGTTATTATAGGACCCTTGGATCTCCGAGCCCACATGCTGTATTACCGGTACAATTTTAACACACATGAGCAGATTTCTCATACAAACAAGCACAACATTCCCCAGAATCCTTTATCTGTTGGCATGTTCTCATGTAGACTTATCTGCCCAAGACCAAAGTCGGAAGGAACCTTTGCGAGACTAAAAGTAGCCTAAAGGCAATTCTTGTTTATCTCATGCTCCCAAAGCAGCGCACAAAAGGCCTGGCTCAAGACCACCTGTTGGGCCGCAGAGCTGGGGCATCAGGGCATTTTACAAGTGGGGGACACCCACCATTCTGCTTTCTAGCTACTCGGTGCCATCATGTGCTGATGCAGGAACAGCAATCTAATTTTTGAACCAGAGCCCTTGAAACCTTCAATTGGATGTGGCTCAACACTTTGGGGCCACACTTAACTGCCACTTAACTCATGTAAAACCTACTCTGCAAATCAAGCATTTGAGGCGAAAGCACCAACTTCTCGCATTTGTTTTAAGCAGGGCACTGCAGACTTACCTTTGGCACTCAGTTGTAAGAGATGACTGGCAAAATGCAGAACTCCTCAAAAGGTGAAGTTCTCTGCTGGTCACACGCCTGAAGTTACAAAGCTGCAGGAGTTCTCCAAATTCTTGAATCCAACCCAAATCTCAGCAGAGAATTATGATCTGGGCAATCACTTGTATAAAAGGAACATAGGAAATCTGAAGGGAAACGGAAAAAAAAAAACATATATTACGACTGCCTGCTTGTAAGTAACTGCATGATTATCTATTTGCATGAAACCAGTATTTTTTTTTTTTTTAAAGATTTTATTTATTTATTAGGGGGAGAGAGAGAGATTGGGAGAGGGAACAGAAGCAGAGGCAGAGGGGGAGGGAGAAGCAGGCTTCCCGCTGAGCAGGGAGCCCGATGTGGGGCTTGATCCCAGGACCCTGAGATCATGACCTGAGCCGAAGGCAGACGCTTAACCCACTGAGCCACCCAGGCACCCCGAAACCAGTATTTTTAATACACCCTGGAAACAAGTTGCTTTGTACCTACTGACCTCTACCCAAATAAAATTGTTCTCCTCCTCTACCTTCAGCTCCCTGTTATCAGCTCTGAGGCAGTCAGGTACCTCTGTGGAGGGAAGAGATGGGGAAGGTAGGGACAGGTGGCCACCAACAAGATTCTTCCTGCCCTCCTCTCTACAACTTCACCCCACACCCTTCAAAGCCTGCCAAAAACAAAACAAAGGCGTGCCAAGTGGAAAGGAAGCAAGTCTGAGAGCCTAATTAAAAGGAGAAGAGTTGCAGAGAGCATGGATATTTAAATTTAGAGACTCGTTCCTCTTTTGGAGATCTCCTGCACTGGCCATTTATTGAGAGAGGCCCCTACTGGACCCATAGCCTTGTGCTAAAAACAACCCTGCAGGAAATCTGGGAATAATATCCTGAAACTACAAGGAAGTTGAGACCAGAAAAGCCTGACAGAGGTGATGGGCAGCCTCTCCCTCCTGCTCCTGGAGAGTTTGCTGCTGCCTTATGTTCTCGGTACTCGGGTGGCTATTGTCAGTCCTTGCCGGCATTAGTGAAGGGTCCCTGAAGCTCTGTGGACCTCCAAGAGAGTTCACTGACATTTTTAATTGTATTTCAAACCCAGAGGGGATCTGTCCTGACAGTTCACTCAGAGAAGATCTACTAATTCATCCCTGGCATGATTATGACCCAAAATGTTAAATACCCCATAGAAAAATCAAATTCTATTTTAGTCAAATAGAAAAAGATAATTCAAGTAGGACAGCAAGTTCATAAATTTTGATTAAAAAATTAATTCCTCTTTGTGCATTCTCTAGCATTATTTTAAAGGCTGCATGACTTTTTTTTCAAGATTTATTTATTTATTTGAGAGAGAGAGAGCAGGGGAGGGAGGAGGGGCAGAGCGAGAGGGAGAGAAAGTCTCAAGCAGCATCTGCGCTGACTGTGGAGCCCAATGTGGGGCTCGAGCTCACGACCCCCAGATCCAGACCCGAGCCAAAACCAAGAGTCGGATGCTTAAGCAACTGAGCCACTCAGGAGCCCCAAAGGCTGCGTGACTTTTAAAAATTACACGATTTAATGCAGAGAAAAGGTGATGCCCAAACACAATGGGAACACTAGACTGGGGACAAGACAGTAAATGTGTCCCTGGACAATTACTCCCTTCCCTCTGCTGAGTGTTTACAATAAAATGACAGGGTTTCCAAAAATAAAAGTTTTGGTATCTGGACTCAGGTCCTGACCAAGTGTTCTATTTCACTTTACTGCGCTTACTGAAGAAAGCCACCGACTAAACACAGTCATGCCCACAAAATTCACCTCCATATTAGTATTTTCAGGGGTTCAGGGGTATAAGCTGGATTTTTTAAAATTTTAATTGAAAAGTGAATCTGCCTGGAGTCGGATCCCCCGGGCTGTTGTGAGGGGGCGTCTGGCAGCTAGTAGAGCTGTCTGCACATGGGCCTCCCTCTGGATGCACTGTGCTCTCACCAGTGAGGTTTTTTAATTCTCTCAACAACCTTCCACGATAGCTATTAACACCCTCTTTTTCACATGAGTTAACTTTCTCGGGGAGGTGAAGGGTTTTCCTTAACAACCTTCAGTGAGGAACGCAGGCCTCCAAAGCTCTAGACCCATCACAGCAATGGCAAGCCTGGTGCCACAGCAGACTTATTTACCAGGCCATAGCTGAAGAACGATGGGCTAGATCTGGAAGCCCAGTCCTTTGATACTCAGTGTCGCGGGCAAGGTGGAAAAGCCAGATGGAATAGAGCAGAATTTGAACTCATGGAGGAACTCCAATCAAAGTGACACCATCTCAAGTTCGTATAAAAGTGCCCATAGCTATCTGGGATTCAAGATGGCAGCGTTTTCTTGGAGAAAAGCATTTCATGGACAAACCACTGTCCATGCACTCAGCATACACCTTAAATGGAGATAAACAGAGGGATCAACCTTGTGTCATCCTGGGTTTCAAGGTAGCCTGCCCACTGCCTATGTCTAACGTGGTGGGGTTATTAGCATATTCAAAACCTCTGTTAAGAACAAACATTTCAAATCAGATCTTAAGTACAAAGATCTAAACCCATCAGGAAAGCAGACACTCTTGTGCAAAAACCACCACAGACTGCAAACACTACCAGGTACACGGTCAGTTGGAGTGCAGAAGGCTCTCACCCAAGAAAGAATTCACTCAAGGATGGTCTACACACCGCGCTTCAGCCAGATGGGACTGTATGAAACGGGTCTATGCTTTCTTTTGAAAATATTTCTCCACTAGCTCCCTGTGCATCTCCCCTTAGAAACACAAGAGGAAGAGGTAGGACTGGAAAGGAATTAACACTAATACCAAATATATCTCTCTCTCTGCATTATTTTGGACCCCTAGTAACACAAAATTTTATCATTGTGAAATCCACAGGATTATCTGAATTCTCTGTAACACTGACATTTTCTTTTCAACTATGTTTTGAAAAACCCGAGCCACAACTTGGGGCTTCTCCCCGGTCTTTTGGGGGGCAGCTGGCTGCAGCACTTGCTTCTGCTGTGAGGGCATGCTCTGGGCTTGCGTGCCTCAGTGCCTCGATCTGCAACTCTGGGAGCACTGCCTGTCCTGGGGCCAGAGCCTGGCACCGAGATGTCCCCGTGTGGCTACCTTAGTCTCACTTAAACTTCCAGCGCCTGCTGCAGCACCAGACACGTCTTCTGGATGGTCCCAGGCAGTTCCTTCACACCTGCATGGAGGTCCAGGGGTGATGTCCATCACGAATGCACTTCACTCCCGGAGGAGTCGCTAAGGGTTAATAAGAGGCTATGTGCCCCGTTCTGCTGATGGCTATGTGCTGGACACAACAGCTCTACCTGCTTTACAGGTGGCCAAAGTTCCCAGCCAACTCGAATCTCCCAAAGCCTCAGACTGAGTGCTCAGGTGATACCACCTCGCCTCCTTGATTCACAGAACTGAGTAACATAAAAGGCAGGGAGAAGGGTTTGTACTGGTCCCAGTGAAACACGGCACTGGTACTCCACCCTCACAGCGACCCTGGGAGATAAATCTTATCATTCAGCCCAGGAACTAAACCACCAGATGTCCCCCAGCTGGAATCTGAAGCTACCCTGGGGTCTGATTTCAAAGCCCAACCTCGCTCTTTCTTCTCAAAAAAGATCACCACTAGCAGGCAGAGCCTGGAGACTCAGGCGAAGATTGTCTGCCGTTGCCCTCTGTCGGGAGTCTCTGCTACCCCGGGAGGCTGGCTTCAGCCTCTCCAAGAGGGTAGGGACAGCACAATGCTGTAGCAAAGAAGCCCGCCCATGAAGGTACATACCACTTTATTTTCAAAGAAACTGTTTCTCTTTGATGCTAATGCAGCAAACACAGAATTACCGAAAGCCACAATCTGACTGGGTTGGGTACGGCACACAACGCAAAGACCCACAGGCCCCCTCAGGTGTGCATCATAACCAAAACTTACATATGCCAAACACACCAAGAGAACCCCCCAGACCCCTAATCTGTAGACAGCGAGAAAGACAATTATCTTTATTCTTTTATTTAAAAAGGGGGGGGGGATCACGTGACTATCATAGGCCTCTGGGCTCACGAATGCCACAGCCTCATCTCATCCTTTCTTCCCCTCCTCGCCCTTCCCACGTGAGACCCCTCTTCAGAGCACATAGGCCCTGCAATGGCCTAGGGGATATCCAGCTCAGAACGAATATGGAGGGTCACCGCCTGACCAGAACAACATGGGGACAGGCTGTCTTGTTGACTTCTGTCAGAACAAGCTATATTTCATTCCTACCGAACTACTTGGTGGAAAACTTTATTCCGGTGGAAAAGTGCTCATTTCAGACACTGAACAAAGCTACACAAAAGTCTCCTTGAATGGCTTGGCTAAAACTCAAGCCTGGTTTCTCCCCTCATGCACGGTGGTTCCCAGTCAGGGCCCAGAGGGTACCGAAGGCCATAAGCTAGTTTCCAAAATTTCAAAAAGTCCCATGAAATTAGGATTTTTACTCAAGATAAAGCAGTCCTAAGCAGGACAGATACCAAGATTTTCTGCACTGGGCTAGATTTACATCAGTTCTAAATGATAAAGCCGGTTCTCAACTGATTCTGTTGATCAGAAGGTCGTTAATGAAAATGGAAAAAAAAAAATTACTAATTTCTAACTCTCTGAACAGCCCCCAAGAGGCATCACATGTGGCTAAGGTAGGTGTCTGGGGAGGAGGGTAAATGGTCAGATTTTCAGCTCTGAGGTTTCTAGGTTCTAAAATAACAGAGATTTCTGCCTTCGGGACTGAGAAAAAGAGCAAAACTGCAGGTAGTGGGGTCAACCACATATAAACAGGCCAGAGAAAGTGGTAAGAGACCACGGGACAGGAGCATGAGGGTTCCAGGCTCGGCTCAGCAAGCCCAGTGCCCTGTATTGTATGACTCTGCCTGTTTCCTCCACCAGCACCAGGGTCCCTCAGCTCTGATTCAGCAGCTTTGACATGCAAATGGATTTAATAATTATCAAAAACTGATGATGCAGTACCAAAAAAATTATTAAAACTTACCTAAAATTCTGTGACAAAAAAAGTCATAATGCAAATCTTAATATGAATTTAAATATTACAGTCCGCTACTGAAAAATTCTAACAGATAGGAATTTGATTATTTCCAATGGTCTGTAAAGATTTTGTTTATACATTTGATGGTAGCCTCTTTAATACAACAATATTCCATTCTCCAAAAGGTCTGATAAGGTGTTACTCTTAAGATCTTGCCACTAGTCCAAATCAGTTTTCAGAAACAGCATGAAAAACCCTTGCCACACATCTCAATGCGATAACTAGACAATCTAATTACATATACGGGCATACCTTGGAGATACTGTGGCTCCAGGTCCAGACTACTGCAATGAAGTGAATATTACAAAAAGCAAGTCATGAATTTTTTGGCTTTCCAGCTCATTTATAGTTTTGTTTATACTAGAATGCAGTCTATTAAGTGTGCAATACCATTAGGTCTAAAAAAAAAAACAACAATGCACGCGCCTTAAAAAATACTTTATTGCGGGGCACCTGGGTGGCTCAGTCGTTAAGCGTCTGCCTTCGGCTCAGGTCATGATCCCGGGGTCCTGGGATCGAGTCCCACATCGGGCTCCTTGCTCAGCACAGAGCCTGCCTCTCCCTCTGCCTGCCACTCCCTCTGCTTGTGCTCTCTCTCTCTCTTTCTCTCTATCTGACAAATAAATAAAATCTTAGAAAAAAAAAAATACTTAATTGCTAAAAAATGCTAGCCATCATCTGAGCTCTTAGTGAGTCATAATCACTGATCACAGATCACCATTACAAATGTAATAATAATGCAAAAGTTGGAAATACTGCAAGCCTTACCAAATGTGACATAAAGACATGAAGTGAGCAAATGCCATTGGAAAAATGGCACCAATAGGCTTGAGCAACCCAGGGTGGCCACAAACCTTCAATTTGTAAAAAACACAATATGAACGAAGTGCAACAGGATGAGGTATGGCTGTAACATTTTTAGAAGGCTCACTAGCATTCTTTATGACATAGGGTTTAGTTATTGTCCAGGCAGTTACAATACCAATAAAAAGCATACTGAGAACATAAACTTTAAACACTAAAATGCACTACTGAATAAAACTTGTGCAAACCCCTCTTTTATTTAAAAAGACAGATGAACAGGAAGGAAGGAAGGAAAGCAGGCAGGCAGGCTGGCTCTGAAATCTTATCTGAGATAATTTAGGTGTGCTAGGTGATCCAAAAGATTTAACTCTGAATATATGTATAAGAATGATTTTGATTATTTTGCTGAAGTTCATGTCCCTTACCTTTTGGGGATAAAGGACTGGAAGAATGAGGGAAACTCCAAGAAAGGCCAAAGTCAACAAATGGGGTCGGGGCAAGCAAATCCTCTTTCTCTCCTCTCGCGGCCACCCTTCTCTCTCTCACGTGCGTGTGCGTGAACACACACACAAGCACTCACTCACATTTTTTTTTTTTTTTAAATAGAACCTTAAAAAGCAGGCAAGGCCAAGCACAGGCTGTTGGTAGGATGGAAACCAGGTGAGGAGTATGATTTTACTTTTTAACTTTATTCTTTTCTGTAACATTTTTACAACTATGTCTTACTCTGGTGATTAGGATGTTAAGCTATTAGATAAAAACTCCATCCTCTTCCTCATTTCTCTTCACTGCCTGGTCTTCTGGGGAGAAGCCTGGCCTGGTTGCCCTAGGGCATGTGCTCCTTCCCCTCCCTCTCATTCATCCCCCACCCAGCACAGAACAAGCCCTCACCACTAGCCCTCCTCTACATTCCTGGTTCCGCTACTCCAGGTCTCCTCTGCTAAAATGGCTACTCACCATCTTGGTCTGCAAAGCCCTCTCCTCCACCTTCACACCTCATCTGTGGGAACTCCCTGCAAACTCTCAGCTCCCTCCCTGCCCTGCCCCCACTGCTCAGTGGAGGGGTGAAATCCTACCCTCTTTCAAGAGGCTGTTCAAGGCCCCTCCTCTGCGAAGATTCCTAGATGTCTCCAGAGTCGGTTAAACACTCTTCCTCTAGGTTTGAATTTTGTCCCCCAAAATTCATATGCTGAAGTCCTAGCCCCCAGTACCTCAGAATGTAACAGTATTTGGAGACAGGATCTTTAATGAAGTCACTAGATTAAATGGAGACTGGGGCTAATCCAAAGTAACTGATGTCCTTATAAGAAGAGGAAGCGACACAAGGGATGTGTAAGCACAGAGGGATGGCCATGCAAGGAGGCAGCAAGATGGTGGCCATCTACAAGACAAGGAGAGAAGCCTCAGGAGAAACCAAACCTGCCAACGCCTTGATCTTGGACTTGCAGCCTCCAGAACTGTGAGAAAGTTCTGTTATTTAAGCCACCCAGTCTGTGGTATTTGGTCATGGAAGCCCTGGCAAACCAATATACCATCTCCTTCACCAGACTGTTAGCCCACAAATTCTCACCACATACAACAAGAACCTGAAAAATACGTCCTAAATGAATGCCGGAATGAATGAATGGAAGGAACCAGTCAGTAACAAATCCACCAGAAAATCCACAGAGCATCTCCCTGCCACCTTCCTCCTGGGCACAAAAGGAACAGATTCTCCAGTCTTCGTACTTTTGTTAAAGCCCAGTTTAAATACTGCCACCTCTGGGAACATGCTCCCGAGTCTTGCCTTCCCTCCTCAGTGCAAAGTCCTATTGCAGCATTCACCATACTGTACCATAGCCATTGTACTTTACACTTTAATGTAGATATTTTACCATTTACAAAAATAACCAGGATATATCTCCCTAGCTACCTTAACACTCAACCTCATCATTTATTGGCCTAGGCCAATCAACCAGGCCCCAACCCTGACTAGGTGACTTTAAAGCAAATCCCACAGAAAAATTATTTTATCTGTACACACTTCAGTGTATACCACCAACAGATAAGTACAACTCCATTATTACACCTAAAGTAATCATTAACTCCTTAATATAAACCTCATTTTAGTGTTCCCATTCTTCCAATTTTCTCATAAATGTCTTTTTATAGCTGATTTATCTGAATCGGGATCCAAATAATGTCCATAAATTACAATGTCTTGCATGTCTTTTAAGTTACTTTAAATCTATTTTATTTGAAGGATGATTTGTTGAAGAAACGGAGTCATTTGTCCTGCAGAATACCTGGCATTCCAGACGTTGTAAATTTCATCTCCCTGACGCTGTTTTACAGCGTTTCCTCCACCCCAGCACTTCCAGTGAACGGGCAGTTGGCAAGGGACTCATCAGATGGGAGAAGACTTTCTCAAGGGCAGGGACCCAGCGCTGACCCCGTACTTGGTACCAGAGAGCAACCCAATTAATCAATGATTCAGTAAATGACAAAACAGATTGGAGGTGCTGATGTTATTGGTGCACTTCTCTGCTTCCGTCCTTTCCACTGGTCCCATTTTCAAGCGTGATCCTCCCTGGCATCAAGGGTATGGCGCTTCTCCAGTTCTGGGCCCTTCAGAAAGAAAAGGTCCTGTTCTCCTTCTTCAACTGGGAATAGGTATATGATACTTAAGACTCAAAGTTATAAAACAGTCTAAGCACTGAATGATGTTCTTCTGGTTTGTAAGAAAAGAGTTTAAGAAAAATAACCATCAGTGGGGCAGATGAGCCCTGGGCAGTGGCTCACGGTGGCTTGGTTTCACTGATGGACGTTCTTACACAACTCCAGAAAGGCAGCATTCATGCCCCCAAACTACCCTATTGAGAATGCTTCCCCTGTATTTCTCTAAAACAAGAGTCCTTCTTTTTTTTCCTACAAGAAACATTTCAATTGTCTTCTAGAAATCTAGGCCCAGAATTAATCAAATCAGAAACCTCAAATCCTTTATTTCCCTTGTCCTTCAAGTTCAACACCTTGGTGTTGTTTTAGCACCACACGTTAATTTTAGAGAGAAAACTAGATCTGCTAAGCCTGCAGTGGACACGCATGGGTGTCATGGGATGGAAACATCCAGAGAGAGCTGTTTAGGTCAGGGCCTGGGTTCTAATTAACTCAGGATTAAATCGTCATATCCGCAACTGAGTGAACTACACGTACTGATGCAGATTTTTACTATTGCAGGGATTTAGTGTTTACTCAGACCCCATCTTTGTTCTAGATCACATCACTGGCCTTTTAAGAAACCAAAACAGGACTCTTAACATGAGGGTGGGGGACATGAGTTTTACAGCTATTAGATGAAGGTAATGAGTGAAAAAAGACTGGGAACAGTCCCTGACCTTTGGCCCCTGAGAAGTCCCTGGAAGCATACAGAACCATTAAGTTCTGGAGAAAGATTTTGTGGGAAGGTTGTTTGTTTGTTTGAATTTTGTATATTCCTGGTAACTGAGAAGCTTCCCACAGAATGAATTTGCTTCTAAAAACTGTGGGGAAAAACATCTCACTGCACATTATCCTATTTTACTTCTGATGGGTACTGAATAGATTTGTGTTCCCCACTTTACAGTAGGGGTGATGCTCATATATATATTATAGTATCCCCTAAATTATTGTATAAAATATGTAATGAAAAGGGAGTAAGTTAAATTTTGCCACCAAAAAAGGGGCTAATAGTTATAAAGTTTAACTTACAGAGAACAAATTTATGATTATTCCAAATGAACAGGAATTTTATTAATACTGTGTTCTGAAAGTATCCTTAGCTACTTTTAAATATTCTTAAAATGGTCAAAGTGTGTTTCAGCCACATTTTCCCCAAATGCCAGATGCTTTCACAATTCTGTGACTTTATGTCTACTATTTCTTCCCCCATACTGAGATAGCTTTATCGCTCCAGCTTCCCAAAGCCACTATCCAGCTAAATCCAACTCATTGTTCAGAAATGAACTCAACCAGTTCCCTGTTTGGGGACATTCTATAGGAATGGAAGATGTTCCTGCAGAAATCATTCTTTTATAATCATAAACTCCCCTATTTAAAGGCTATCTAGACAGGAAGAGCCTCTAGGAAAGGACCTCCACATGCTGAGGTCCATATGGCTTGGCCACATGGCAGGCGCTCGATAAAATGATAATAACAGACATTTATCATCCAATAAACTTTCACTTCTTTAATTATATTTGTAAGATCTGTTGCAATTGTCCACTACCCTACAGCATTCAGTACCATCTGGCCCAGAATCCTCTCCTCCCAAATTTCAATCCAAGAGACCCTGAATCCCTTATACAATTGTCCTTGAGCCAGCCCATGAGTGTCAACATGGAACCTTAAATACAGATAATAACCTAACTATGCCAAAACCAAATGAGGGTTCTACTTACAAACCATATTTCTTAATTTTACTGTAATAAATTCATTTTTCTTGAGTTTTTCATTTGTTAAATAAATTAGCAATGAACCAATGAGAGAGAATGAATCGAAGAGTACTTTGAAATTCTAGAGCTCAAAAAAAAAAAAAAAAATATATATATATATATATATGACTTCCTATGGCAGCTGCCCAATTAATGCCATTGATAAAGCCATTCAAATGCTGTGTGTGGGCTGAAATCCAATTAAGTCATTTCTGTCTGAATATCCCCAAAGAGCCTCCTGGTGAGCTCGAAGTGGAAATTATCACAAATGCCAGATTAGCTGTGTAAGCACTTCCAAAGCTGAAACCAGACAAGAGCGTGAAAATCTACATGTCCAGCCTTTTAACTGGGCACAAAGAAAAAAACATTTCAATGACCACCTGGCAGAAAGTCAAACCCATTTCCTTGGTCTCCCAGGTTTTCTCAGATAATCCTCACCCAGTGTAAGCGTCAAAAAGAAAAAGCTTTGATCCCTTCATTTACACACATTATGAAATGATAAACTTCCACTCCACAATGCAATTTTGTGCACAGAGGAAACAGAGTCAGGAGGAGATTTCAAACTTTCTCTGAATTCGCCATTTTACTCAACCAACCCCTTTATGGAGTATGTCTTGAAATTAATAAACTCTGAAATTCATAATTGCCTCTTTGCATGGAATTTGTCCCATAAAAACATGCAAGCGAAGCCAAAACCTTTGAGAGGCTGCGGGACAAAACAGATTCAGCTCATGAGTTCAATTTCTCTTTCATCTTACAACCCATCACTCAGATTTACAACTCGGCAAAATACAGAGTATCTTCAGCTTATGTACAATAGCCGAAATCTTGAGTGTTCTAACCATGCTGTCCAGAAATGGGAAGGGCTTTAGCTTGCCTATTCATTCTAAACGGATCCCACCTGAGACCTACTGAATTACAATATCTGCAGTTTGGAAAAGCTCCTAGGTGGTTAAAATGTCAGCCCCAGTTAAGAACCAGTACTGCAGAGAAAAGACCAGAAAGTGAAAAGGGCCAGTTCAAGAAGCCCTATTCTCTCAACCCTAAATATTCAAATACAAGGGTTGTCTGAAAGAAGATTAATCCAGGTAATGAAGTTGGCCGTGCCTCTGTGTATGATGTAAAGGACGCAAGGACTTTGTTTTAAACTGGAGGCCAATCCCCGTTCTACGTCTTTGTAGTTACAGGGTGTTGAGGCTGCTACTTTGCCCCAAAGCCTAGGTTTCCTTGGAGGCAGTATCAGTCACCTCGCTGGTGGAATGAAAGTCACACTTATTCAATGAAAATGTGTTGCACATCTGCTGTGTGCAAACACTGTACATAAATAAGGCACAGCACAGATGCTGTCCTTCCTAAGGAACTCGGGCTGGTCAGGGACCAAAGTCAAATAGGAGGTGACACAGCAGTGCTCTTTATTTCATTTGCTATAAGAAAACACACCTACAAAAAAAAAAATCAGGGGCGCCTGGGTGGCTCAGTCGTTGAGCGTCTGCCTTCGGCTCAGGTCATGGTCCCAGGGTCCTGGGATCAAGCCCCGCATCGGGCTCCCTGCTCAGCGGGAAGCCTGCTTCTCCCTCTCCCACTCCCCCTGCTTGTGTTCCCTCTCTCGCTGTGTCTCTCTCTGTCAAATAAATAAATAAAATCTTTAAAAAAAAAAAAATCAGCTGAACTGTGTGAGGTAACTTATAAAACAGATGTGTGCTATCCAAAATATCTGCCAGTATCTGCTTTAAAAAATAAAAAATAAAAAATTCTAAGGAGACAAGCAAACTGAGTGTGTGTGTGTGTGTGTGTGTGTAACAGCTTTAGGTAAAAAATAATTTATGATGCAACAGAGAGTAGGACTAATCTCACTTTCCAGAGACCAACCTTCCAATAGGAAGGTCTCTCGGGATCTCTTCTCCAAGCAAAAACCTTCCTCGGTGGAACAATGCCAAGGTTCCCTGAAACTCACTATCCCAATACTGTTCCCGCTTCTAGACAGACTTCAAGTTAATTAATCCAACAAGTATGTTTTGAACTCCTACCAGTACCGTGCTCCACAGGAGTTCTAGATTCTAAATTCCGTCATGGATGCTCCCTATCTCTCCATCCGTTTATCACCTACAAATCTGACACACAGGTTAACATCCATGCTGCGGCACAGATCACAGCCAAGGACAGCAGGCATCTGAGACCTGAACTCAGGGACGATCGAGCTAGCAGTCCACATTCTGTGGCTGTGGCCGTCCAACCAGCTCCTAATCCACATAATAGTTCAACATGCACGGAGACAGGCCTGTTACCTGATTTGGTGAACGAGCTTTGGCTCTGGAATGAAATGCCAACTCCACCCCTGCTTGGCTCTGTCTTTCGGCCAGATGGCTTACCACGTCTAAAGCTTAAGTTTTCTCCTATAAAATAGAGGATAAAGAGAAAAGGATTACCTTACAGATGTGTTGTATACAGTAAGTAGCTATAAAAAGCACCCAGCAAAGTTCCCGGTACATAGTAGGTGCTCAGAGAAAACATTACTTTGTTCCCCCTGTGAGACACTGAAATGCCTATCCTCGTGGCGGTGAGTGAGCTCAGGGCCACCCTGCCCCTAAACACCCAACCTTTGAATGGGGCCGGCTGGAGAACACCAAGAGCAATCCCCACAGCTGTTATCAGAGGAGATAAGCTTAGCCAACTGGGAGATCAGAGGACAATGAGTGGAGGTGAGAAATGTCCTTTCTCTCCTTTGGCCCCGGCACTCCCTATAATTCCTTTGTGCCATGAGCCACTCCCCTCACTCCACTGAGCTATGTCTCACATACTCTGTCCCTCAGATTTTCTCCTTTTCTGTCTGTTGATGCTGTACACCCTTTTTTTGTATGGAAATGGACTATGAATGTAAAAAACACATGACTGTTCCCCAACCTCGTACGGAGTGCACGAGATGATCTGGGGGTAAGCGGAAGTCAAGGGCACTGGTCAGGGGATAGGGTTGGGGGAACAGAGCACGGGGAGGGCAGACGACCACAGACAAATCCCCAAGAAGACTACGGCCCAGAAGGCTCCTAAAGAGTGACCAGGGTCAAGAGGGGAGGGCCCAGAGTGAGCAGGTACGTTAACACTAGAGATAGAAGTGGGTCCGACTTTATGCAAGCACCCTGCTGACATCCAGCCACGTGGCATCAAGGAGAAGACATGCCGACAGGCTCCCGGCTGCCAGCTTTCACCTCCATTCCGTAATCTGGTTAAAGGCCTCTTTCCTGATTCTGCTTTTTTCTCCATTTAGAAAATAAGGACATTCGCTATCTCCAGCCTTCTGGTACTTCTCTCCTTCAAGGCCGCAAAGAATATCAGCAGGGATCCTGCCATCCACCTGTGTGCGCGCATATGTCATCTGAACCTCAGTGTGTGAATGCAAAGCAGTCAAGCGCTCTCCTCCTAACTTTTCTCCTTTTGAGCTTTAATTTCTTCTCAACGATACCTGTTCTATACGATCCATTTTGAGGATTCTTCTTTTTGACCAAAAACACCAACAAAAATGTATGTGAAAGGTGATCTGTCCTGCTCCTGCTACTGGTCCTACATAACACGAAGCACCACCACGCCTATGCTGCTCTGGGTCCCTCTCTCGGACGGACCAAGGACAGAAAGAACACCTTCTTGTTTTAGACCTTCGAACGCTGAAGTTCGCCTCACCTCATCTGTGGTTCAGCCTGCCATGTGCTACTCGAACACATATATCCCACTCTCTTATTTACTCCCAAATTATATCCTACCTTCCTTCAGCTTGCAAATCCAGGAACTGTGGGCCTCGGAGTTTCATGCACTAACGAGGGAAGGAAACAGACCAATGAAACGCAAGCCTTTACTTAGCATTTACTGGGTGCCACACACTAGGCTGAGCACTTCTCCTACATTATCACATTCAGTCCTGACACCAGGATGTTTCACTGTCCCCGTTCGCAGCAGAGGAGTTAGGGGATGGGCTGAGGTGTGCTGAGTGCAAGGTGCAGTGAGAATTTGGAGTCCAGTCACTTGGGAGCCCTTGGCCTTGACCTTATGCCTACTGCCGCTCATGCTGAAGACCAAGGACAGCCAGGCTCAACAGTGCACCTGGGTCGAACAACTACACTGAACCCTCTTCCAAAGGATCACGTGGTAAGGGGGGAACTGGTTATGATCTCTGTTAAACACTGATGGAAAGAAAGGCTTAATGATGTCACATGAGCACAGTGGTTCTAAATGAAACAGATTTCCCAAAGACCAGAATCTACACTTACCAAAGAAAACTCTTCAAGGAACTCTTACACACCCTCCCTCTCTTTTTTTAAAAAAAAAGAAAATATGTTATCATTAACTATTTTCAATCAAATTTCTCACCATACATCCTTAACTCGCCTCCCACATCCAAGAACACAGCTGGCGAGACTGCAGAGGGGTGGGCCAGGTAAGGACCATCAATATGCCTTCTTGCAATAGATATTATTTTACCCACTTTTGGACACAAGAGAGGGAACCATCTGCCTTCTACCCTAGGCCAAAACAACTCTGTGATCATTGGGCCTCTGCTGTCTCATTTACTGATATGCAAGCACAGCCATTAGCTTTTTACAGACTTTCACAGAATGCTATTTTGTTTTTTTTATTTAAGATAATAGAAAGTTTTCAGAGAACTCATCTCTTCCAGTTTGGCATGGCATATAACAGAACTAAGAAACAGGAACACAAATAGACCCAAGTGCTTCTGGGAATTTAGTATATGATAAAGGGTGCTAGCTCCAGTCACTGGGAAAAAGGCAAGACTTCTCAATAAATAGTGATGGGATACTTTGGTAGCCATCTGGAAGAAAGATGGAGACACACTTCACATCCTACAACAGGATGAATTCCAAATGCATCTAAGGTTTACCGTGAAAAATAAAAGTATAGAAGGACATATGGAAAAATTCTTTATAGCCTTGAAGGAAAAACTTTTTTAAATCTATGACTAAAAATCCAGAAACCACAAAAGATGTTTGAATTCATCTACATAAAAATACAAACTTTTTTTACATGGCAAAATATACCCCAGGCAAATCCAAAAGACAAAAAGAAAAGGGATATTTGCAATTCGTGACACAGACCAAGGCCTACTCTTCCTGATTCAGGAAGAGCTCCTTACAATTGATGAGAAGACCAGCCAATCAAGAAAAAGAGGCAAAGGAAACTGGGTAGGAAAATATCTGCCTTTCAGATAAATGCTGGGCTTCAATAAAATAAACGTATACTAGAGTCATACGAAGATACCACCTCTCACCTATCAGACTGTCAGAGACCAGAAAATGTGGTAACAGATAGCACGGTGTCAATGTGAACTTCCCATTTTGATCACTATCATGTGGTTATTTAAAATGTTAACATCTGGGGCACCTGGGTGGCTCAGTCGGTTAAGCGTCTGCCTTGGCTTCTGGTCATGATCCCAGGACCCTGGGATCAAGCTCCCTGTAGGGCTCTCTGCTCAGCGGGGAGCCTGCTTCTCCCTTTCCCTCTGTGTGCTGCTCCCCCTGCTTGTGCTCTCTCAAATAAACAAAATCTTTAAAAATAAATAAAATGTCAACATTTGAGGAAGCTGGATCAAGGGAGGCAGAAGTTTTTTGTATCATTTTTGCAATTTTTTGTAAGCTAAAATGTATTTCAAAATAAAAGAACAATTTTTTTTTTATTTTAGTGTGATAAAACGGCGTATTTGGTGAGGCTATGGGGAAGCAGGTAGGCTCGTGCACTGGTGACGAAAATGCAAAATTGCACAACTCTATGAAAAGCAATTGGGTAAGACGTATGAAAATAGAAACAGCCTAAATGCCCATCAGTAGGAAAACAGTAAAATACATTACATCTAAAGACAAAGCGCTTTTCACTTATAAAACAGGAGGAATGTCTCTAAGTTCTAAATAGGAAAGAGTTCAAAAATAGATAGTTACCTCAGAAAAACAAGGTAAGAACACTTCAGGTTATTTTCCCCAAATGCGTTTATCTATGTAGAAACTTAACTACCACTTGGCTGCCGGGTTAAGCTGCCTCAGGTATATCCCGGCAGTTTATCCTCGTTATGTTGAGATTCATGACCCATTTGAACTTAATTATCAGTAACCTTGGTGAGCTCACTACAGGCTTCTCCATCTAAATAACCCATAAAAATATGTTTTTAATCCAAGCTACAGGGATCTCTGAGGAACCTCACCATTGATATCTGATTATCTGAAGATGAAAGCATTTCACCCTTCATTTCTTCTAAAATCAGTCCCCAAACTCTTAGGTTACTTTTTATTAAATTGAGATATAATTCACATGCCATAAAAATTCACCAATTAAAATGTACTATTTAGTGGTTTTACTTATTTTTGAAAGTTAATAGAGAAATCTCTTTATATTATAAAAAGAGGGGAAACAAGAGGGAAACTAATAAGTTGAGTAACCTATTACTTAGATATTTCCGGAACATTCTGGACGTACAACAAACCATAAACCTTGCCTCTGGTAAGGCCATCTGGGCGCCCGGGATAGGAGGAAGGCTTCCCTCCATGTTAGATTTCAGTTGCCTTTTGCCTGTTTGTTTGCTTTTATATGTATTACTCTTTCAAATAAAAATTTCTTTCAACAAAATAATAGCAGATAGAAAACAAATCTTACAACAAGCTAACCTTAACACCTACTCCTTTCACAGAACACTAAATCCTACAGATACTTCTGTTCAAAAACACATCTTCTGGAGCTAGGAGATAATTTAATATTCGCCCTGAAATAGATGGATCACACCAGCAAATGAACGAAAATGTAGTTATAATTTTGTTCTCTTCGGAAATGAACTGAATCAGATTAATGCAGCTAGTCATCCTGCAGTCAGACCTTCCTTAGGATGATTAAACTCTTTAAAAATCTGCAGCTAGTTGCCAGTACCTTTAAAAAAAAAGTGATGAAATCATAAACTAATGAGTCCACCCCAACCTGCTGAAAGAGTTCTCAGTGCCAAATTTACGAACTAGTTTTGTTTTCTAGAAGCATCCTGCTTCCACAGAAAGGCAGAAGCTGATAGGCATCCACAATCTAAGGTGCTTTGTTTTACCTGTGGTTACAAAACACTTGGCTTCTGCTCCCTCATTCCAACTATGGGAGAACCATAATGAATCTCACCTTGGTTGTGAGTTGCTGCAAACCCAGGGACTTATCGACTGGGATTAACAGCCCTCTCCCACGGGCCTGGCAGGAGCCTCAACAAGAGGAGGACCACGCTATACCCCCCACCAACCCTGAAGTCCCTAAGCCCCTGTCCTGTGCGTGGCTTCCTGCAGTGCCCACAGGAGTATCTGAAGACTTCCTTCCACTTGCCCACACAGGCTGGTGGCTTGCTGCTTGGGCACACTGACTTTTCTTCCTTCGAAAGACATGCACAAACCATCTTCTGCCTTTATACTGAACAACATGGAATTGTGGTGCTGGTGGTCCCTTCATTCATTCTCTAGAACCCTGAGTGCAACCCTCACCACTCAGAATAGCACAAATTCTTGTTTTATTTCTGTGCAGGGAAAAAAAAAAAAATCAACCCCAGGCTTCAGAACCCTATCAATATTTAAGGGCTTCCCCTAAAATACGAGTTGAAAGGCTGAAATAGGGGTATTTTGTAAAGTTCTGAATTTAGCAAAGGAAAAAGGCTTATAAATCAATGTCAGCTTCTCTCTTGTGGGAGCAGGGGAAGATGCAGAAAGAAAAGGGTTGGTGGCATAGGAAATGAATCAAAGGCCTAAAACAGATAATAAATGTTTATATCTTCGGGCCACAAATTAAAACCAGAAAGGAGTTTTGATGACTCAATCTATTTCTGAAAGACCACCCTCCTAATGATCTGAGCACTCTTCCACGCCCACCAGCAGCATCGAAACCAACCACAAAGAAGTGTTAACACTCACAAGTAAAATGTTAATAAAATTTATCCTAGAAGACCAACTCCTAAGAGGGCTGCCAAACCTGTGAACTGTCATCATTAATGTCTTAACTGTTCTAGTGATACATATTTCCTTTCCTGGAATCGAACTGCTATTGCATTTACTCCTGTCAAGAAGAAATGCCGAGGGGCGCCTGGGTGGCTCAGTGGGTTAAGCGTCTGCCTTCGGCTCAGGTCATGATCCCGGTGTCCTGAAATCAAGTCCCACATCGGGCTCCCTGCTCATGGGGAGCCTGCTTCTCCCTCTCCTCCCCACTAGTGCTCTCTTTGGCTCTCTCTCTCTAATAAATACAATCTTAAAAAAAAAAAAAAAAGAAGAAGAAGAAGAAATGCCGATCAGGTTTTTTTCCCCCAAAATCACTTAATTTACCCGATGCAAGAGTGGGAAGTACAAGGGGGAAAAAAAAAGGAAAAAGAACAGTGATGTTAGGAACATCTGGAATAACACTAAACTACTGGATCTCTTCTTCATCACCAAAGGCAAAAGGTAGACAAGGCTCTGAAACCATCAAGGACCGGACAATGTCCACCTTCAACATCAAAACCTCGGCCTCCTACGCCCTTCCTCACACTCCCAGACCCTCTCTGGGAAGGACCAAGTGCAAATGACCCCACTGTCAATAGCCTCCAGGTGCCCCCTACCTGAAAAAGGGAGCATGCCCCCTTTTATCCATATCGCATTAAAACCACAATGCGGTTGAATTATTCAGTCCTCTTTTTAGTGAAATGGAGTATTTCATAAGATAATAGAGAAAATGCAAAGCACAGAGATAAGAAAAATGTATCCTGTTATCATGCACATCATCAATGACAAAATAATTTCATAAGAGCAGCAACACTGCTAACCTCCCCGTGGGTCACCTACACTCACACATGTGCCTCTGAAGCACAATCTTTCTTTTTTTTTTTTTAACTTTTTTTTTTTTGAGAGAGAGAGAAAGCATGAGCAGGCAGGAGAGGCAGAGGGACAGGGAGAAGCAAACTCCCCGCAGAGCTGGAAGCCTGATGCAGGGCTCGCTGGAAGCCCGATGCGGGGCTTGATCCCAGGACCCTGAGATCTTGACCCAAGCAGAAACCAAGAGTCGGACACCTAACCAACTGAGCCACCCAGGCGCCCCTCGGGCCTTTTCATTTTAAATGACTTCTGTTCTCCTGAAGTCCTAGACATAAATCTACTGAAAAAGAAGAGAGAGAAAAGAGAGAGAGAGGGAGGACGAGTGAGGTGACCCAAGCTCTCGAAATTGTGGTTGAAACAGAGGGTTTCTCACCAGTGGCTCACTGACATGTGAGCGCCGATCAACCTCTGTTGCAAAGCTCTCCCGAGCACTGGAGGACGGTGAGCAGCAACCCCCATCCTCCCTGGAATGGTGACAATCAAAAATGTCTCCAGACACTGCAGGCATTGCCAAATGTCCCCTGAGGGACGAAATTACCCCGCTGAGAACCACTGAACTAGAATACATGTAAATTAAGTAGACCAAGTTGTGTTGTTTTCTTTTTAAACAGCAAAAATAAGACAGGAATATTCATGTATTTTCTAACTATTCTGGAATGTGATTAAAATATTTAGAACGGCAGTTGCTATAATCACCCCTTCCAAAATGGCACATTCAGTTAAACTCAGTGTCATGATTAACTAAGTCACAGTATGCCACATAATTAGAAGACAACCTCTAAACTCTAGCTTTGGAAAAGTGGGTAATGCATGTTATTGTTTATTTAAGAAAATAAGAAATATTAAAAACAAATATACAACTGTATGAATGTATGTCTGTGCTTGCATTAAAAAGCAATAAATAAAAGGAGGAAGGAAAAAATCATCTTTTTACAAATAGTGATGGAAAGGGCTTGAGCGAGAAGAGCCTGAAGATACAGAATGAGACTTTGAGCACACTTCTGGCTCTGGAACCATCTAAATGGTTTATGTAACTATAAACCAATATTAACTTTTTTAAGTCCTAAAAATCAAAAGCAGAATGGAAACCAATTAACCAAATTATATATTGAGTCGGTGACATAAACAGAGAGAGACATTATTCCAAAAGACTTAGAAACACAGTAATTTGACTGTATTTCCCTAGAGGGATAAACCCTGAGGACAAAGATATCTTCTGCCATTTCCACTACTCATATGGTTGGTAAAATGTTGGTAGTTATTCTAAACATGTATGTGTTGTCTATAAATAAGATAATCAAGCAAATAAGTTCTTACGCCAATGTTCCTAGGGAGAAAAACTTTCAGCCTAAGAGAAAAGTGATGCAAATATAAAACCAAAGAAGTAAAATATGCTGTAATTCGAATTCTCAATTAGAAATATCTGCGTGAATTTACAGAGGATTATGTCAGAAAACCAACCAAAACAAACGAGTGAACAAACCCACCTCTGTCCACTGAAAAGGCCCAGATCCAACAATCAGTCTGGAAGCAATGATCCCTAACTCCCAAACTGCAGTCCCCAAATTCCACTTCCTCCTAATGGGACCACGGTCTTTGAAATGTGGGCCTCTGCCTGGGGTGGGCACAGCCGGTCGGACCCGAAGCACAATAGCCCTTAGCCTTCAGTGGTGATGACATCACAGACTCTGGGCATGAGCAACGGAACACAGAAGCAAGCTCAAGCAGCCCAGCTAGGCTGCAGCCGGGCACTCTCAGCATAACAAGGATGCCAGCCGCAATGAAAGAAAATGCTCCAGAAATACCTTAGATCATGAGCTCATAATGTCTCTAAAAACACACAAGCAAACCACCTCACTGGTGGCTTGTGGAGGATGCTGGGGAACCAGAACTATTTATTCTGAGAACTGCCAAAGAAAAGGCAAGACTTTCCTGCGTAAGTGGACCTCAGGCTAACAGCCGCACATTCTCCTCATCTGGCTAGGAAACAGAGAAGGAAGAACATGATCAGAATGGCATCATTTTGCAACCCTGATGAATTCTGGATGGAGGCGGTGATCACCAGGGCTGTCTGTTCTCATGCCCTCCTCCTGAAGCACACACCACCCAAGATGGAGTCTTGCCTGAGCAGAAAGGGCTCCAGATCTGACCAGCAGCTTACAGGAAGGAAACACAGGGGCTGGCAGGCATGGCAAATGAGGGTCTGGTTAGCAAGCTGCAGCTGTGGGAAACCCAAAGGACGAAAGACTTGCTTTCTCCAACAAATCAATCGCCGTGGGGGAAAAAAATGAGAGGGTGGAGAAAGCAAACACACCATTCAACAGCAATAAGGGTCTGAAATAATTGGGGAAATTGGAACAGTAGTTACAGGTTTGGTAATAATAAGAAATTAGTTACTGGAGTATTTACTATAATATTTACAGATGAACTCATATCTCAGATTTGCTACAAAAATAGGCCACTGGAGTGTGGAAGAGTTCAGATGGAACAAGACTGGCCATTCAGAACTATGCGCTGAAGTTCTAATAATGGATATTCATGAGGATTCATGCTATGATGCTACCTTTAAAAACTACACTGAATATGATTATCCTGTAAACTAAGAAATCACAGCTTAGGGGCACCCTGGTAGCTCAGTCTGTGAAGTGTCTGCCTTCAGCTCAGGTCATATTCCTGGAGTCCCAGGATCGAGCATCGTGGAGGGGGGGGTCCCCGCTCAGCAGGGAGTCTGCTTCTCCCTCTGGCCCTCTCCTCGCTTGTGTGAGAGGGCACGCTCTCTCAAATAGTATTAAAAAGAAATCACACCTTACAAATGAGAGTCCAGAACATCAAAAAATAGGGCAGCCTGAAGGGCCTTCAGAAACCTGCAGGCTCCAAACCACCTTCTCCCTCGGAAGGCTAGTAGAGCAACCCCAGGCCCCAGAGCGAGGGGCCAGCGAGGCCACCACAGAACCCAGCTCCTGAAATCTCCTCGGTCTTTCCACGTAAGGCAGCAGGACTGGGTAGAAGAAGAGTTCTGACATACTCATAAGCCTTTTTTTTTTTTTCTTTTAAATATGGGCGGGGGGAGCAAGAGAGAGCACAGAAGCAGGGGGAGCGGCAGAAGGAGAGGGAGAAGCAGACTCCCCGTGGAGCAGGGAGCCTGATGCGGGGCTCGATCCCAGGACCCGAGGATCATGACCTGAGCTGAAGACAGACACTTAACCGCTTAACTGGCAGAGCCATCCAGGCGCCCCATAAGCCTGCTTTTTATCATCCACTGCTAAGATATTAAGGCTCTTCCTTTTGCTTATGAATATACTTCCAAAAACATTAAGTTTTTGGTAATTTGAACTCCACCCCGCCCAAGAAAAAGAATAATCAGTTCATTCATTCAATAACATTGTGAGAATTTATTCGGCTGTGGACTACACAACAGACAGTGAAACCTTTAGTGTCCTAGGAAAGCACATACAGCAGCTGTGTCATCTGCACGCTGATCAAACTATGTACACTTTCCGGCTCACAGGCTGTGATGAGAGTGTGTGGCACTGGTTTGTGTGAATTGTGAAATTATAAAAATTAAAGCATTTATCAAGCACCCGCTCAGCCAGGTCACCATGATCCGCTGTTGTAAAGTGAGTCCGTGAGAAATGTCCCTCACTGCCAAGAAGCTGAGCCCATCAGAGTACTCTATAAACATATAATAAACTGTGCTGATACACAAGTAAAGAGTAAGGACATCCCAAGGACATGAAGCCAAGATAAAACTGCTGGAAAATGCCAGCTGGTGAGGCCTGAGGGAGGAGAGAAGGTGTGTTCAGTAAACGGGTATTTTAAGCCCCCACATCCCATACAGCCCCCAGCCCTGCCAGCCCCACACAACAGCCACCCTGAAATTGACGGAGCCTACACCCGTGCCCATTCCCTGTTCTCTGGGGCAAGGACAAAGCACTGAAGGCACAAGAGATTAAATGAGGGAGACGAGAAAAGACCAATTTCTTATCAGCGTGGCTGTAATTGACATCACTTCCCCAGGCTTCTCCAGATGAAATCAACATTCTCTTACAGATTACTAGAATTTAAATCTTCATGGGGGAAGGATTACAGATGTGCTCTAAGCCCTTCACTTCACAAATGAGAAAAGAAAGGTGCAGAATGGCTGAGCCCCAGGCCACGCGGGCTTCAGGGTGGCTCAAGCAGCCTTCCAGTTATGTTACTCAAGGCTATTTCCGGAGCCCCAAAGTTTCCTGGCTGAAGGTCACAGCACCCAAGCTGTGTCATCCAATTCTTGTCAAGTTCTACTAGACCAGAGTACTACCCTAGTGGTTTGTATCTGTGTGTTGTCATGAAAGGGAGGACAGTTTCATTCTGGCTGATTACTTATGAAGCCCTGTGGGCAAGAGCTTTCCTCATCAGCACAGGCTGACCATCCAGACTCTTGCTCTGGCATGGGTCAGAGGTCAAAGCACAGAGCTGAAAACCTCCCATGACTTGCCTGTGCTCATCAGCGGGTGGCAAGAGGCCCACCTGGACTGCAGCCTTAAAGACAGAGGCAGAGCCCACTGAAGACAAGCTCCACTTCTTTCCAGGTGTGCTGAGAATGGAGCCAAAGGGCAGGGGTTCCAGCAGCCCACCCTGGCGCTGAGCCCCTCTGCCTGAGAATGAAGATGAGCCAGAGGCTGAGGGGCAGGGAGACAGCCCATCAGGGAGATAGTTACATGCAGCACCACCAGACCCGGGGACCCCATCTACGGCTCATCTCACGTGTGTGAAGCAGCAAGAAGAGGCCAGGGGAGGTGGCTGGGCCCCCAGGCTGCCTGCCCAGGGACGCACTCCCCAGCACACCACCTCACACAGTGCCCAGGCATATAACCTTACCCGTCTTAGGAGCCTGGCCACCTGCCAGCTTATGGCACCAAGCAGCAGAGAGCTCAGCACTGGTTACCACTCTGAGTCAGCAGTGCAAGACCTCCTAAAAATAGGTGGTAAGCAGTTACACAAGCTGCAGGAAGTGAAGAAATGAGAGTCTGTAATTGTAATCCGATCAACAAATTCTAAGGACACGAGCACTGTTTCTTAATGGTTTGCTTTTATGTCTAATGTGCAGGCCTATTTATGGGTTTTGACGAAGAAGGAGCTGACTGTATTTTTAGCTCACAAATCAACTTTTAATTCTTCCCATTCTACAAATGGGAAATAACATTTCACATAGCACAAGCAATAAAAATTAAGATGTTTTGAAGATAAGCCACTTCTGCTCATTTGCATTTAACACACGATTGATTATACTATGCATTAGGCTCTGATTCTATGCTCCTCCTCCAAGCCGGGAGTGAAGACAGAAGTCAGCACCCATCTGTGGAAATTCAGTTAACTGCTGCTAGTGGCCAATGTTTTCTGGTGGCCAGGGCAATGGTTCTCCCCTCGTGCCCGACCAGCAACAGAGACACTAGGAAGCTTCCTAGAAATGTAAATTACTCGCGCCCACTCCAGGTTCCAGAGGCAAAAACTAGGAGGTTGGGGGCAGCAGTCTGTCTCAAAAAGCCCTCTAGCTAATTTGGAACAAACTCTAGTTTCAGAACCACGAACCACAGGGCAAGATGCTCACAAGAGATTGTAATAGGCCATAAACGCTTTGCAATGCATTTCACAGACACGTTTTATTGCCCATATTAGGATGTTATCTAGCAAGAGAATCTCCCAAAAAACAGTTCTCCCATTGGAAAGAACTCTCTTATTAGGATCAAAAGAAATAGGGTAATTTTTTCTCATTGAAAAATGTTATGAAACTTTTTTTTGTGCACCAGGGTCAAGTACATGTACGAATGCAACCTTGGCCTGGTTGGTCATCACCCCTGTGGGAAGGTCCTGGTCGAGCCACCCAGGAAGGTGAAGAGGACAGATCCTTCCCCAGAGCAGCTCAGGGGGGGTCTGCGGCCAGTCTCTGGGGGGCCTGCGGAAGAAAAGCCTGGCAGAGACGCATGCGTTAGATACATCACAATCATTTTATATTTTAAATTGGAGGAACTTGTCCACATCTGCTTAGCATTCTGAAAAGATTAACACAACTAGAATACATTTTTAAGAACTCAAGGCAATGGGGCACCTGGGTGGCTCAGTCATTTAAGCATCTGCCTTCAGCTCAGGTCATGATCCCAGGATCCTGGGATGGAGCCCCGAGTCAGGCTCCCTGCTCAGCGAGGAGTCTGCTTCTTCTTCTGCCCCTCTCTCTGCTCATGTTGTCTCTCTCTCTCTCTCAAATAAATAAAATCTTAAAAAAATAATAATAATAACGTAAGTCAATAAATAAGAGATCCACTGCCCTGACTACCATCTCCCTCTGTCAAAAACACATGGAATTAATACAGATGGCTTCTGTCTTGAAGCACAGAGTGGTGAATTACAATGGCTTATAACTGAGTTAAAGCTATTTAAAAATGAAGAGAAGGAATAGAGGGAAACTAGGAAAAAGCATACATTTCACGGATAAAGAACTTTTAAAGAAAAGAAACAAAAACTAGAAAACTCAGAAAGAGAAGGCGTCTTGGGGAAGGTTAGTAAGATCTGCCCTGGGCAGGAGCAGCTCTTCTATCACGTATCTAGTTTCTAATACACCCTAGGTAACACCCTCCTATAGAGTACGATACACACATACATGTAAATACTACTTACAGTACTTGTTAAGAGATGAAGACAAGCAATAGTAGTTTCAGAATATCCATCCCCGTTAATGAGAAAAGTTAACTTGGACAGAATATGGGTGTGCATATACAAACCAGAGAAGAAAGCTAAGCATCAGGCTGCACGGCCATCAGCTAAATGGTGCTGACAGAAATGGTGGCAAACAGAAGAGCTTCCCTCTCCTCTGAACCTACTTTTAGGCAGTGGCTTGCCCCACTGGAGGGTATTTATGGGTGTAGGAGTTGCCAGGGCATCAAAGCCCTTTAAACCAATGACAGCGATAGTGTCTAACTCTGACGTCTAACTCATGTAGCTGATCTGAGGCTCACTGTATTCAGAACGGGTCTCCTTCCTCCCGCTTCCAAGCCCCCCAAATTCAAATGAACCAAAGTGAAAAGAAAGTCAGCACTTGGCAGCTTTTACAGGCCTGGTCCTCATTTTTGCAACCCGGTACAGCGGGTGCCACCTCAGAAGGGCAGGGTCCGAAGCAGAATCTGCCCCTGAGGGGCAGGAGCCCACTCGGTGCACCTGGTCCCTCGAATGGCCAGCGAGCGACCTGTGAGCCAGGGGTCTGCACACCAGTCTCATCACAGAGGAGCCGGGCTCACACGGGGGGACGAGTTTCTCCTACGGAAAGGCCAGGGGTCCAAAGTGAAGCAAAAAAGCACTGGTCTCGATCTTCCCATCCCACACTCCTCACTGTTGTCAAGGCGAGAGAGCAGAGCCGGGCACTTCTCGCAAAAGGGAAGCTGGCTGCGGGGATGCCCTCGGAGGGTGGGGGGAGCCGGTCTCCCCTGCAGTGAGGAGCCCAGTGAGGCTCACTGTATTCGTTTGCTTGGGCTAACGTAAGAAAAGATCACAGAGGGAGTGGATGAAACAACAGAATTATGTGTTCATAGTTCTGGAGGTTGGAAGTCCCAGCTCAAGGTGTGGGCTGATGTGGTTCCTGAGAGCTCTGTTCCTGGCTTGCCAACAGCAGCCTTCTCGCCTTCTAGCTGTGTCTTCACGTGGTGGAGAGACAGCCAGGTCCTCGGCGCTCTTCTCAGGAGGACACGAGTCCTATCCAATCAGGGCCCCACCCTTAGGAACTTATTTAACCTTGATTCCTTCCTTAGAGGCCCTGTCCTCAAACACAGACGGGGGGGGGGGGGGG
>NC_138378.1:46630389-46664934 GCF_054177405.1 Leptonychotes weddellii
GCCCAAGGCCACTCAGCCGCAAGGGGCCAGGCAGGGGCTGGTACTAAGGCAGCGGGCCCGAAGGCAGCCCTCCTGGCCTCCAGGACACGTGGGAAGGGAAGAGACCTAGGAAGGGTGCAACGCTGGAGCCCGGGGACGGCGGGAAGGAGGACAGGGCAGAGGCCAGGACTCGAGGATGCAGAAAAACCAGAGATAGCAGTAGAGACAGGAATCCGAAGGGCCAGGCTGCCACCCTCCACAGAGCCGTACCCTGAGCCGGCACACGTCAGGTCCTTTACAAAAGGATTTAGCTCTCCTTCACAGCCCCGGGATTGTGGCAATTCATCCTTCTCCTAAACACACATACAGGCCGTGCGCTGAAGGAACCTCCTAGCAGCCCGTGCCTCGAGCGGAGCAGACATCAGACCCAAGTGGAGTTCAAGGCCAACCCCAAGGCTGGCCGCAAAGTCTCCAAATCCAGAGAGCTTCCGGGGCGAGCGTGGGCCAGCACGCCCACCCTGTACCCCACCGCCCACCAGCTGTTCCCAGGGCCAGGTGAGATGAGCAAGAACTCCCAGCCAGGCCCAGCACACAGCTAGTGCTGCTCAGTTAATGGTAACGGTTGCTATTACCCAGACTCAAAAGAACCGTTTTGTTTGGTATCAGAGCCATCTGTATACATTTCTCCGTCTTCCCTGTATCAGGTGTGGAGACTGTCTGCAATTTACCGTTCTCTCCACAACACCAATCGTGCATCCCTCCACAGAAGAGAGGATCGATAAAAGGCTGGATGAGTGAATTAATTAACTGATAGAGAACTGTACAATGGAAGGGACATGAGAATAAGGCAAATAAAGCAGAAGGTAAATGAGAAAATCGACAGATGGGCAAAGGGTGGACACACATAGATGAAAAGATGCAAAAAAAAAAAAAAAAGGCAAAAGATAATAAGTGCAGGGGACAGAATGGTCTGGGTTAAATGACTGGTGTCTCCCTGGAGTGTCTTTCTGGACCAGAAGGATTTCATCGCTACCAGCTATAATCATCCATTTTCTTCAGCACGCCAGATAAGAACAAATAAATAAAAAGACATTGCACTTACTAGGAGGAATTAAGCACCCTATGCCCAACCTCCTGCTAGCCCAGGGGTGACGTTCTGCATATGACTGAGTTCTCCCGGGCTTTTTCATACAAAGCACAATAGCAAACATCGCTGTGCACACAGCAGGGTGACCCCAGCCTTGGCAGGAAGGCTTCAGACACCTGAGCTGACACTGACACGGCCTGGTCAGATGAGCTCGGCAGCTCCCACTCCATCCCGGCTGGTTTACACTCTCCCCGTATTTCATGGCAGGGAAACGCACCTGTGGGTCCTTTCAGGTCAAGAGAGGTAAACCAGGCAGCATTAAAATTCAGCTTTCTACTGGAGGTCTTCTGATTGAGTCACTTTTACTCCGCTTTAATTTTATCTCTGTGATTATCAAGAACTACATTCCCATGTCCCTCCCCACTGACAACACTATGACTATTTTGTCCTATGGCTCCAGACGGCACAGGAAAAGGAAGCTTCCAGAGAGGCTCCTCGGTGGGGAGGGGAAACTGCCCTCCGTGCTGTGCCCACCGGCACACAAACACCATGGCCACCTCAGGCTCCCAGTGACATTACCCAGAACCACATGCCTGCTCCAGAAAGCATTCTGAATTGTGAGGCTGTCCACCTGCATTCACAATTTCTTATCTTTAGCCATATACCCTATGCAGTCGGTTTTATAGGATGAAATACCTATGTATATCACAAGAATGCTGAAATGGGAAATGTCAGAAACACTAGCGATGCGGATCTGTCACCCAGCCCACTCCCCAGGGCCTGGAACACAGCTGGACACCGGACCCAGAGCAGGCAGATAGGTGTTTCCTCCAGAGGCCAAAATGCCATGCCCTTTGTTCACAATTTTGAAGGTGCTAGAGTTTCCACTAGATTAAGTGAGAATCTTTTATGGAAAGCACTTAACAATGGCCTGACCCATACCCATGCTCAATTTAAATGTTAGTGATTAGCATTATTATATATCAGTGATAATAGCACATTCATGCTCACTTATGTTGTAAAAACCCGAAAACCTCTTCACATTGTATACCCTTAGCCCTTACCCGCTGGGACACAGGAAGGCAAGAATGACGTGCATTCCTCCATGCATTCCTAGCACAGCTTCTGGTACATGGTAGAAACGGCTCGTGAATGTCACATGCCCCTTCACACTTCATTGGAAGCGGTACCCACCATTACTGGCATGAAAAGGAAATCGGGAACAATTTGCTATGTAAGCAAATGAACCTTTCCTCTCCCCTTCGTCCCAAGCTCAATCTGCAGGGGGGGAAATACTTCTTCCTGGCCATACAAATTAGCACTTACCACTTGCACAGTTTACAACCAGCAAGTAAGACCAGCTCAGAGCCAACTCCGCATCAAGCTATTCTTACCCTAAATAAAAAGCACCCTATATGTGAGCGACACAAGAGAATCCCCACCCAAGGGCACCGTTCAACCACTAGCTCTGCCTTTTACCTAAAATTCTACCAAAGGCAACTCACACCAACCTGTAGAACAGTTAACATCTAAGTAACATCTGAGCAGGAACAAATTAATACAGAGACTGCTAACCATGCCCCCATCCTGGTGATTACAGGCAAGTCAGCCCTTGTGCACTGGGTTACTTTTGCAATTAAAACAAAATAAAACAGAACAAAACAAAACACCTCACTAATTAAAAATGGAAAACCAACCAACCAACTAAATGATCACAGGGTCCCCACTGGCTCATAATTATGCCATTTAGCATACTGTGATTGATAAGCCAGGAAGTTCTGACATCAACTAGAGAAAAGATGTAAACTGAAAAAGCCATGTCTTCCTAAGAGCAGAAAATTATGTTTTCAACAGAATCAATGACCGGAGGACTCATTCACATCTAAAACTGCTTTTACAAAGACTGTAACAAGTATGCCTTCAGTTCTGTTCATGCTTACATGCTGGAAATTCACGATGCACAAGGACATATGTTTCTGTTCTCTGTTAGAGAGTAAACGGAGCTGATGTGGCAGAGTACGTGGCCCGCAAGGAACAGAGTCTGCAGACCTCCGTCACCCAAACAATGATCAGATGAAGAAGATCAGTATTCAAAGCTGTGAGTCACGGAAGAGACATCAACTTTTACACTTTGCATTTTACTTCAGGAAAGTCAAACAAGACAAAACTGCCTTTTGCTAGCTGTGATATTTTAGTTTCCAGGAAAGGGATGTATCTAAAGCAACTCTGCAAAAGACTCATGAATTGCTAAAAGTCTTCTTGTCTCTCCGATATGAGGCTGGTCTTCCACAGATGCCACCACGTTCCCCCCTGAAGTGGCCCGGCGTGGTGATGGTGGCCTGAGTTTACCTGTCATACTGCAGCTGGACAAGCCCCTTCCAGGGACAGGCCAGCACCTCACTAGCGAGCCAAGGCAGAGCCAAGACAGCCACTGAGGAAGCTGGCATTCACGTCCTTTTCCACCTCCCACCGGCACGCATCACGACAGAGCGTGGTGGTGGGGCCCCTGACCCAGTGTGACTGGTGTCCTTATAAGAAGCCAGAGACACAGGGGGGCCACCATGTGATGATGAGGGCAGAGACCGCAGCTCCACAGCTGCAGGCCAAGGAACGCCAAAGCCTGAGGTAACCTGAAGCTCATAAGAGGCAAGGAAGGACTCTCTCCTCCAGGTGTCAGAGGGAGTGCGGCTGCCAACACCTGGACTTCAGACTTCTTGCCTCCAGAACCGTGAAACAGTAAACTTCTGTTGCTTTAAGCCACCGAGTCTGTGGTACTAGGAAAGGTATACAGTCAGTTTCTGGGAACATGGGGGCTATTTCCCAGGCCAGACGGTGGCCACCCTTCCAGCAGGCTCTAGCCTGCACCATCAACATCCCCACAGCCCCGCGGCCTGGAAGCTGCAGCGGGGAGCCAAACTTGGGATTAAGAACCAAGTGATTTTCTCTTCAACTTTAGCAGTTTGAGGGCTTTTAAAAATGGTTGCAAAGTCATGCACAAAGCAAGAAAAGTCTCTTTTAGAGCATGATCAAAGACATGAAAACACCTCTGATCAGACAAGTACTTGAAGATCTCTGAGGAAAGAAACATATTGCAATAATCACTAGACTCAGTGACCACAAAACAACGCTCTCCAGAACGTACAAGGCTCTGAAGAAATAACAAAAGAAATTACTTAATCATTTACATAAAATTAAAAAGCTTGATAGAGAAAAGCCAACAGAAAATCTACTCCCAATGGGTATGAGTATGTATTAAAATCCAAATATCAACACTGCCAAAATAATAGTAACATTATCCACACCAACAGTTACTAACACACGTAGTTTTATGCATATAACTGACATAAAGCACACAACATATGGAACACTTACCAAATTACCAAGCACCCGTCAGAAATGATTAGGAGCTGGGGCAAACTCAGTGCATCTTACTAAGTCGTATACTGCATTAGGGAATATGGTATAAAAGGGCATCATTATTCGTGATGCCACACTGTGCCCCTTCCCCACCCCCACCTAGCTCCTTCCACCTGTGCAGAGGGGAGACTCTGGTGGTGAGTCGGATGCCCCAGGACGTTGCAGACCTCATTTTACTATCTACCTTCCACTGCCCTCATCCTCCATAGGTAGAAAAGTACCTAATGCATGACCGGGGTTCACTGAATTGTAGTAAGATGTTCCTGCAAGGCACAAACCTGGGCTCTTTGTTTCAAAGAGCTTCAGTTGCTCCCTGAAGTGGCCACCAGCATTTCCGAGCACATGCTACATGAAGCAGGGCTAACCAGGCACGAGCTCAAATCTGTGGGGGAGGCTGTGCATCTCCCTGGTTTTGGGAAGGCCTGGTCTTCAAAGCACACACACGCAAGAAAAAAGTTCAGGCAAGTCTCTTTTCTAGTGACAACCTACAAGGCTCCCCAAGGGGATGGGGACCAACCAAGCTCAGGCTAGGTTACAAACGGCCCTTTTGGCATTTCTAAACACCACTCAGCGCATTTTCATTGCTATTGCTGTTCAGTTTTAAATCACTGCATATTTTTTTTAATTTTTATTTATTTATTTATTTATTTGACAGAGAGAGAGAGAGAGCACAAGCAGGGGGAGCGGCAGGCAGAGGGAGAGGGAGAATCAGGGTCCCTGCTGAGCAAAGAGACCGATGTGGGACTCGATCCCAGAACCCTGGGATCATGACCTGAGTCAAAGGCAGATGCTTAACTGGCTGAGCCACCCAGGTGCCCCTAAATCACTGCATATTTTAGAGAAAAGCCCATGGTAAGGCTTGCCATGGCCCTTTTAGAGCTAATTCAGCAGGAGCTAAGACTCAGGCTCGCTGTTTCCCCAGCCGCTTCAGCAGAAAGCCTAGCACATCTCATGCGGATTTTAAAGATTTTATATATTTTTTTGACAGAGAGAGACACAGCGAGAGAGGTAACATAAGCGGGGGAGTGGGAGAGGGAGAAGCAGGTTTTCTGCTGAGCAGAGAGCCCGATGCGGGGCTTGATTCCAGGACCCTGGGATCATGACCTGAGCTGAAGGCAGACGCTTAACGACTGAGCCACCCAGGCGCCCCTCATACGGATTTTAAAACCACCTTTCAGGGGATTTTAAAACCACCTGTTTTACATTGCCAGAGTCCTTCTACTTATGCACCCAGATGCCAGCTGGAGAAACAGGCATGGGTACCTGAGAGTTGACAGCTACCACCGTTCACAGACAACTGCAGGGTCATCACATGCCAAGGAACAGGCTCCTTTCAGGCACCACTCTTTATAAACCTTACAACTACCCTAGGAGATAAGTATTACTATTGTTCCCATTTCTCAGATGGGAAAACTGAGGCACAAAGAGCCCTCCAAACCAAAGTCCCACAGTACCAAGTGGAAGGCCACGATCCATGCCAGGGGACCAGATCTGTACCACCATGGTGTACTGCCTCTCGGGGTTAAGTGCACGAGGGTTCAAAGACAGGCGTACAGGAGAGGCCCAGGAGACCTTCTAGGAAGGAGCCACTAGTTCTAGCTCTGGGGTAATCCGGACGCTCCAAAGGAGAGATGCCATTGCACTCCTGCCACATGCAAGGAGGTAAACAGTGGGGCCGGTGGGGAGGCAGGCTAAGCACTGGAACAGCATGGGCAAAAGCACAGTGTGTAAAAGTGCATGGCCTTGTTGGAAGTAAACCAGTGTGATTATGTTCATAAAATTTAAAAAGTACTAAATGGTGGCAGATGAAGCAAAGATCTTATTTTTAGGGCCCTTTAATAACACCCAGGAGCCCAGACTTTATCATGAAATGGGGACCCAGAGGCTTCTAAGGAGAAAAGTGAAACAAGTACATCTGTGTATTAGAAAATCAACCCTCCTACCGATAAAAGGTTGATGAGAGGGAGGAAAGTCCAGAAGCAGGAGGATGAGAGGACTGTGGCCAGGTGAGAGAGAAAGGCCTGGTCCGGGCAATGCGAAGAGAGAAGGTCAACGTTTCAAGGCATGGTGACCACAGGCTACCCTCTGATCTGTGACTGTTGGCTCAGTGTAATTATTAATAGCACCCCTTTCCGCTAGCAAAGGTGCCTGGCGCAGCCAGAAATACGGTCACTGTATTCCACACCTGCTTGGGCACAATACACGTACGGTAAGAGGGAGAAGCAGGATTTGAGGATGAACATAAGAATTTTAGCCCAGATACCAGATAAAAATAAGGGTGTGTCTTTTAGATAAATTTACGTACATGAAAACCGTATTATGGAAATATGACAGATCTAAATATTTATGACCATCCTGCCCCCATTTGACCTAGATGCTGCGAAACGAAGCTTTTTGCCCTGAAAATTTCACTTTAAAAACTATTCAAATATTCTACGATATTTCTTCTTCTTGATTAATCTCACAATCAGAAATTTTTTTCCTAGTAACAAATGTATGCCTCGTCTCCAGTGCATCCAAAATATTCTTCGTTGAAGTAATGCATACCACGAGAAAAAAACAAAACTAAATAAATGGGAGGAGGAAGAGCTTATGAAGAGGATAGAACTGAATTAAATAATCGAGGAACAGCAAGGTCCAGAGAACTGACTCCGCTGTAAAGCGTGTGGGTGCGTATATGACATTATGTAAGACAGCAGAAGGCAGTCTGATCACACACACCCACGTAGGCCGCGCTATCCCCGCACTGCTTTTCTCATGTCAGTTCCTCCTTTCGTGCAGCTAAGAAAGTTAATCCCATCCTCCAGCCTATATGAACTGCACAAAACAAATCTCCTGCTAGGGAGGTACATGTGCACGTCCGGGAGTGTGGGTTTTAAACCACAGACAAACCAAGAGGTCCAATTCAAAAGCCGTATTATTAGTGGAATAAAGCTAGCACTCTTTGTACACATCCTCCACCTGTGCCGCACTCAGTGGGTGGGCAACAAGTTCTCTCTTCCCTCCAGGCGCCCACGGGTGGGTCCTCTACAGTGTCTGGATTCACAGGGGCTGTATTCTACCCCAGGAAGCTTTGCTGGAACGCTGCAACCTCTCACTTCGCAGGGGGTAAAGAGGGATGCTGCCATACCCTCAGAGATAAAGGACCACAAGGGCAACCGACTTAAAGCATCCCCTTTAATTAAATTAATGCAAAAAGTAAAAGTTCTGAGTGCTGTCTTCTTTGTTCTCTTCAGGCATGAGTCTAAGAAAAAACACATTTTACTAACCACTCCTAGTCCAATTATTCTCAATAATTTCTCAATTTTGATATTTTATGGAAACCACAGTTCTGAGTTTCAAAGAATATATTCTTAGAGCAAGTTCGTAACACTCTTTTTTAAATAGCCATTAGCCCAATTTATGCACACAACCAGCAGTTCTAAGGGCGTTATTTCTTACCGTCCAAGGAGACCTGAGCAGGGGCTCGAGCAGACGGTGCCCTGGCTACCTGATGTGGCCACAGCGCTGGCATTCCTCTGTGGGAGGCTGCTCACTGGGAGGCGGCCCAGACCAGTGACTTCCCCTCTGCACTCAGTGGCCCTTCTTCCCATCCCCACGCATATATAATAAGGGTAGTCGTGTTCTCCAGGACATCCTCCTCCTCCCTCACGGGGGATGGTCACTGACCGGCTCGAGGTGGGCATCTGACCGACGTGGACCAAAGACGTGCCCCCCTGAGAGGTGGGATACAGAGCGGCGCTTCCGTGAGCCACACAGCCTCCGTGCTGTTGGGGCGACTGTCCCCCCACCCCGCAAGCCCCGGGAGAGGTACCGCAGGCCCGCAGGGTGCAGAGAGAGGCAGAGCATAGAGGCAGGGCGGCTCTCCCCTACGTGTCCCCAAAGCCTTGCCGACACCCCTTCGGAAGACACCCCACCCTCAGGACGACTTCCCCTCTTGCTTCAGGGAGCTCCAGAGGGGCTCCGGTACCTGCCACCCTGGCCGCTCCTCTGAGCACGCTGGGGGAGGCCGGGGAGGGGAGCGCCAGATGCAAACACAGAGTGTGGGGGCGCCGCATAAAGGCAGGAGCTTCCTGTTCCTGGCAGAAGGGCAGCAGGGGCTGGACGGATAAGCGAAACCGCTCTGCTGGGATCTGAACCCCGTCAGCATCACCAACGCCGAGCCGCCCCTGGGCAGGGCTGTGCAGGAAAGCCTGCGGTCGCTTCCTGCTTGTCAGCGGGGAACAGTCTGTCCGAGGCTTCAAAGCATGGTTCTGCCCCCCGCCCCCCGCTGCCGACCGGCGCACCAGAGGGAACCACGGTGCCTCCCCGAGACTGCACGGCAGCACCTGGGTGTGCAGCGCACACGTGGACGGCTGGTAACTTCCCCGTGGTGCAGCTGCGATGGGATCATTTATATTCATTTCTGGTAGCCAAAGCGGGCATGTTCAACTTTTTGTTTTGGTTTCCCTCCTTTTCTGCGAGTATAGTCTGCGTGATGCATGACTGGTGGATTCTCAGTACTCCATTCCTATTGATCCACGCTGAGATGAAACAGCAGCGACCACTCTTTGTCCCCCACATGCCAGGTGGCACCGGGGCAGTTCATTCCACCCACACTCGGGAGAGTCCCTGTGCCAGATGTGCCCTGGCGTCCGGACCACTGCCATCCGGCCACGCTCCCCTCTGGACCACTGAGGCTACATTTCCCAGGCCCTTACCAGCTGGACTCTGGGTAAGGTTCTGCCAAAGAGGGGCCCTGGTGCAACATTAAAAAGCAGGAGGGGGCACCTGGGTGGTACAGTCAGTCAAGCATCGGACTCCTGATTTCCGCTCAGGTCATGATCGCAGGGTCCTGGGATCGAGACCCACAGCATCGCAGCATCAGGAATCTGTGCTCAGCAGGAAGTCTGCTCTTGAGAGATTCTCTCTCCCTCTCCGTCTGCACCCCTAACCCCGAGCTCGCTTGCCCTCTCTCTCTCTTGCTCGCTCGCTCTCTCCCTAAAATAAATAAAAATCTTTTAAAACTAAAAATAATAATAATAAAAAAAAAGGCAGGAGGGAAAGGTGAAGACTTGCCCACTCCCACCCCCGCAAGGCAGGAGCAGGGTTCTAGAACAGCATGGCCAATGCATGGCAGCAAGTGGCTGAGGCTCAGGCTGTGCCTTAGCTCCCAGGGCAGGACCAGCAGTTCAGGCTTCCTGCTGGCGTGGGGGGTGACGGCGGGGAGCACCTGCTCCTGGGCTCTGGGGGACTCCCATGTCCTTGTTTTGTTCCTGCAAACCTAGAGCCAGCGCTGGCTCAGTTTCTGATCTTTGGGTAACATGTCCTCCCCCTTTGGCTCCTTCAGCCCTTTATACCCTTTTGTAACCATTCCCTGGACTAGACCTTGTGCATCTAAATTACCTAAGAGGTTTCTATTTTGCTAACGGAGAAGCCCCAAAGAGGGCAGAAAGAATCCCCCAGCCACAGTGAAGCAGAGTCCATCTGAAGAATTACAGCTGGCCAATGTGACTCTCAGGTGAGTCAAAACAGAAAAAAAGCAAAGGGCGGTGTCACTTCTCACCTGTCACCTGAGGTCTGACTGCTAAAAGTCCCTGCAGCCCGGGCAGAGCTGACATCACTCTGCTAACCAGCTGGGCCGCCTGGAGGAGGAACACAGCAAGCTAGCCCACATCAGCCGCTCAAGCAACCAAACCTAGAAGAAAATCCACAAGTTCCTTCTTCTGCTCATGCTCAAAATGTCATAAAGGTCCCCTGCTGGGCCAGGGGGAAAACCCAGGACTTGTGCAGTGCAGCTGCCCTCCATGGGTGGGCAGGCAAGGCATAGGAAGCAGCCCTGACCACAGCTGGGCGACCCCTTACCAGCCAGCCAGAAGGCCCACCTGTCATATGCCTGGTGACAGAGGGCTCTGAAACCCTCCCCTCAACTTTCTTTGGCTTGGAACCCTTCGAGAAGTAAGGGACAAAAGGCAGGTAACTGAATTGCTACAGAAAATCCAGGAGGTACGATGATTATAGCTGGAACGAAAGCTGGGGGTCTTCCACCCTGCCCCCGGGACATGAAAGGGAAGTAGGGGCAGCTGGTGACACAGACGGCAGAGCAGACCTCTGGGATTCCCTGGGGAGGATCTGAGGGCCATGGTGGCCTTTCCACACCCACTTCTCCCCAGAGGTGGACCACAGTAAGGGACATACACGGTGCTATGCTAAATTAGGCTAAACCAAAAATACGATGGGTGCATTTTCTTCCAGTTACTCCCTAGGTAGAAGTCATTCACTCCCTAAGCAACTGATGGTCAACAATTAGGCCTTCTGCTAGATTTTGGGCTTTTTTATAACCACAAAACCAAAGGGAACTTTGACAACCAGTTATTCCAACCCTCTCATTTACAGATGAAGAAATTATGAGCATGATCAGTGAATAAAGGAAAAAATCCACATTGAAAGAATCCAAGTGAACCAATGTAGCTCCTGAAACTTACACACAGGGAGGCGTGGTGCTCTTGGTTAAGTGAACCAGGCAGCAAGGTCAAGAAGGAAAAAAACCCTAAGTTTCAAAAGGGTATAATTAGCTGGATTATTCTTCACTTAAAGGTAGCATGAGACAGCTCCTTTATCTACAGCAGAAACTACTGAGGTCCAACCATAAACTCATAAATAATGTTTAAAACCCAAAGGAGACAAGAAAGAACCTACATATAAAGGTTCAATAGCGACAACTGAGAAAAACAAGCAAGTTGAATGAAAAGCAAGTTAGAACACACCAATTTGAAGTTAAATTTAAACATTACATTCCGGTTAAAAATAATCCCAAGAAATGACATGTATCTGGAATTCACTTTACGGTCCTCTAGTGGGGAGCATAGGAGAGGGAAGTGAGTGAAGCAAAGATGAAATAAGATGGGCCCTGAGCTGCTGAAGCTGAGTGATGTGCTACACATTCTCTGTGCTTCAGAATTTCCCAATTTAACATCCACATAAAACTAGCAAATCCTCACCAAACATGCACCCTTGTGTCCCGCACAGTGCAAATTACTTAGCATGGGACTGGAGTATCAACGCCACTCCTAATGCATGTCACTTATTATTACTTCTTACAAAATAAAGTTAGGCCAAAATCAGATCACAAGGTATTCAGATGACATGACTTCACTTAATTTCTAAATAAATCAACCTGGTAATGATTTTTGAAAGCATTTTTTTCAATTATACATCATGAATGACTTCTTAAGCTAGATTTCATTAGATAAACATATAATTCAAAAGAAAGGTTGCTTTATAGATGATCTATATTAATCAGTGTCCCACAGATGCCTGCCACAAGCTTCTAAGTAAATGTGAGTTAAAACTGAGTCTGTCTGTGGACCCAGATTTTCGTGATTCCCAGGCCCCAGACAAATTGAGACACACTCCCACCTTGCCCATGACGGAGGACGGGCCCTGCAGTCGAGTCAGTAACTGTGTGCTACCCTGGCCACAGCTGACCAGACCAGCAGTGGACACCTGCCCTAACAGACAAGTGAATGGGCTCCAGGACTCAGAATCACTGCTTCAGGGACCTCTGCACACCGTGACACAGAAAGGACCCCTATACCCTTCACAGGTCCACCACCAAATTCTTACATCGATTCTTCAATGCTTCAATTTTATTTTTGCTCAAACAGAAAAGAGTGAGCATCGGTCAGACCACCATCACATCGGGCAGAGTAAGGACCTGCTTCGAGGAGGCAGAGGTCCTGGGAGTGAAGAGAACTCAGGTACCTAAAACATCCCTCCCTAAGGCACCTCTCCCGCCAGATTTCCTGATGTGCATTTCACTTGGTGTCTCTGGTATTTTTCTTATGATCCAAATTTTTTCTTTTAAGCAAAATAAATCAGTTACACAAATGATTACTACTCAAAGGAGGACAGAAGAGCAAAGCAAAAGGCCACACTACTGTCACTCTCCCACTGGACACATGTTCCTGGGAGCAGGGGCTGGGGCCCACCTCTTCCGGGCAGGATCACCAGGGCCTAAAACGCCGCCTGACACAGAGTAGGCAAATAGTTGTTGAGTGGGTGACTGACACTTGAAGTCTTTCAAGGAAAAGATACCCACACACTGGAAGCTACAGCATTTAAGTAAGGAACCATGATGTGCCAAAGGGACGCCACCATGGTCTGAATGATTGTGTTCTACCCCAAATTCTTACCGTGAAATCCTAACCCTCAAGGAGATGGTATCAGGAGGAAGGGCCTTGGGGAGGGGAACAGGTCATGAGGGAGGAGCCCCCATGAGTGGGATTAGTCTCCTTATAAAGAGACCCTGCAGAGCACCTCTGCCCCTTCCACCACGTGAGGATCCGAGAAGTCTGCAAGCCAGAAGAGGGCCCTCGCCCGACCAACCCTGATGGCACCCTGACCTTAGACTTGCAGCCTCCGGTACTGTGAGCCACAAATGTCTGCTGTTTAGAAGCCACCCAGTCACAGGTATTATGGGATGGCAGACTAAACAAACTCACATTATGGCCATGGTCCTGGGGATGATTCTAGGAGAGATTTTAAGTATGAAGTGGCACAGATTACATACACCACAGGAGTCTTTCTAATGACCTTGAAGTTACCTGTTCAGCAGGTTACACATACATTGTACACGGTCACAAACAACACAAGAAGCAAGGGGGTGTTCCAGGGAAGAAGTGGCACAAGCAAGACAGGATGGAACCCGCACGTTCACTGGACAGGGAGAAAGGTCTGCCTAGAGCCGGTGGCTGGAAGCCGAAGGACAAGGGGGCTTACACTGCCAAAAGACACAAGGAACTGCTGCATTCAGTGGCAGGGAAATGACAATGACAGTCCTTGGCTTTATCTGGGAGGACAGCGGAGGGGACGCGGCAGGACCAGGAGACCAGGGACAGGGAGGGACACCGACTCCAACACGACACTCAGCTGCACCCACTGTGTAAGCGGAATGGGGAGAAACGGCCACTTCCATAAAGAAGCACTCAGGAAACAAAACTCTAGCAGGAACTTGGAATGCCTCAAACTCCCTGAAATCAGGGGCAACACTGCGTTGCTGTTTTCTTTCCATGTCCTCTACAATGAGGACCCAATGCTCAGCATCAGTGACACTTAAGTCCTGGCCATGTGTCAAAACTTGAGGCTGACCCCAAGCTGGGCTAGTGGCGGGGGGGTGGAGGGGAGCAGAACCAGAGATCCAGGCACTTCCGGAGAATCTGAGACTAGACCAGCTGCCTGAAGAGGGGATCGAAGGCATCCAGGATGATGCCCACAGCCACCGGGAAGGAAGAAAGGCATGTTTCCCTTTTCCTCAGCCTTCCCCTCACTAAACACAGGCAGATGCATAGGATGTTTAATGCTGCTCCTTCCAAGGGGTTGGAAGATTCTCTCTGGGGACTAAATAAGCAAGCTGAGTATTTGAGCTGAGCCTTGAGAAAGTGAAAATCAACAGTCTAAATCCACGGTCCTCAAACTCAGGGCCAGAAAGGTCAAGAGTTCCCAAGAGGCTCAGAGAGGCCGTTTGGGAAGATCCCGATAAGAGACTGCTCTCAATTCTCCACTACCCTTGAGACCATCGGCCTCACGTAGGACAAGACTCCCTGCCCTCTGCGCCACAGGCAGCTTGGCAGACAGGGGGCAGCTTACAGGCTGTAGTTCCCGAAGCCTTCAAGCGGAAAAGCTCTAGGACCCTTCTCCAACACCTCATCTTTGCAGGGTGGCAGGGAGGGGATGGAAAATTAGGCCCTCCAACTGACCTGGGAGGGAGAAAGTCAGCCTGAGAAAGCTGCTGGGAACAGCTGTGGGGAAAAATACAGATCTGAGTGACAGGCAGGCCTGACAAAGGAGAGGAGGCTCTGATGCCAGAAGGGTTTTTAATTCAGACAGAAGAAAATAAGAAACAGTGGCAAGGAGTGTTCTGCCAAGGTACATGCTTTTTCTAAAAAGGTTTATGAAGTCAAAGCCAGTCTCAAAGCTGTTTCTGAATGAGTCTCCCCCAAATTCATCTGCTGAAACCCTAACCCCCAGTCATGGTATTTAGAGGTGATTATAGGTCTATAGGAGGTCATGAGGGAGGGGCCCCAGGCTGGGATAAATGCCCTCATCAGAAGAGGAACAGACCAGAGCCCCTTCTCGCTCCACCTCTTGAGGACACTGAGAGAAGGTAGCTGTCCCCAACCCAGAGAGCAGACCCTCTCCAGACACTGCATCAGCCAGTACCTTGATCTTGAATGCCCAGCCTCCAGAACCGTGAAAAACAAACATCTGTTTTTTAAACCACTCGGTCGAAGGTATTTACTCTAGAGCCGCTCAAGCTAAGACAGCCTCTATTTAAGAAACATTGGCATTAAAAAATATTATCCTCTAGTGAGAAGAAAAGAACACAGTTTTCACTTAAGCCATAATACGATGAGAAAGAACAGGAAACCACTCTTGAAACATCTGTCCAAAATATAACTTAGATTCATGTTTCCTACTGTAAAGTCAGAATGAAAAATACGAAAGAGGGCAGAAATGATGATATTAACATCAGGACTATCAACAATGAAAACTGAAATTATAAACAATTTAAAAAATGACTTAATGTAATATAGCTTACTTCCCCAAAATGACTTTCTGGAATATCTGAAATATTTAAAGAGGCTAAAAATACTTTTTCAAAAATAATTTTCTTGACCTGTTAAAATAAAGATGTCTGAATGAAAATTAATAAAAATACCCCAGACTACTAACTATCAAGGTCCACATCCTAGGCAAGATAGCTTTCTAGGACTTACCACATGAATCCATCTCTGAATCATGACCTCATCATTTTACAGACAATGGCCTACGTTTCTGGAGCGCATCTACAACCCCTTAGAAATGACATCCTGTAGCCTTCTATTCCTAAAAAAAAAAAAATTATTTTACATGTGATCATTTGTGGTCACCCACACACCGTACAGTAAGCTGCAGCACTCAGTTATAGAAAAGCACAGTATCCTATCTCTGATACCTCTTATCACATATGCCTCAGAAAGATAAAAGCCAGATGCAAACACCACCCTTTAATAAGATCTTTAACATCAGATAGAGCTACTGACCCTGCTTTTAACTTCCAGACACACTAAAAGAAATTTTATTCATGTCCTTGAAGTTTAAAGAATTTTGAGAAACCCATGTCCAAAATATTACATTTTTTAAAAAAAATCTGATTCTTAGAAACTCCTTTAGCAACCACGCCCCACTTACACAGCTCCCAGACATTCTCTGCCACCATCCCTTTCTTCCTGCAATATACCTTTTCTTTACTTGTTAGTGCTTTACATGATGTAATGAAACAAATGCAAAAATACTTAGATAATGTGATGTGTAGGGCACTGTTCTCAGTGTTTTTGCATATTTTAATCTTCATAACAGCCCATTTTCCAGTGAAAGCTACTGAGGCACCAAGAGGGGAGGTAACCCGCCCAAGTCCCAGTCCTAGTGATGGACCAAGATCTGCCCCCACCGGTGCCTCTGGTTCCCGAACCCTGGCTTTAAAATTGCACGAGCAAGCTGAATAGTAAACATTAAGAATACAGACACATCATGCAAGCAAGGGAGACCAAAAACTACATGAGGAATAAAAATCTTAGTTTTTCTCTGGTCTTCCTCCCGAACCAGCTTTATCGGTAACGTCTGGATGCTCACGTGCCATGGAGGTGCCTGGACAGTCTGACTCCTCGGGGAGGGAGCTGCATGGACAGGTGGGCCTTCTCGGCCAGATCTGTCTACTTTACCCTGTGGTTCCACATGGCAGCAGGTGGGGTGGTGGCTTCACCCCCCATCCCACTTCTTAGAAAACCTGCACCCTAGACGCCTATTTGCTACAGTGGAGTTATTCTTCTGTTAAGTTATTGTAAGTAGAGTCACCATTTTGTGCTACATTTAATCAGTTTGGATCTCTAAGCTTCCCTAGAAATGTTACTGTATCTTTCCTACATTTGCTTCCTGAGAACCAAGAACCGGGGGAGTTAGCAGCACAGTCATGATTAGTCAAGAGAGGGTAGAGAAGAATGTAAAATAAGAATGCATCAGCTGTTTTAGAGAGGAGGAGTGTTCTTAAATAGGGCACAGCCAGCTGGGAGGAAGAAGGGAGGGAAGGCATTCTAGGGCTGTCCTGGTGTGGTATAATAAAAAATATATTTGGTCTTGCTCTGTGGTTTCTGGCACAGAGCTCCCAGAACCCCTGGAATTTCCGGAGTGATAGGGAGGTCTTGTTATTCAGACCAGCCCCTTAAGACCATGCCCAAGTTTATGCTAATGAAGTGACTCAGGGCTAGCCCCAGCTAGCTTCAGGATGGGGACTGGCCACAGAAAGACCAACCTACAGGATTAAGAGGGTGGGAACTTTCAGCGCCAGCCCCCAACAACCAAGGGGGTGGGGCTAGACACTGGGTTATAAAAACTCTAGAACAACAAGATTCAGGGAACTCCAGGGTTGGGGAACACACTGATGTGCTAGGAGGGTGGCAGGTCTGGAGAAGGTATCCAGGCTCTGTACCTCCCCCAGGCCATACCTTTCCCTATACACCTCTGCCATCTGGCTGCTCCTGCATCCTTTGTAATAAACCATTGATATGAAATTCTGTGAGTCCTTGCAGCAAATTATTAAACCTATTGAGGGGGTCATGGGAACCCCCAATTTTCAGCCAGTCGGTCAGAAGGATGGGAGGGCCAGAACCTTAAACTGGCATCTGAAGTGAGAGGGAGCCTTACACGGTCTGCGCTAACTCCAAGGAGCTGGTGTCAGAATTGAACTGAATTAAAGGATGCCCAGCTGGTATCAGAGAAGCAGAGAGCTGTGCGGTTCAGTAGCCCCTAGCCACATGTGGCTGCTGAGCACTCACGATACAGTCAAGTCCATCTGCATCCTGCTGTAAGGGTAAAACACACTGGATTCCACAGACTTACGCAAAAAAGAAAGAAGAAAAAAAATTAAAAATCAAACATCTCATTAGTGATTTTTTTTTAAGATTTTTATTTATTTATTTGAGAAAAAGAGAGCGAGAAAGGGAGAGATAGAGCAGAAGCAGAGGGAAGGGGCAGAGGGAGAGGGAGAAGCAGACTCCCCGCTGAGCAAGGAACCTGAAGTGGGACTCAATCCCAGGACCCTGGGATCACGACCTGAGCCAAAGGCCGACGTTTAACAGACTGAGCCACCCAGGTGCTCCAGCATTAGTGATTTTTTATACTGACTGTAAGTTGAAATGAAATTGAACTAAATAAAATACATTACTAAAATTAATTTAATCTATTTCTTCCTACTTTTTCAATGGGATTAACTAGGAAATTTCAAGTTACAGATTTAGCTCACATTGGTGGCTTGCATGATAGTCTATGGAATGGAGCTATTTTAAATGCTTTCATTTCTAAACATGTAGGGGCTGAAAGCCACTTTTCATCTGGAATTTTCACCTGCAAAGAAAGCAACTACCTGAGGATGGGAGAGCGGGATGTGAGTAATCAAGGGGAGAAGGAATTAATATTCATCACATGCTTCATTTGTGCCAGGAACCACCCAGTACCTGGTACAATTTCACCCTAAATCCCCTGGATGATGAGAATCCTCTTCCTATCAGAGAAAAAAGCACCAAACCTCGCTTGCACCAACGAAGTCACAGAGCAAGGACTCCGACTGCACCCCCCTTCCTTCCTGCACAGCAGGGCTGGCAGACTTTTTCTGGAAAAGGACCAGATAATTATTTCAGGCTTTGCAAGCCATACAGTCACTGCTGTAATGACTCAACTCTGTCTTGTATCATGAAGGCAACCACAGACCATATGTAAATAAAAGGGGCCTGGCTGTGTTCTAATAAAACCAGCATCCCAAAAACAGACAGGCAGTCGGATCTGGCCCACAGGCCAACCCCTGTTCTACACAGTTAAAAACAAGACAATGGGTCCAAAATGGAGTTGCTTACGCTAAGACCGGTGTCACCAGACTGAGACTTAACAGTTTCCACTCTCCCAGAAATGGTATCTTAAACCAGTCAGTGAGGAATTGTCTACAAAGTACTACTTGGGTAATGTGCCTGACAGCAGCCCCCACCCCTGCCCCAGCCATCCCCTAAAGGAAAGTGACCTTGTCATGACCTACCGACTTGCTTTTCTGGCTCGTAAAACTTCCTTATTTCCATTCCCTCCCACCTACAAAAGCCTTTCATTTTGTATAGCTTCTCAGAGCTCCTTTCTGTCTGCTAAATGGGATGCTGCCCAATTCACGAATCGCTGAATAAAGCAAACAAAATCTTTGCACTTTACTCAGCTGAGTTTTGTTTTTTAAGTCTGATGGCAGTGGGGTAGGATGCAAGAGACTTCTGACGCCTTCAGGGATGGGAAACATAGGCCGACCCTTCGAGTTGTCTGTCTTGCCATTTCCAAGGTCCTCTCAGATGTGAGCTCCACTCATGCCGAGCTCCCGATCTAACTGGCTCTCTAGCCCAGGGCTGACAGGTCAGTCTACACTGACACAAGGCCCTAACAGAGCACCAGGCCTTAGTTAGCCCTTGATTAGTCCCCTGGTTGGTCCATGGTCCCAGTCCAGGACTTGGCAGATCGGCCTGAGCTGGCAGATGGTTTCCCCTGAAACCCAAATCCCTAGCCCCTGGTTAGTCCCTAGACCCCACCTGTTGGAATCTGCTGCTTTGGTCCAGAGTTCCGTGTTGGGAGCTGCTGGTGCCGCATACCTAAGGCCTTCTCTCGGCCAGTCCACAGTACCATCTCTTTGGTTACTGCTGGTGTCCACAGCTGTTTCCTCGGTTACTGCTGGTCTCTCTTACTGTGCACATGAGGTAAAGGAATAATAGATCCATAGTTAACGGGAATCTCAGAAGCCAAAGCTGCAAAATCGGTGGGCACGGCAGGCCAAGCACCGAAAAGCTCTTGGAATGCTCGTGCGAGGATAAGCTGGTCACAACATGGGTTAGATGGACACTAGGTCACCTGCCAACCTCAAGAAAATCTCCATGCAATGAGGTACAATATAAAGCACCACCTAATCCCCAACCCAGTGGCACATCCCTCTTAGGTATTAGTTTGGCTCCGAGGGACCCAAGGCTTAGCTAAGAAATGGGATCCTTTAGTTCCAAAGATTTGAGCATGCCAACTTCTGGTAAACCCGCTTGTTTTATATCTAAACTGTGGTCTTGGAAGCTGTAGATATCTACAAAAAATGACAAAATCTCATGAAGACAAGACAGAATGGCAATGGCCGTCATGGAGAACGTTCCAACTAGACAACATCATTCATTTAAGAAATGCACTTGAAAGCAAGGGTTCCCAAATCAAACAGATTGGGACACCTATTTTAATTGGCATGCAGAAGCCTCCAAAAGTCCTCAAGACTCCAAAATTGCTTCATTGATTCTTTACAAAAGGTTAATAAAAAATTAAAGACACAAGAGGTACCCAAACAAAAGCCTAAGATAGGACTCCTACTGCTCCCCTCTATCCTCCTTTATCTGAATACTCAGTCTGCCAATCCTCTGCCTGAACTGCCTTTCCACTCTGCAGAGACTACACAACTGTAAACAAAAGTCGGCCAAACTAGTGGTCTTACGGACGCCCCCATTTCTATCCTTGCAGACCCTTCATATGGGCTCCTCCCAGGGTCTGAGGGATTCTCTGGTAAACTCCCACCAGCCATTCCCTTAAACAGCCAAGGGGAGGGGCGCCTGGGTGGCTCAGTTGGTTAAGCGACTGCCTTCAGCTCAGGTCATGATCCTGGAGTCCCAGGATCGAGTCCCGCATCGGGCTCCCTGCTCAGCGGGGGGTCTGCTTCTCCCTCTGCCCTCTTCCCTCTCGTGCTCTTTGTCTCTCATTCTCTCTCTCTCTCAAATAAATAAATAAAATCTTTAAAAAAAAAAAAAAAACAGCCAAGGGGAAACTAAAATTGAAATTAATGGAAATCCTTTCCAAATTCTGGTCGATACTGGAGCAACACTCTTGAAACCCTACTCTGGAGTCTCTAGCTGGGACTGTGGGAAAACTGGCAGAAGTCGGCGAAGGGTGACTTGTGTGTCTTCTTGTACATCTCGTTTTGTGTCCTGAGAATTGTCTAAGTCTTCTTCCTATTGCTATCCGGAGTTGGGGAGGGAACAGGGCGCAGGAGTATCCTTGGCACCCTCCCTGGTAATGCCTTGTGCGTCCAAGGGCAGGGAGGGATAGTTCAGTACTGTCAGGAATATTTACTGTTTTTCCCAGCTGAAATCTGACAAGGTATTTGAAAGGATCTTTTTTAGCTCTGTGGTCAGTTGGCCAAATTGGAAGCTGATATTCAGAACTTAATAGTAACTCCCCTCAGCTAAAAGTACTCAGAGGGAAAGGAAAACATTCTGAAGACAAAACTCTAAATCTAGAACATAGGAATCTTTTGATTTCCATCTTAGTTGAATATCTTCTCCCAGAGACAAAGACACAAAATGAAGATGAGGTAGTTGGATGGGAGGGTCAGCCCTTTTGAAATCATTTTAGATCACAACCCAATTCCTTGAGGTATTAAAAACAGCTGCCTTTGTCTTACAAACTGAGCCTTTACAAGAAGAGAAATGCATCTCTGGAAGCAATTCAAAGCCCACCTATCCTTTTAACCAATCCCCAAATCTCACCCATTCATCTTAAAAGGCTCACAGGTACCATAAAATACGGAATTTAGGAAACAGAAGTCCCAGAGGAAGGAACCTGCATTCTCTCCCTGTGGTTTTGAGATGTAAATGTTCTACCTGGTCTCTCTAGGAAGTGAGGTACTTCTTATCAGAGGGAGAAAAAAAGTTGGGGCGGGATATTTGGAAAGAACGCAAATGAAAAATCTTGAAAGTCTTCTCCACAAATATTGGTAAAAAGTTTAAACCATCAGAATGGGTAACCTTAACTTATCCCATCTTCTAGAAACACAATTAGATTCCAACTGTTCTTTTAGAAACTAGAGAGTTTTGCATTATTGTACCCACCTTATGGTTAAAATTTTATTTTTTATTTTATTTTTTTAAAGATTTTATTTATTTATTTGACAGAGAGAGAGAGAGCAAGCACAAGCAGGGGGAGCAGCAGAGGGAGAGGGAGAAGCAGACTCCCCACTGAGCAGAGAGCCCAATGCGGGACTTGATCCCAGGACCCTGGGATCATGACCTGAGCTGAAGGAAGAAGCTTAACCGACTGAGCCACCCAGGCACCCCATATGGTTAAAATTTTAAGACAACAGCTGTAAGGTCTGTGTTTGTATGTATGTATGTTTATGTATGTCTAATATGTATGCTGTAGATGTGTGATATTTTTCTACCTCTGGATGGTATTACCAAAATTATTTTTTTTTTTAAAAAAAAAAGGTCTACTTAATTAGTTTAAATAAAAACATGCATTTACCAAATTAAGTTTCTAGACTCTCAGAAATATAAAAACTAACCCAAATATTTTTCAGGTTTGCCTGATCTAGGATAGTCTTCGGTAAAAAAAAAAAAAAAAAAGCGCAAGTTTAAAGTTTGTTGGTTTAATTAAAACAGGCATGTATTTAGAGCTACCAGCATTAAATATAATACTTTTATTCTGCCTGCATTTTCCACTCAAACAGATTTACCTTATCTCTGTTACAAAGTTTGTCAGCAAGAAAAATATCTTAATAGATAACTTTGTTTAATGTCTGCAAAATTTCCATGAGTAATTTAAATATGTTAAAAACAAGTGATTTAGATAGACATTAAGTAGGATAAAAGTTTTTAGGTGAACTTTTTAGCCATGATTATGTTTTACGGTGTGTCTACTTAAATAGTTTCCCCAAATATTTTTGATAACTTGAAACTTTGGAGTTTTGCTATGTTAAGTTAAATGATGTATAGTCATTGAATCTCTACTAGATCATTTTCAAATAAGATAAAATAATGAACATTAATTATTGAACACAGGTTTATCTAATCCTACTTTTGGTTTATTATAGAGAAACTTAAGATATGCGGGTAGATTAGTAAACATGTTCCACACAACACGGAGAAATTTACTAGGAGAAAGAATACATTTCTTCAAGTTATGAAATGTATTTATGAGTTTGCTGATCCACAGAATGCTAGTGTAAGAGACAGTCCATGATTGCTTACTTCTTAGTTTTCACTAGGAAATAAGGACTCTGGGCGTTAAGAATTCTGGTCAATAGAAGTACCTGAAACTTCTTATAAATAACAAGAGTGAAGGGAAACAACTATGTATTGAGTAGACAAGGAGAGTAAAATGACTAGTTGTTCCAGAATGATAAAAAAAAAACATATATATAAAACAAAATCTGAACGGATATAAACACAGTTGTAGGTTTGTGGAAAAGGAATCTCATAGAGGGAATTTTACAAGTGGTCAAGTGGGCTAAGATTGGAATGGATTTACTTAAGTTTTTCTAATGAGTTTTAATAGCAAGAGTACACTGGTACAAAATTAGAATTTGAATTTCTTCCTGATAAAAGGACAGTGTTCTCTTGGACCTTTAGTATGCTTTAGATCTGAGATGGTGAAAATTTCCTTATCTTTTAAGTAATCTGCCTAGGCAGCAAAGATTTTGTGTTTTAATCAAAATAACTTCCTGTGCATCACACTGTCTTCATCAGCTCTTGGGTTACTTAAGAAAACCCAATCTTCTCAATCCTAAAAGAGCTAAATTTTGTTCACAACTTTGTAACCGTCTGCATTTGCCTTTAACAGCATCTTCTATTGTCATTTTGGTTAAACAGATAATGAAGTATTATATCATAATGATCTGTGATCCTATTTAGTCAAATGTTCAAACCGCTTGACGTTTTGACAACTTCCTAAAATCAAATTCTAAATGGGGGCTTTTTCCACCTTAAAGTAACTCTGAGATTTCCCAGAGGGCTCCTGGAAAATCTCAAAGGATTTGTCTCTCACCTGGGTAAAATATTAAACTAATTAGGTTTATCTGCTGTTAAGTTACATGGGAAGCATTCTCAAGAGATGCTAAACCTCCTTAGCTTATACTTGTATGGATGCAGGTTCTGAATATAAGTGTTCTAGAAAATGTATGAAATTCCTAGAAATCTGATATGTCTCAGTATAATGTTATCAGTCATAATTGCAATTATTATCTTAAAATGTTGTATATTGCACAAATGATCAAATTTCCTTGTCATCTCCATTACAAAGAATCCTAACAATGATCTTTAAGTCTTTGACATTTACAGACAACTACTGTTTTACTCTGATGCTTTTGCAGAAGCAAGAATCATAAAAAGGACCCTACCAGGAACTCCTGATCACTGACACCACTGCCAAATTATAAGGTATGAAACTCGGGTGCATATTTCACAGCTGAAGGCAGGTCCACCTGACATCTGGTCCTGTGCAAATGCTGGAGACCTCAAAATCAAACTGGCTAAGAAGAGAAGCAGCCAACATCAAGGCAGACTGCTTCCACCCAAGACACCAGATCAAGAGTGTTTCTCTCTATTTCTCCTTCCCTGTCTGACCACCTTTTTCCAATTTTTATAATACGAAGGCCTTTATGATTCATTTGCCCATATTCTGATCTGCTCTGGTCTGAAAGATTGTTAATACACTTGGGCCACTGCAAACAGGGATAATCCAATCTCCAAACTACTAGTCGATGGGCCACGATGCTAACGGTCCTGTAGTTCTGTCCATCACACACTTTTCCCTGATTGACAAATGCCTCGGTTTCTCTGGAACTAAGCTCCCATCTCTATTAAGTCAGGCTCCCTAACCCTGGGTATCTATTTCCCTGCCTCAGTTTAACAACCCCAAAGCCAGGGAATCTTGTGTCCAGGCCTTGTACCAAGAAAGGGACACAAGGGAACGGAAACCAGAATAAAACTGTGTGGTCCACAGACCACTACCTTTTACTGGTCTCCACGGCTGTCACCTTCCCAGCCCTGAGTCATGAACTCAAGCAGGAATTACGAGGGGGTACCCATAACTCCAAGATAGCTTCCTTTGGTAGGTCACTGTTCCCCTGGCTACCAGTAAGTGCAAATGAGGCTATTATCAGAACCTCACCTTTTAACTCTTGAAGGTACTGCAGAATCCACCAGCTGCCAACAAAAATTCCCGGTCTCTCTGGCCAAAGTTGTTCTTGGTATTAGGACAGCCCTTGATTATTGTTTTAGTCTGTGCTCTAGTCCATGCCACTTGCTGTACGACTGACACTTCTGGGGAAGCCATATAAGATCAGTGTACCAAGCCAGCTGGCTTCAGAAAGTGACTCCTTCGATGGGATTTGATCTTGATTGGTATGGGTCTTAGGGACCATGGCTCTGAGGTCCTCCAGACATTGAGAATTATCCTACTTATAATAATCACAGGGGTGCCTGGATGGTGCAGTCGGTTAAGCACCAACTCTTGTTTTCAGCTTGGGTCATGATCCCGGGTCCTGGGATCAAGGCCCACGAACAGCTCAGTTCTTAGCAGGGAGTCTGCTTGGGATTCTCTCTCTCCCTCTGTCCCTTCCACCCACCCCTGTGCATGCGCTCGCTCTCCCTCTAATAGATAAAAAAATCATTTAAAATAATCATCATAATCTTCCTGGTGCACTGTACTCTCTCACAAGCTTTAAATGCATGTTCATGTTCACAGCCGCTAAGCACAAAGCAAATGATCACACTGAGAATGGAACATCAGAAAGGAATGAAGAGAGTGACTGACTTAAAGAATGTGAACCTGAAGTCATGACTTGTGAATACCACACAAAGAGTCAGCAAAAAAGACACCATCACCTGTGAATATCAACAGAGATTCGGCAAAACTCAACTTCCAAGTGGTGGCTGTGAGTAATGCTAATGCCTTAAATTTTGATCACATCTCTCAGGTTAGAGTCTGACCAAAAGAGGGGAATTGTTAAAAATAAAAAATAATAAAAATAATAAAAATTAAAAAAAAAAAAACAGGCCCATGTCACCAAACTTCAGTTTCCATGCTCCCAGAAATGGAATCTTAAGCCAGTCAATGAAGAATCACCTCATCAGCACTAATTCGGTAATTTGCCTGATAGACCCCTGCCATCCCCTAAAGGAAAGTGACCTTGTCACGACCAATCTGCTTTTCTGTCCGCTATAACCTCATTGTTCCTTCTCCCTTCTGCCTATACAAGTCTTCCATTTTGTACAGCTCCCTGAAGCTCCTTTCTGTCTGCAGGATGGGATGCTTCCCAGTTCACAAATCATTGAAGGAAGCCAATAAGATCTTTAAAAAACTGACTCACTTGAGTTTTGTTTTTTTAACACCACCATGAAGAGAAATAGCTATTCCTAAATATTCTATCAGTGCACCAAAATATAATGTTATAAAGGATCCCTTTCACAAAATACTAATTAGGTCATTGTCATAACAAGGTTGACCCAGGAAAGTCAAATTCCATAAGTTACCTTACTGTTAGGCCTCTAAGCTTTTCTTAAACACCAAGTAGGCCATTTAGGCATTGACACTAGAGGTATCAAGTTAATCGCACATTACATTTGATTCGATGTATATGACGTATGTGGCAAAAATAAAATCAAAAGTCACCCAAGGGAATACAGAGTGGAGGACAGGACATGAAACACAGAGAGGATCCGGGTGGAAAGGGTTAAACACTACCATCCTGGCACTGACGTGTGTGTGTACCCGACCTGGCTAACTTCACACATACGAGTGTCACGCACCCGGGCAAATACGCCCGGCCGTGGGAGGAGTTACACTTGACTACGTCAGGGTTCTCTTTGAGACCAACCTCACCCCTTCTCTGATTCCCAGTTCGGACCAGCTCTTTACAGGCAGCAGCAAAATGGAAGAAGGCAGCGGGGGAGGGGGGTGGGAGGATGGGTTGGCCTGGTGGTGGGTATTGAGGAGGGCACGTTCTGCATGGAGCACTGGGTGTTATGCACAAACAATGAATCATGGAACACTTCATCTAGAACTAATGATGTAATGTATGGGGATTAACATAAGAATAAAAAAAAAAAAGAAAACAAACAAAAAAAAAAAATGGAAGAAGGCAGCTCAGACCAGTTATTCCACAAATTTGAAAACTTTTAAAACTATTAACTCATAAATCATTACTCACTACAGATGGAAATAGTTTGTGGGGCCTCTGTGTGGCTCAGTCGGTTAAGCATCTGATCCTTGATCTCAGCTCAGGTCTTGATCTAGGGGTGGTGAGTTCAGGCCCCCGAGTTGGGCTCACGATGGGTGTGGAGCCTACTTAAAAAAAAAAAAAAAAAAAAAAATTGTGGGAAAAATCCCTGCATGCCTATCAGGGGAAGGAAGGCCAAGGAACACAAAGGTTTGGGGCTTAAACTGAGGTTGGCCATGCTGTTCACCTGGAGACCCCCCTGCTCCCTGCTTTCTCCTACAGAGACCACCCTGATCAATGCCTGGTGGATAAAGACAAAGGGGAATACAGCACTAGAAAAAAAGAACAACTAAATGAAGTAAGAGAGGGAGAAAGAAATACATCAAGTTTGTCCCACTTTATGGTCACTCCCAGTATCACCCACAGCACAGCCATTTCCCAGCTGGGAAGAAGCACCTACATTCCCAGTCTCACGCTACTATCCCTGCACTCATCTTGCTCACCTTTCCCCACTTAATCCCCCGCCAATGTCCTCCCTTCATTCTTTTATTTTCTTTAAAAATCTTATTAAAGGGCTTACCATAAACGGGTTTCTACTATATCTTGAGACAATTAGGAGAAATATCATAAAAACCTAATAAAGAAGGAGGGTTGCAGTTTCAGGGAGCCCTGCTTGGCAGCAAGAAAGTCTAAGAAAGTCTGACTATGGAGGAGTAAGAACAGCTTACACTTATACACTGTATGAGTCACCTACTGCTAGGTATCAAATCACCACAAACTACGCAGGTTAAAACTACACACGTTTATTATTTGTTTCTGCAGGTCTGGAGTTTGAGCATGGCTTACCTGGGCTCTTAATTTGTTACTCAACAACGCACAGCTAATACGCATAATTAGACACACACACACACACTCTGAACTGTACCTCTGGGAGGTGATCTGCCTGTTCTAGGTGTGGCAAATTTACTAAAAATATCTGCAACTCCTCTGAAAAATGTCTTCAGAGATAACAGCAGCATCATTCCCTCTCTCCCAAGTGGCCAGGGACCAAAGCAGGATAATCCATTTCTGTCACCCAGTTTATGCCCCAAACAAGGCTCCAATCTATTATTCACAAAAGCTAAATCCACCCTCAAAGGGAAGAGACATGCTACCGCTGAGCAGCCCACCAGCTAGAAAGTCAAGTTGGAGGTTGGCAGCAGGGCCCAGCCTTGAGAATGACCGTATCGTTCTCAATCCATGAGCACCTGCAGAGTCCCTGACATTCAAGGACTGTTTTACACTAGGCCTGTTTTAAAGAACATGGTAGTCACTGTGTGAACAAATTCTAGTCCATTTGTTTTTAAACAGCAGTGATGCTGTTTTAGGATCTCTCGGAGATAAGGTCCTCTAGACTACACGAACTCAAAATGCCTTTACGGAGGGGCCACTGATACTTTTTCCAAAGCAGTGTCGTTTCGGGGACACTGACACTTCCACACTCCTGAAAACTGGTGCAAGCCTTCAGAAGGGCATTATGGCGACATATATCAAGAACCATGAGGATGTCCATTCCACTCTGCAACCCCTCTCTGAGGAACGGATTCTCTGGAAACAATTCAGTAGAAGAAACGAAATATGCTCAGAGATGCACACAGGCTCCTTATCTACTGGAGCAGACACTTAAATGACCAAGTCAGTAGGCTGTTTCTCCAAAGGACGGAACTTTCAACTCCTGGGGACATCACTCAACAAGAAAACAGTACAAAGATTACTAACAAAGGGGGGAAATGTTCCTATTAAGAACATAAAATTGTACAGATGGTTACAACTACTTACAAGGATGAATTACAAAGTTTCTCTCTTGGGATAAGATTGCAGGAGGCATCTTCCTCTTCAGATACTATCTTTAAAAGTTAGTATGTTGTCTTTATCAGGAAAAAAAACTCCACCCAAAAAAAAAAAAGAAAAATTAAAAGAAAAAACAGCCGTGCCAGAAAAGAGATGTCTCAGAAAGCTAGGTCTCGATATGGCATGTGAGCATTCAGTTCACCTCCTTTCAGACCTGGCGGACCTGCAAACCCCACCTGGGAAGAGCAGCGCAAGTGAGGAGGCTCAGTTGGCTTCCGGTGAGCCTTTCCCAACCGGAAGGGCGGGGCCCCTGAGTTTGGAGGCAGCTCGGTGACCGCTTCGGTGACCGCACCTGGAAGTGGCGCAGGACGCAGGTGCCCGCCCCCGGGGATGCACGAGGCAGGGGAGGAGGGGTGCCCGCTCAAGTCCCAGCTCCGAGATGACAGATAGGGGAAGGCGAAGACTGCCTGCCCGCAGGGCCATCCACCTGCACGCCCAAGGCAAAGCGGGTGACTTCAAAGGTCACCGTGCACGTGGGCAAACAGAACACGCCCCCATGAAAACAGAGAGGCTGTCAGGACTAACACTCGGATAAATCACTTAGCTTCTCTAAAGGGCTGGCTTCATCTGTTACACGGGGATAAGGGCAGCCTGGAAGGTGGTGGTGAAGAGCAAACAGGTCACTGTATGAAATGTAAAGTGCTCAATAAATAGTAGCGACTGTCACATTAAGACTTCAGGAATGTTCCTCCACACGGTCCATCATTTTATGGCAATTCCCAGCAGCTAGTATTTATAATCCTATGTACAGGGAAGCACAGTGCAAGCTATGCACACACCAGTTCTTCTTCCAAAATGTTTTTTATAGCATATTTCTGTGAAACATGGGGTCAAAACTCCAGAAACCACTTTACCACAACACCGCTGCAAACCAAAAAATCCAACTCTTTTATGCAAGAGATTTTTAAAAGTCATCGACATTTTCCCAATGCTGGTCGTTACTATAAAACCCCAGGTACCAAATCCACAACCCACCCCCATCACTCTACTCGGATCAAAAATCTGAGAACATTATTTATATTCGCTTTTCTTCTAGCTAGTAAACTGAATATATATTTTCCTACCTTGACAATTTAAATGATTAAATTTACAAAAACAATGATTTAGGCTTCTTATCTAATTTTTTTTTAAAGATTTTATTTATTTATTTATTTGAGAGAGAGAGAATGAGAGACAGAGAGCACGAGAGGGAAGAGGGTAGAGGGAGAAGCAGACCCCCTGCTCAGCAGGGAGCCCAATGCGGGACTCGATCCCGGGACTCCAGGATCATAACCTGAGCCGAAGGCAGTCGCTTAACCAACTGAGCCACCCAGGCGCCCGGCTTCTTATCTAATTTAATTCTTTTTTTTTTTTTTTGGTTTGGTTTTTCACGGAAAAAAAATTTAGGGGCGCCTGGGTGGCTCAGTCATTGGGCATCTGCCTTCGGCTCGGGTCATGATCCTGAGGTCCTGGGATCGAGCCCCGCGTCGGGCTCCCTGCTCTGCAGGAGGCCTGCTTCTCCCTCTCCCATTCCCCTGCTTGTGTTCCCTCTCTCGCTGTGTCTCTCTCTGTCAAATAAATAAATAAAATCTTTAAAATATATATATGTGTGTGTGTGTGTGTGTATATACATATATATATATATATATATTTTTTTTTTTAGCCCACTTGGGAGATGTTCTGTCATCACTGCAGGGCTGGAAAGAGTTCTGCCAGGCAACAAAATTAAATCACTTTTCTGCAAGGCCTGTGCAGACCATCTCTGGCCAGAGGGCTAGGGCCCAGTAGCTGTATCCTCCTCAGACAAAAGAGCACCTGGTCCACGAGAGGTGTTGCCCTCCTGTGCACACCCACCCACCCCCAAGTCAGGCTGGTGAGGCCTCGGGACTCCTCCTCACGATGCTTCCAAATGGTTTTCATTTTATGCAGTTGTATTAAAGCAGAGTTATTAAAATATTATTTAAAAAACACATTTGAGATACTGTAAGTTATGTGGTACTTTATTAACTCACTGAACAAAAAAGGGTGTCGCGGCAGATCTAGAAACCACCATAATTTCAAAGGAATGATAAGAGTAGCTCGAATTTCAACATATCTGCAACCACTCTGATGCAGTTATGAGAACCCCAGTCATTTCTGTGAGGACCGTGAATGTCAAGGGTTGTGTGATCTGCATTTGCAATGGAAGGAAATACTAAATTTCAGTTAAAAACTAGTGAAAATAAAAATAGAAGTTTTCCCCACCTCCTGTGCTTAGACCCCCCCCCAAAAGTCCCATCCGCTCACAAACAGGGCCCCTGGGTCAGGATTCCCACTTTGGGGAGTCACTTGGAACTTCACATTACGCCATGACCCCAGGCCATCGGATTCAGCAAATACCTGGAGTCCAGACTTGGGGCAAGGGGGCTGCTGGAGGGACCTTTTAGAGCAGAGGGCTCTTTTGTTGCTGAGAATAACAGGAAGGCCTACTGATGTAGGGGCGCAGCCCAGGACCTCGACCCAGCCCCCAGTCTGATGCTCTGCCTACTAGGTGTGACCCATTTCCTTGAGCAAGGCCTCTGCCAGCTTGAGAGCTGGAAAAAAGCTTCAGAGATCACTTTGTTCAATGCCACTCTTACATATGGAAGCTATGCTCTCAAAAATCTCCTGTATTATAAAGAAAACCCAAGACTGGCCAATTGGGCAGAAATACTGCCCTTAAATGTTTTCCAACAAAGTGCAAGTCCTCGTTTTCGAGTGATTCTTCTACACGTGGCCGCCAAAACCTCACAAAAATTGGGTCAAAACAAAAATTTAGTAAAAATGACAAGATTTCTTAAAAATTAGAAATCCGCAGGTCAAAACAGAAACCATAAGTTATACGTTGAACACAGAGGCATGGATTTAAAAGGAAATCATGTTCAAAGAAACTGCTGCAGATGCTCTTATCCAGTCAATTTTAATAAATAAATGCACTAATACAAAGTATATTTGTGTGAATGAGTACAATTGAATCTCTCTGGTCCGTGTTGCTCTGGGGAGAGCGGAACAGTAAGGAAGACTTCCACCCCCTACCCTCAAATCCTACCACTGCTGTGGGAGACAGGAGGCATAAAAAGGAAAGTGAATGGGCTCCTGGCCTTAACTCTGACCCTTTCTGCACCCAAGAGAAAGGTCAATCACTCTTCTCACTCTGGAGAAAGATTCTCTAGAACCTTCGGTCAGTCGCTAGGGAAAAAAGGGCCCTCCCAGGGCCCCTCCCACCCCAAGCCAGCTTCTGAGCCAACTCCCACCTGGGCCCAGACCTCTGCTCATACACACACCCGGAGCTGTATCACAGTACCTGGGCAGGCGGGAAGGGCCACCAGCAGCAGACTCTGGCGGCGTCTACTGCAGGAGCTCCCTCCGCACTAAGCACCTCCTCCAACAGGAGAAGGCACTTCAGGCCACTGCCTCCCCCTGCAATCAGGGATCGCCTAAGAGATAGAAGGCCACTGCATAGCAAGAGGCATCAGGCACACAAGGAGACCATGAGCATCTGCTGGCCATTCTTTTTTTTTTTAATTTATTTGACAGAGACAGTGAGAGAGGGAACACAAGCAGGGGGAGTGGGAGAGGGAGAAGCAGGCTTCCCGCCGAGCAGGGAGCCCGATGCGTGGCTCGATCCCAGGATCCCGTGATCATGACCTGAGCCGAAGGCAGACGCTTAACGACTGAGCCACCCAGGCGCCCCCTGCTGGCCATTCTTATTTGCCCAAACTTGGACCGTGTCCACAGGCCACCCCCACCATCACACAGTCCCCCTCGCTTGCTCTCATGGGCACACACATACGACAAGAGCCTTTTCAGACAGGCCTGGGCATTTGAGGGCCGCCCTCCTGCGGCCAGGCTGACCCTTCCTGCAGGGCCCACGGTTTGTAACTGCACTACTTCCCCTCTGCTGGAGCTCTGAGGGCCCCACACTGAGGCAAGACTGACCTTGCATTTACAAAGTGAACCACTTAGACAGGCTATCCAGAAGGGGTTAAAACCATGGGGGTGATCAGGCCAGAGGCCCTCTGCAGGGAAGACATGGGACTAGAAGCTACTGGCAGGAGAGAGGGTTCAAATGGTAATACAGAGCAGTGGTTCCCCACCTTGAAAATGCTTCAGAACCACTGGGGCAACTGGTTCAACAGGAAGAATTCCAAAACCAGCGCTTCCCAGGAGACTCAGGCAGTGCGGCCAGAGCAGGCCCCAGGCATCTGTGTTCCTAATACGTGCCCCAGGACCATGTTCTAGAAACAGGGCAGCTCCTATCTTCCCTCCCCTGGAACAGCACCAAGGGCAGTGCCGCAATGACCCTGCGACCACTGAAAACCTTCCTCCCTCAGAGAGAATAAATCTCCCATGCAGAATTCCAAATAACTAATGGAAATGCACCTCCTTGAGGAGGTAGAATTTAACTGCTGTTTAAGTGACTTCCTCCCAAAATCTACAGTATGGACAGTGGAAAAACCAATTAAATTTACAGTGGGGAAGCCTGAAAACACCACTTCAGCCAGGGGATCCAGGTCAAGAGCAACAGTGCCAAGTCACATTGACAGTATGTACCACTGAGACAAGGCACTGAAAATGGCACTTGACCTCTGACCTCCATGATCTTCCTCCCCGAAACCTGTAACTCCAGTCTAATCATAAGAAAAACAGCCAACAAATCCCAACTGAGGAATGTTCTACAAAACACCTGATTGGTATTTCTCAAAACTGTACAGGTCGTCGAACCAAGAAGAGCCTGAGAAACTGTCACAGCCAAGAGGAACCTCAAGAGACATGAGGACTAAGGGTCATGTGGAATTCTGGGTGGGATCCAGAAAAAGGACATTAGGTAAGAGTTAAGAAAATCCAGGGGCACCTGGGTGACTCAGTCGTTAAGCATCTGCCTTTGGCTCAGGTCATGATCCCAGGGTCCTGGGATCGAGCCCCGCACCGGGCTCCCTGCTCAGCGGGAAGCCTGCTTCTCCCTCTCCCACTCCCCCTGCTTGTGTTCCCCCTCTCACTCTCTCTCTCTCTGTCAAATAAATAAATAAAAATCTTTAAAAAAAAAAAAAAGAAAATCCAAATCAAGTATGGACTTTAGTTAACAATAATGTACCAATATGATCTTAAGAATTTTTTTTTTAATCTAAAACTATTCTAAAATTAGGGGCACCTGGCCGGCTCAGTTGGAAGAGCATGTGACTCTTGATATCAAGGCTGTGAGTTCGAGCCCCAGGTTGGGTATACAGATAACTTAAATAAACTTTTTAAAGCTTTAAAAAATTATTAAAACTACTCAAATTAGAGGTTTATTTAAAAATACATATGTACTATACATAAATATATATATGCAAAGCAAAACATGGATGACTTTCAAGAATTACAAACTGTACTTTGGACAAGTGGGTAAAAACCGGAATGAACAAAAGGAGATAAACGTACCCAATTAGCTTAACACAATAAAATAAGATTATTACATGGTTGGAACTCAGTACAATTTTTGTGCTGTTCTTCAAACAGAGAGCACACTATATGTACTTGAATATGTAAGATAATAGACTACATAAGTTTGTAAACAACAACAAAAAACTTCCTCCCTTGAATGAGATCCAGAACCAACTAATTGAACATACATTAATTTCTCTCCTACTCAGGCCCCCAAGAGCCAGGAATCGATGTATTCTAAGCAATCTTTAAAAGTGCATCACAGGGGCGCCTGGGTGGCTCAGTCGTTAAGCGTCTGCCTTCGGCTCGGGTCATGATCCCAGAGTCCTGGGATCGAGCCCCGCATCGGGCTTCCTGCTCGGCGGGAGGCCTGCTTCTCCCTCTCCCACTCCCCCTGCTTGTGTTCCCTCTCTCGCTGTCTCTCTCTCTGTCAAATAAATAAAATCTTAAAAAAAAAAAAAAAGTGCATCACATAACTCATATCTCAAGTTACACTCTCATTATTCTCAAGTTAATTTGAGCACTAAGCATTAATTACAGTGTATCACAAATTAATTACAGAATAACATAAAAACTATTTTCCACTAATCCACATCATCAAAAGTGAAATGTAAACTGGTTCCGTATGAAATGGAAGACAAATCACTGATTATGGTTTTAATTGTTTGGAATGCCAGCATTAAGTTATTTC